>NC_052633.1:55152562-55455419 GCF_016161935.1 Mauremys reevesii | reverse complement strand
AATAATCCTAAGTGTCATTTACAGAGAGATGGTTGTAATAACTAAATAAAACCATGTTAAGGGATGGCAGTATTGTCAATCAGCAACTGGAACAGAAAGAGTGCCTCTGTCATCCCGTCGTTCTCCTTTCTCTCTTTTACTTAGTTCAATTTTGCATCAGATAGGCACATCTTGATGTGAGCTATAGCTGAAGAAAATAACAACATGATGGAATGCTTTGCAGCCAGCACTAATATGGTAACTGAGGCATTAGTAACTAGATTAGTGAAAAAATGTTCTCAATGCTCAATGTTGTGTGCTTGTGGAGAACTTTTCAGAATAGGGTTTATCCATGTCTCCTGCTTCGCTCATGCTCTTCCTCCTCACGCGTAAACCAAACCACCCTTTTTGAGTTTAAAATTATGACAAGACTCTTGGGAGGAAGTTGCAGTGTTCATTTGACCTTAATATACCTGTGGCTCCACAGTGCTAAGGTTTCATTAATACAAAATCCTGCAGCAATGGAATGACTTGTAGGGGGGTTTCTTTTTGGTTGATTAAAAAAAAAAGTCAGTGTTAAAAAAGTTGCTATTCAATATATTCATGAATTAGTAAGCAGCTTCATTCCCCTAATAGCTTCATTCATTTAACAAACAGTCATTATTTCATTTCATTGGTGTTTCTGTTCATTTTCCAAGTTCATTTGTTTATAAAGGTTTTGTTACATAAATTAGAGAGACTGATACACAGGCTTTTGCCACAGCCTTAATGTGATATTGACTTTAATTTCAAAAGGCTGCAGCTCTGTCAGTTTACTCATATTCATAAAATTCTAACATATAAAAGCCTAGAAAACAAGGCAAGAAATCTAGTGAAAAATACTAGAAAGTTCTGTATTTTGGTTGAAAATATAGTTGCACCTAGACCTAATGTAAAAGATTATCCTACAGCTAGTAAGCATATAACATGCCTGATTCTGATCTCAGAGCAACTTCATTCTCTTCAGTGGAGTTATTCCAGATTTACACCAAGATCAGAATCTGACCCATACATTTTCTGTTCTCTTCTGTACAATACAGGTTCTTAAATAGCCCTCATCACCAGCCCTCATCACCATAATACCTGAGTGTATTCCAGTAGTGCATTAAGTGACATGACTGACATCTGTCACATGTGGTTTATTTTCTCTCCCTCATACTCTCTCTGGGGCGGGAATTGTGTGCATGGTATAATGTTTTGTTTTGGTAGAGTTTGGGAGCTTGGTTTTGTTTGTTTTAAATGTATGCACTGCTGTGTGTTTGTGTTAGAGAAGGCAGGTCAAAGATTGCACTTGAAAATGTAGATGGTGAGGTTTGTGATGATCCTTATTTCCTTTTGGAGTTTGTTTCACAATCTCTGATGGGACCCCAAGAAAGCTCGGTCTTCTGCATTAACTTTAGATCCACAGAAAGCTTTTGTCTTTGACACATACGGTCAGTGTACTAACTTTTGCTGGCCTTATGTTTTATAAATAGTGGATGGATCTGACCCTGTTTTAGATACCTTTATGTTAATTTATCCACGTGTGGAAGTTACATTTATTTTCTGTGGGTTTAACTGATATCCCAGAGATCTGAATTTACCCTAATCTAATTTCATATCTTTAAATAATTGGCTACATATATAATGTTATGACAGTGTCAGTAGTTTAATAACCTGCAATTATTATCTAGACAGTAATAGGAAATTGGACCAAAAGAAAAAGGCTTGAACAGGAGCTAGTAGAAAGGATTCCTGAGGTGTTTTTCCCCCCTCCCACCCGGGAATGATATAAATAACTCCCACTGAAGTTAGTGAACTTGTATGTTGCAGTGGGAGAAGAGGGTTGCTGGATTGTATTTCCAGTTGTCCCATTGACTTGCTACCTAACACTATTGGGTGAGTCACATAGACTCGGATTTTTAAAGGTGTACATGCAAAAGTGTACACAGAACATCTACGGGATATGGGAAAGCTGGAGTGGGCATCTGGAAAATTATGTGCTTGTGCAAATTTCTGCTTCACGAACACATCAGGCACTTTGCTTGTGCAATTTGGGTGCAAGGCAGAAGTGTACACACTCTGTTGTGGGAGACTTAAGCTCTGTGATGTTTTTTTTTCCATTTCTAAAATTAGTATAATACTGTATCTTACAGAGATGTGGATGTAAAATACAGTAAGAACTTTGGATAGCAGATGCTTTATAAGTACAAATTCTGATATCAGAATTAATGGAGCTAATTCTCCTCTCTTACCACTTTTACACTGGTGCAATTCCATTGACATCACTGGAGTTACTCTTGATTTACCCTGAATTGAGAATTATTTCATTATTTCATTATTAATTATGTTGTTATCTTTTTACTTAAAGTAGCATTAAAAATAAGCCCATGCTTTTTACCAGTTTTCTGCCTCATTCTTTTGATACCTGCAGTTACCATAAGCATCAAAGGCAGAAAATTCAGACACACATTAGATCTCAACTTTTGCTTTAGAAATTACTGCTACAGTAGAACATTGTGTCACACAAAACCAGATGGAAGCATATGCAAGTAATGCCAGGTAGAGCTGTGTTTTCTCTGTGTGCATGGATGCAGAATATTTTATCCCTGATTAACAATGAAAAGCAGGAAAGCTAGTAACTGTGGTTATATAGCTGGTTTTAGGAGAACTGAACACATTTGTACAGTGTGTGTGTGTGTAATGCACACTGCAAACATTATAAGGTTGAAAAGTCAATTCCATTCTAAGGGCTAATGCCTGTCTGAGCGAGGGCCATGCTGGGTGACAGGAGAAGCACTTCCTGAACTGGGGCCTTTGGGTGTAATGTGGAGGAACCGTCACAATGCCCTGGTGGCATATGGAGCAGGGTGTGTATGTGAGGCATTCGTTGTGCCTGCTCTCCCCTGGAAAAAGGATACCAGAGACGTGGACAGTGAGAAGGCAGGTTCATTGCCTTTTTGCCTCAGCCAGTGAATGGAGTGTGGACAACACAATCTGCTCCATCCATGCATAGGTGCTGGAACTAGGCGTGCTGCTGCACTGTTTGGCTTGAAGTTGTTTCCATGATATACAGGGTTTACAGTTTGGTTCAATGGCTCTCAGCACTCCCACTATACAAATTGTTCCAGCCCCCCTGAATCCATTACCAGGGCTGCGCGGGGAGTGGGGCAATTTGCCCCAGGCCCCACAGGGGCCCCGTGAGCCCTGGCCCGGTGGCAGTCCGGGTCTTCAGTGGCAGGGGGCCCTTCAGTGAAGACGCGGAGCGACTGAAGGCCCCCCACTGCCGAAATGCCCCATGAGCCCTGGCCTGGCAGCGGTCCGGGTCTTTGGTGGCATTTTGGTGGTGGGGAGTCCTTCAGTCGCTCCAGGTCTTCGGTGGCATTTTGGCGGTGGGGGATCCTTCAGTGCTGCTGAAGATGCAGAGCAACTGAAGGGCCCCCCATCACCGAAATGCCGCTGAAGACCTGGACTGCCGCCGGGTGAGTACAAGCGCCGCAGCTCCCTCACTTTGCCCCAGGCCCCCCGAATCCTCTGGGTGGCCCTGTCCATTACCTCCCCTACAGATTGTGACAGAGCTCTCTGGGACTCCTCCCAAAGTAGCACAGCTCATTACTGCCCCCTACCTAGGACAGTGACGCAAATGCCACCGACTGTCTTTATTTCATGAATACAAACAGTCCAACAATGCTTATTTTACCAGACTATCAGATAGTCTTAGGAAATCAGTAAGTTTCACTGGGCTACTGAGGATCCAGTTTAGCCTTATGTTTGTTGTGTTTACCAGAAAGGGACCATTTTGGCCAGAAGTTTGTGCATTATACATGACATGTATGACCAGCAAATGGTTTCATTTTGTCCACCTTGCCCATCGGGGTACCACTACGAGAAAATGAAATAAAACTCAGGTTGCTTTTGATAGACTAGGCTCACAGGCTGATAAATGGTTGATGAAATTCAATTTTGAGAGATGCAAGGTAATGAGACTGGGGCAAGAAAAAAAAGGAAAGGGAATATACGCTCAATGGTTCTGTGTTACAAATCAGTGATCATAATACGGGGGTAGTGGTGGATAAAACTCTTGAATCTTTTCTCTCTGCTTAATGGCAGGAAAAAGAAAACAAGGCCTTGAATTGCATACATAAGAGCAATAAAGAGAAGTTGAAATTATACAGGTACTTTTATAGAGACTGAGAGAGAGAGTCCCTGTACTGTGCACAGTATTCATCATGTTATTTCAAACAGTATATGAAAAAGCTAAGAAGATCTGGTAGAGAGAAGCTGGATTGAGGCCGAGACTTGAGGATTTTATATATATAAAGAGTTTGGGAAACAAAGTCTTAGAATCATAGAACTTTTCTTTCAACTTTTCTTTATTCTTTCTAAAAGAGAAGATTGAAGGAGAATCTACTTGTTCATGAGCTGGCAACGTAAGCAGATGATGAAACAGTTGCTACAAAAGTTTAGGCAGAATTTCTTCCCTTTATTTGTCTATTGAAGTTTTTACATTTAGTATCTGAGCATCTACCTGGAGCCTGATTCTGTAGCCATGCCACATACAGAACATAAAGAACTCTCATTGGGTTCAAGAGAGTTTTGCATGTTTCGTGACTACAAAACTGGAACTGTAGAGAGCCTTTAATCTCTGCCAGTAGTGACTTGCTTTTCTTTTCACTAAAAAAATCTAACCCTCCAAGTTACTGATAGTGTGAAACCTACACTAACAGCCACCTCCAGTAGGCAATCTCCTGGAATTATAGAATCATAGAAGATCAGGGTTGGAAGAGACCTCAGGAGGTCATCTAGTCCAACCCCCTGCTCAAAGCAGGACCAACCCCAACTAAATCATCCCAGCCAGCTCTGTCAAGCTGGGCCTTAAAAATCTCTAAGGATGGAGATTCCACCACTTCCTTATGTAACCCATTCCAGTGCTTTACCACCCTCCTAGTGAAATAATGTTTTCTAATATCCAACCTAGACCTTCCTCACTGCAACTTGAGACCATTGCTTCTTGTTTTGTCATCTACCACCACTGAGAACAGCCAAGCTCCATCCTCTTTGGAACCCCCCTTCAGGGCTGGTTCTAGGCTGCTATCAAATCCCCCCGTCACTCTTCTCTTCTGCAGACTAAATAAGCCCAGTTCCCTCAGCCGCTTCTCGTAAGTCATGTTCCCCAGCCCCCTAATCATTTTTGTTGCCTTCCGCTGGACTCTCTCCAATTTGTCCACATCCTTTCTGTAGTGAGGTGGGGGACAAAATTGGATGCAATACTCCAGATGTGACCTCACCAGTGCTGAATAGAGGAGAATAATCACTTCCCTTGGTCTGCTGGCAGTGCTCCTACTAATTCTGCCCAATATGCCGTTAGCCTTCTTGGCAACAAGAGCACACTGTTGACTCATATCCAACTTCTCGTCCACTGTAACCCCTAGGTTCTTTTCTGCAGAACTGCTGTTTAGCCAGCCTGTATTGGTGCATGGGATTCTTCTGTCCTTGTTGAACCTCATCAGATTTCTTTTTGCCCAATCCTCCAATTTGTCTAAGTCACTCTGGACTCTATCCCTACCCTCCAGTGTATCTACCTCTCCCCGCAGCTTAGTGTCATCCTCAAACTTGCTGAGCATGCAATCCACCCCATCGTCCAGATCCTTAATGAAGATGTTGAACAAAATCACTCTAAAGGACCACTCTAAAATATACCCAAGGTTTCCAGTGCAAATGTGGTAGATTTTTAATAACAGCTTCTTGGATGGACAATCCCCTTTTTCTAGTCCACTGAAGATGGCTTTCACTGTGTCTGGAATAACCTCTTGAGAACTGCAGTTCCCATGCACTACTTTAAAAGGAGGTAGATAAGGCTATGGAGGAAGATTATCTTGTTGGTGTGTTGGGGGTGATACTGACAGGAAAGGCTACTTGCCTCCTTCCCTTAAATTCCTTGCTGGGCCATGTGACAGGCAAATAGCCCTTACCTCTTTCCTGGCTGTTTCACCTTGTCACAGTGGGCACAGGTGCTAACTGAAATAAGGGGACAAGACTGGTGAACCTCCTGGTCTTTTTGTGTACTGAAATCTCCTATGTTTACACACGGTGAGCCAAAACCAGCCTGGCCTAAATGGACATGGTTCCACTGAAGACTGGGAGTTCCACTGAAGACATAGTTCCACTGAAGACCTCATTTGTAAGGGTGTATATCTGAACACCAATGAACCCAGTGTGTGAACAAGAGCCGGATTTGCCTCCCTGGGCTTGATTGTCCTCTGTGTTGCCCGTTAGGTAATCATTTACATGTGTGGAAAGTGCATGTGAAATGCTACAAGTGGAAATGTTGTTATTTTAACTCACTGAGCCAGATTCGCAGTTGGTGTAACCCAATAGAGCTCCGTCTGGCTCACCGTATACAGATATAAATGAGTACATCGGGTACAGAGACAGTGGATAATCAACCTCCTATTATTGCCCGCACTTACACTGGGGCTGAATTTGGCCCTATGTGTTTTAGTAAATCCTTGCTACTCACAAATGAAAATCTACTCAAAAGTTGCTGTGAAGAATGATTTGAATGATTTTTTTTTAAACTATAACTTTAACCAGACAATAGACATTTAATTTCAGTTGGCTGAAATGATGATGATAAAAAGAATTGCTTGAAAGTAGTCTTTTTAAGTGACCCTATCAAGGTAGGGATGTAACTTCTAATATATCTCTATCTGAAAAGGGGGTGGGTACAGATACACATGTGCTTCTCAAGAAATTATGTGACTCACTTAGCTTTTGACAGCTACACTGCAGCTTTCATAATTGCAGATGTTATTTGTCCATCAGAAAGAAAAATATTTATTTTGAGCCACGGGCATTTTCTGTGTTACAAGAATAAAATGTAACATCAGTTAATGCTTAATGTGCATGCGAAGTAATTTTGGTGGAGCAGAACAACTGAAGAATGTAAGGGCCCAAATAGATGGTTACAGAGTAGGGAAAGCAATAGCAGCATTGATTTCCCTCCTGTGAAAGAGCAATCTCAGCTAGTCAGCCATAACCAACTTTATGAATGCAAAACTGTTTATTTTTCTTTACTTTTTGGCTGAATTCATTTTGGTTTGTTCATATCTAAAGAAGTAACTATTGTTTTATAATTTAAATGTGAAATGGAAGTGCACAATGTTACTGCATTATTCATAAAACACATTGCTGCCATCTGGTGGACAGTATGTGTATCAACACTGGCTTTCTCTGGCTTGATTTTATTGTTGCTAGGTTAACAGTTAAAATGTGTAATGCTTTCTAAAAGAGGGGTTTTGTATGATGTTGTTCCAGTGAAACAACTTACAGAGACATAAAATAATTTTACCTGATCTTGTACTTTCGTTGACATTCTTGGGTCATCTTGCATGGATTAGACTCTCAATTGATCTTTGAACGGGAGGGATGTTTTTTCAAAGGGAATGTTTTACAGGTGTAACAAATAGTAGTCATTTGCAACTGATATTTGAAGCAAGTTTTAAAATTCTTACCAAGGAAATAGTTTCTTACCAGCCCTGCTCTTTCAAGCTGATTATTAAATGAGGTAATGTCTGATTTAGAAGGAAATATTGCTATTATAAACCTGTAATAACTAGTTTATACGTGCAGCAATATTTTTATATTTTAAAACAGTGACTGGCTATGGAGCATTTGATTAGCTGTAGTGAAACTGGGTGAATACTTTGTAGTGGTAAATAACTAATACAGGATGATGTCTTGGTTAAAGCACAGGGTGAGGATATCCTGTATATAACCTTGGAAAAGTCACTGAAACTCCCTAGGATCTGGCCCTGCTTCAGTTTGTCCAGCTGTGAAGTGGGGATATTATTAATATTTTTTCAGCCTCAAAGGGAACTTGTGAGACTTGATTCAGTGTTGTTTTTTACAGCATTTTGAGATCAGCAGGTGAAAGGCACTCAAGAAGTGGAAAGTGTGTATATGTTTCTAAGGGCAGACTTTGATATGTCATTTAAATGCTTTGGGATCCTTCTGAACAAAAGCTGATAAATTAATGTAAGTTTGTGCTAAAAAAATTAATGAATATAATATATATATTTGTCTTTATATGTACCCAAACACTGCACATTTCTTTAATGTATCAAACTTATGCAAAGCAGAGACACGAATCACAAATGAACTCACTCAGAGATAATCAAATCTGACTTGTTTACATGTTTAGAGCTGGTATTTCTGTATTCAGCCACTACATTTTCTAAAAACTTGGCTAAGTCGCTTTACTCCATTTTTCTGTCTCTTTAATGAGTGAGGCAGATATTTTGATGTTGGCTGTGCAAGCAGAGCCTTGGCTCTCCTCTCTTTGAAAGACAGCACCTCACATTTGCACACAAATGTGTGCCAGATTATGGTAGAGAGTCACATATTTCCATATGAGTGGTTTACATAGCAAAAATCCTGTTGGGGAAAGACAGTCCTGGTAGGTGTTTCAAAAGGATGCATGGGACAGTAGAGGGCAATTTGGTTTTAACAGAGTCACACAAGTAACACCCTCCATACCTCTTAGAAAATGTCTCTCTCCATTTCATGTAGAGCAGTAGTTTTCAAATTGTGATTCACAGACCTCTAGTGGACTGCAGAGCCTTGTTTGGTGTGATAATAACTGTAGGCAGCAGAAGTGCTTGAGCTAGAGTCTCACTTGGCATAAAACAAGCTGGAGCTGCCAGTGAGACACTTTCCATATGGGGTCCTCAATTATAGAGCTAACTCCCTGAGTTTAAAGATGCACTTCAAAATCATCTCATTTACCTTGTCGGGGGAGGGGGAGGGCTTCTTATATTCTTGTATTTGTGTGTAAAGCCAAACCCCACAGAGGCATCAGCAGCAGGGATCAAAGCTGGGACCTCTGGAGCTAAAGGTATGAACCTCTACTGTATGAACTAAAAGACGTGTCTTAGCCAAGGCTGTAGTAGGTTCAAAAATCTCTACTTGGTCTAGCCACCACTAGAGGGGGACAGAGTGCCATGTCAAGCCAGCCTGGATTACATGTGGATGGGGATATTGATTGAGTTTGGATTCTATTTCTTGTCTGTTATTTTTCTGCTTTTGGAGTGAAGAGCAGCTGCTTTAAGTTTCTGATATGGTTGTATTTTTAACTGATGACATTGAAGGCTCGAACCCCCAGTAGAAGCTTTTTGATATATATTATACAATGAAATAAATAAAAGTAAATGATCATTTTAATTTATTGATTAAAAAAGAAGCAGGATCTGTAAGAAAATGGCTGGTACAAGGACACTGTGTTAAATGCAGTGTGGACACAGGAGTAGTATTTTGATGCAGATTAGAAGGAATCATGAGCAGACCTTTCCCTTCACAAATTGTTTCAAAGAAGTGATATGCCCTCCCTCCTCCTTCTCTTACCTCATCTCACAAAAAGTGCAGTATACATTAACATCTCTTTAATTTAGTTAACACCGTAAAAATGTTTACAAAAGTGTGAAGTCGCCATGATATACATATGCAACAACTTAAGTTACTAGATGATTTTATCACTGTGGTCCCCATTCCTCTTAATCAGCCTATCCCTTGTCTGACCTTTTTATTCTTAAACCCCAATCCTGCAAACTTAATTTTATTTACAGATTCATACTTAACTTCCAGTATGTGTGTAGTGTAGTGTCACAAGTCATAGTCTGCAGGTTTATGATTTAGAGTGTCAGTTCTTCAGGACAGGAACCATACTTTTTTTTTATAGATATGGGAGACAGCTAGCCCATATTTAGATTTTATGCAATAAGAGACAATAATCCTCTTTCTTGCTATCTGTATAAATTTACCATGAGCTGGAGATGGAGCTTAAATATTCTAGGGAGCATGTCATCTAAGAGAGGCAGCATTGGAAGTGACATGGAGCAGATGTAGACTGGAATAGGTGCTCGCTAGTGTGTAAATAGGCATGATTGGAGCACCTTGCCACCTGCACAGCAAGTTGAGAGTTGTGTAGCAGAGGAGGAGAGGAGATCTGCCCCTGTGGTCACCATGGATCTGGTTGCCAAAACCAGCGTCCAGGTCTGGCAAAGGTCCTGGTAGGCATGGCTGGAGCAGGAGCAATGTCAGTCTGTTGAAATTATTGGCAATGGGAATGCTCCCAGCCAGGTAGTAACACTGAACAGACTAGAGAGACTGCTTCCCTTGAGAGAGCTTGGTCCCCTCCTGTGGATTGTCCAAACCCCGGTTGTATGGTGTGGGGCCTATCACAAGACCTGCAGATAATTGCCTCTGATGACTCATTAGATTCTCTGGCTTAGGGATGACTCGTCAGGTGTAAGCAGGCTCAGGCTCAGAGGTAACTCAGGTTGAGGTAGGCTCAGAGGTGACTCATCATACTTCAGGGCTCCCAACTCAAATAAACAAATACAATACTCATGCCTCAGCCACTCTTAATGCATTAAAAGGCTCTGAATAACTTGCACAAATACATCTGATATTCTCTAGCAGATCGTATTGTGTCCTCCATTTATTTTTTCATGTTTAAGAACAATGCCATAGTTCATGGTTGGTAGGCTAACAGGAGCAATAAAGCAAGTGTCCTGGAACATCCCAGAGAGGTGTGTGCGCCTCAGTCTAATTTAGCACTGTGTATTACCGTGTATTAAATCAATTAAGAATGGGTTTATATTGTAGCTTGCTTTTATGTTTCATTTTGCATTGAGGTATCCTCCTCTGTGCATAGTCTACATTTGCATTCCTGTGTGTTGTGCAGCTATGTGTGGTAGCCAGTAGGGGGTATATCCTCAGCTAGTGCAGTTTGACTTAACTCCATTAAGTCAGTTGAGCTATTTCAATTTACACCAGCTGAAGATTTGTCCCACTAGTCTATTTATAGATTGTGCAGCACATATGCTTCTCAGAGAAAGTGCCTGATAGTGTATCTAGGTTGATTAAAGGCAGAGAAGAGTTTTTAGCGTAAATGAATATGTAGAAAAATATACTTTATTCAGAAATATGTTTCCCGGTCTTTCTGGGTGAGGCACAGACTATGGGCCAGGTTCTGTGCTGAGAGTCCTGAGAAGGGTAGGGACATGACAAAGTTGATATTGAGGCACCTTTGTGCATCACAGATTCTGGCTTGTTTTTGGGACTGGTGTGGCCATTGTACAGCAGCCTCCTCACATTTATCAAGGGCTGCTTCTTAGCTCAGAATTACCAGAGTGCTCTGGCCACTCCCCCTCCCATTTGGGTTATGCCCCTCCTGGCACTCTCTTTGGTTCTGGCCCAGTATGCCCTCACTCTAAGGGTCTACAGAGCAGCTGGGAGCCTGCTTTCCACCACATGTAGGCAGACATAATCTAGCTCTGCTCAAGGTAGTACAGGTGGTGTCTCAGGCTAGCCACCCGAGTCCCAGCTTGCATGACACCTTGGGTCCAATTTTGGGTGGCTAGCCCGAGCCTCTCCCTATGCTGTTGCGAACACACTGCTATTTTTAGCATTCGGCCTGAGCATATGTCTGCCTACCCAGTGGGGAAGCATGTTCCTTAAGGGCAGTATAGTAAAACATATACCGGCCTAGGTACCCATGCCCTAGGAGCATTCCTCGTTTCACTCCCTTTATGGCCTGTGTACAGCTGGAATGGCGGAAAGGGGCTATAGTGAAGCTGGAAGTCTGTCCCTGCATTTTTTAAGTGACTTGGGATCATATTTTCAAAGATTGTTTTCACAAGCTGAAGTTACAGGATATTGTGTAGTGCTAACAGAATCAACAGCTAGTGTCCAAGAAAGAGGTCTAGCAATTCTGCAGCATGTAGAAATAATCTTATCAATGTTTCCATGTGCACGGGTTGACTCACAAGCTGTTAATTCTCAGTTCTGATTTTTCTGTTTTCAAGTGAGTTGGCTTTTGTGGAAATAAGGCTGTTGAACAGCAGTCCCAGCAATCCAAGCCGCTGTTACCGCCTACTTATGGGAAATTCTGTCGTGGTATGTTACTGGCATTTGAAAAATTCGCACCTTCTGAGAAAAGGCAGGAAAATTCTGTCAAACAGCTAAACTGATGGGAATTCCCAGGTTTGGAAAAACAAGTCCTCTGTTGGAAATTAATGACAGTTCGGTTTATATAAGGATGTGAGTGGGAGTAAAGAAAAGACTGTACTTTTGACCTTGTGTAGTTCTATTTTCCTTTCCCCTTGGTTTTTTGGAAACAAATAGGGTACTTAGCATGAAGTTGCCAACTAAGGAATAAGAGTTAATAAGTTGCATGTATTGGACCATAACATAGGATGGACATTAGGCTTTATTGGTTTTAAAAAAAAAACCACGGATGAAGATGGTAAAAATAGAATGTAAACAAGGAAACAGGGATATGAACAGGGAAGAGAGTGAGGAATTGTGTGCAGGTCATAGAAAGAATGCAATGAACTAATAGTGGATCAAAGGGATGGAAGCCAATTTTTTCAAATGTAAGGATAATAACTTAGCTGCAGTAAGGGAAAGGATCAGAGAAGAGGGTCAGAATTATCAGAGATGGGAAAGGGGAACATTGAGAAAGGAGGGTAAGAGATTTTTTTAAGGCTCAATTTTCCCATCTCTTGATATTTTGAGACTCTTTTAAAACTACTACTACTATTATTATTACTATGCTCTTGAGCACATGCTCTCCCCCCCCTCCCCACCCCAGCACTTTTCCACTTGCACAGATTTGAGGGAGTAGTACTGTCTCAGGGATTCTCCATAAGATGTTAGTTTCCCACTGCAGAAAGTGGCATTGCCAGGATTATTTAGGGGTCTCTGACAGTTATCCTTACACTCTCTAAGAGGAGTGGGAGAAGATTTGCATACTCCCAACATAAGACCGGATTCTGACCTCCTTGTCATGCTCAGTAGTACCTAACTGAGGAAATAATACCACTGAAATTAATGGAACTTCTTCCACAGTAAGATGCTATTCATTATCTCAAAGTATCAGAATTGGGCCCTAGTTTTCACTCCAGCTTTTTCAAGATGCTGCTTTTTCCGTTCAAATGAGATTTTGTTCCTACCTGGATCTTTCCTTCTAGTCTTGCCTGTCTCTACTCTTGCTCCATTTTTCATTACTCTGTACTTTACAGTTTTGTATTTTAATAACATTTTAAAAAAACATTTTTCTCTTATTTGCTGTGTGATGGCAACATGTCCTGATGGAAAGATAATAATGCCCAAGGAGATTTTCTTTTATGAATTCTGCTAGTGTTACTTTCACATGCACAAATATATCATCTTGATTTCTAGCTGTGGGTCATTTCATTGCTCTTGTATGTCTTGCTAGGAGATGTTTCCTGTAATTAAAAGATTAGGTTAAATAGATTATTTGTGCTGCCCTGTCTACATAAATGTTCTGTTTCTGTGCTTGGAGACACTAGCTTTTGTGTTTTAAGGCATTGTCGTGTTACAGGGAGTTGCATTCTGTCTCCTTTGTCTTTAAAATGCTGACTTATTGGTAACACAACAAACAAGTTAGACATTTACTGCCTTAGCTCTGTGGGGTCAATGAATAAACAGCTGCCAATAACACAAGTTTTAAATAAGTCTTTTAACTGCTTCTAAACTATTTAATTAATGGAGTTGTATGTGGAGTGGTGATTGAGCAGAGACATGATACTTTTAAAGGTTTTGTTAGGAATGTACCGAGGGAACTCGTTCTCATTTTTATTTAAAGTGTTTGCTTGTATAAAGCAAGAGATGGAGTCAAGAGACCTAGTAGGATGTTAATCAATGATGGGCTGAGATCTAAGAGTATGTCTACACTGCACTGTAAACCTGGGTCTGTGGGACCTGGGCTTACTGACTCGGTGTTTCCAAGTGCACGCTTGAGCGTCCACACTGTATTGTGAACATGGGCTTCCAATTGTAGGACCTGGGTGTCTCAGGCATGCTAATGTGTCATACTGCACTATGCAGATCTTGTGAGTCGGGTCTGCAGCAGAGCTGCATCCACACTGCACAATGACAGGACTTGGACCTGTCCTGCTCCCCTAGCAGGCTCAGATGCCCCAGCACGGTCCTAGGTCCTGAGTGCATGCTGACCCACGTCAGACTTATTTGTGTGTGGACAGAAGGGGAGCTTAGGCTCAAACCTGAGTCCAAACCCAGGCTCAGTGTGCAATGCAGACAAACCGAAAGGATACATCTACACTGCAATGCAAGACCCATGGCTCAGCTGTGGCTGGGCCAGGTCAGCTGACTTGGGCTTGAAGGGTTGGGGCTGCAGGGCTCCAACCTGCAGGGCAGACATTTGGGCTTGGGCTATTTCACCCAGTTGCCCTATGCTATGAGACTTGCTGCCATGGGTTTTTTATTGCATTCTAGATGGTACCCTAAAGGTCCAGGGTGTGGATGCCTATGCGAAGCTTACCTATGTGCTGTTCTTGCCCTCATGCCCTGTATTGTTTAGTAAGCATTCCTGAGTCAGGTTTATCAGGAGAGATGGCAGAGCACTTTTTATTAACTGCACAAATGCACAGCTCACTTCAAGTCTGGCCAAATTTCTAAAAATATTTAGTTCCCACTCAGCATGCTTACAGGCTTAACAACAGTATAACCATATCATACTAATATTGCATAACCCACTATCCTCTACTAGCCGCTGATCCCGAGACTCTTCTTAGTCTGTAGACTTCTGCTTCACACCTGAGGACTTATTCCTTTAGCTCAAGTGTTAGAGGTCCATGTGTTTAGACCCTGATCTAGCAAAGGACCTAAGCACATGCTTAACTTTAAGCACTTGATTTCAATAAGATTACTTACATACTTAAAGTTAAGCATGTGCTTAGATCCTCTGATGGATCAAGCCTTAGTGATGAAGGTCCTGGGTTCAAACTCCACTGTTGGCCTGGGCAACATCAGCTACAGTTGCATCATTTCCTTTGAATGTTGTACCTGTCCTTACAATCTCTATCTGCTTATTCCCTTCCCAATATAAATATGCTGTGTTCCTTCCAGGTCAGCAAAATCCATGCTTCCTTCCTGTCAGTCCTATCAATCCTTGATCATCCCTGTAAAAATAAAATAATAATTAATAATAACAATAATAAATCTGTTCTGTACATTCTGGCCCTGCTAATTCCATTTTTTATTCCTCCTATGCTGCTTTTTCTTCCAGTGTCTCTCTTTTCTTCTCTCCCTTTTTGAGAAGATCGCAGCTCTCTCACTGGATATACAAAACTTACCTGAGTGGATCAGAACTTTACAAAACATTTGCCTTTGAGACGAGTTTCAGGCTTACCTGCTATTTATTAAACTAATTCACTTAATATCTGTGCTGTTACCTGCAAGAGTACCCATGGATGTATACTTTACATACATGTTATATCCAACAAGGTCCTGTGGCTTGGAGACTGTTTCCTTGCTGTTCTGTAGGCAGCACTATTGAAATTAATAAAAGCAGAGTACCGGACTCGTGCAAGGAACAAAAGGAGTTCAGGTTGAAAAATCACCAAGATTGGTAAGGCTCATTCAGTTTTTAGTAAACTACATATTTGCCTCGGTTTTTCCCAATTCTCCTTAGCTAGCTGTGACTAAGTAAGTTATCTCAGCCCTGACTATCTTTAAAGACCAAAGTGTTAAAGTGCAAAGCTGTCTTCAATAACTGGTTCGTTTCCCCAGCCAGGAGAGTGCTACATTAATTTTCATTGTTGCAGTAGGACTGGCTGTTCCATGGCACCACTCATCTGTATTTCATTAAGCCACATTCTGTGGTGTAATGTTCCAAGTTTGGAAATACAGAAACAGTTCAAGAAATTGATTCTATTTGTTGTTTCAGTTCAATAGACCTTTGATCTGAAATGTTCAAATGTGCCAGACTGTTCCACTTGAGCCACCTTTTGCCATTGTTAGCATAGTAATAACCTTGTTATCGGGTTATATAAATTAATTCCATCACATTAGGAGGAGGAAGTCACAATATCGCAATACCAAGAAACACAATATTTACTGCCAGTGGATTCACTAACCATACTACATTCAAACTGCATGATTCTGTTATTTCATAATGTTGCTTTCACTTCAAAATGGCATAATAATAGAATAGTAAAAATGTATTTAGATGGTGCCCAGGCCTGCGGGCCTCTTGGCGCCTCACAAAATATAACTAAAACATTGCCCAGTAAATTCCTGATTTAATAAATGGAAAGACGGGGGAAACCACAAGATAAACCCTCCTCCACTTCCAACTTATAGTGAGTAAAATAGCAACCCACAACCTAAAAAGGAAACAAAATGATTGCTTTCATCTAGTTATCTCTGTGTGATTTAAGAAAGCAAAAAAACATGTACAGATTGATCCTATATTAGTTAAAGTATTACCTATATAGTAGACAGTGGAGATAGCACAGACAAGTAACAGAGAGTGCGAGATATATAACAGATAAAGAACTGAACTTCTTGTAGAAGTACATTAGACCATATGAGGTTCTCACTTCTGCCCCACTTTTCAATCTCTGACATAATTTCACCTATTTTTATTCTCTTTCCCTTTCTCAAACCTTGGATTAGGACTCCATTCAGTATCCAGTTTGGGTCCTCTCTATGGAGGAAGGATGGTTTTATGGTTAATGCACTAGATTGGGGTCAAAGTGACCTATATTCTGCCTCCAGTTGTACCACAATTGTAGAAAGTTATTACAGTCAGTCAAGGCGAGTGATTTGGAAATGGAACTAATAACATAGACATGATTAATGTAGTTTGTGCACAATAATTGTGGTTTTTCTATATAGCAGTGTGAATGTGTACCAGCACTGTAGTGTATAGCAGCACTTGGTTTGGAGCTGATAATATAGAGATACTGAAAATGTGAATTTATATATGGCTACATACTGTGACAAAGTTCCTCCTCTGCCTTGGTGGGTCCTGCGCTTATTGGCAGATTTGCCTGCCTCAGAGATTCATGGCAGCCCTCATTTTGGCTACTTTTGCTAGTGGCTCAAACCTGCCATCCACTCAGCTAACCTCATCACTGTCCAGCATGAGGGAAACTGAGTACAATCACCACAGTCTCTGTGTCCCACCCAGTGGGTCAGGAACAGGCCAGATCCCTTTCCAATTTAGACCTTTCCTTCTGATGTTTCTCACAGACCAGGTCAACTCCTCCTGTGTCCGATCAGGAGTTGGGGGAATGAGGGGAACCTGGGCCCACCCTCTACACCAGGTTCCAGCCCAGGGCCCTGTGGATAGCAGCTGTCTACAATGTTCCCTGTATCAGCTGCGTGACAGCTACAACTCCCTGGGTTACTTCCCCGTGGCCTTCCCCCAGCACCTTTTTTATCCTCAGTTCAGGATCTTCCTCCTGAAGCCTGATGACGCTTGAACTCTTCACTCCTCCAGCAGCACCTCTTCTCACTCCCTGCTCTTTGCACATACCCCCTACTAACTGATGGGAGGTCCTTTTTAAACCAGGTGTCCTGATTAGCCTACCTGCCTGCCATAATTGATTCTAGAAAGTTCTTAATTGGCTCCAGGTGTCTTGATTAGCTTGCCTGCCTTAATTGGTTCTAGCAGGTTCCTGATTGCTGTAGGGCAGCCCCTGCTCTGGTCACTCAGGGAACAGAAAACTGTTCATCCAGTGGCCAGTATATTTGCCTTCTACCAGACTTCTGTACCCTACTGGTCTGGATCTGTCACAATACTTAAAAATATACATCTACTTATTTAAAATGAAGTTTGGGCAGTTTCTAAAAGACAATGACTGTAGCAATTTGAGTTAGCTATACACTACCTTATTTTGGACTAATTCTCATTTTGCTATTTTTTGTTGATAAATGCAGTTAAGTTTGTTTGTACTTCTTTGAGTATTAATTGATGTAAACTAAGTTTGCATTATATCTAATCCCACTGAAGCTTGTTAAAATTAGAGATGTGCCAAATTATTCTAAAGCAGGTTGAAAACTAAGTGAACCATTGGATCCACTGGTTCATAAATAGTGACAGTGTCTGATCTGTTTGTTTGTTTTTCAGGATTTGTTTGTGACAGAACTTTCAAATAGCAGTTATTGAATGTTTAATATACACCTCTACCCCAATATAACATGACCCGATATAAGGCAGGTTCGCATACAAGGCGGTAAAGCTCTGACACGCTGCTCTGAGCAGGTGTTAAGGATTCCGGGCCAGGCTGGGGCCGAGGGGTTCAATAAGGGCAGAGGGTCTCGGGCGGTCAGGGCTCCCCACACAGGGTCTGGGGAGCAGGAGCTGTGAGAGGACACTTTTGGGGGCCCCGCAGTCCCAGAGTGGCCCAGGGGATTACCGGGGGGCCGGGAGCAGCCCACTTTGCTTCCCTCACCCCAGCCCCAGCCGTGTTGCTGGGGGGAGGGGGTTTGGGGGAAGGGATCCCCCCTGCACTCACCAGCAGCGGCAGAAGCAGAGCAGCCTGGCCCTAGCCTGCTCCACTCCGCCAGCTCCCAGCCGCAGCTCTCCACTTCCCGCTGCAGGTGAGTGCAGGACCTTTCCCCAGCCGCCCCCCAGCGACACGGCTGGGGCCCGGGCAAGGAAAGCAGAGTGGGCTGGGGCCGCGTCGCTCCGCTTCCCGACGCAGGTGAGTGCGGCCGGACATTCTTTCCCCAACCTCCCTGCACTCACTGGCAGCTATACCTATGCATAAAGCTCAGAACCAATACTTCATCCTCATTCTCCTTGACCTGTCAGCTGCCTTTAACATTGTCAACTATGCTTCTCTTGAAATCTTACTCTCCCTTGGCTTCCATGATTCTGTCCTTCCGTGGTTCTTCTCCTACCTTTCTAATAATTCATCCCAGGTGTCTTTCAGAGGGTCTTTCTCCAACATTCTTTGTGGGGGGGTCAATAGGCTGTGTCCTGGGTCCCCTTCTCTTCTCCCTCTATATCTTATCTCTGGGTAATCTTATCTTCAAATAAAAATTCAACCACAATCTCTATGCTGACAACTCACTGATCTACCTCTCTATTCCAGACATGTCACCTTCTCTCCAAACTAAAAATCTCAGCCTGTGACTTTGTCATTTTCTCATAAATGGCCAGCCATCAGCTGAAGCTCAACATCATTAAAGCATAGGTATTAAATCTTTCCACTTGAGCCTCCCCACCTCCTTTCTTGATCACTGTGGACAAGACCATCTTGCCTCTTGCACAGTTTCTCTCTCTATTCATCTGTTGTTTCCTGTCTTATATTTAGATTCAGAGAATCATAGAAATAAGGTCTGGAAGGGAATGGAGAAGTCATTAAGTCAAGCCCTCTGCACCGAGAAAGGACCATGTAAATCTGGACAATCCCTGGCCGGTGTTTGTTATACCGGTTCTTAAAAACCTCCAATGAGGTGGATTCTAAAGCCTCCCTTGGAAACCTATTCCAGAGCTTAACTACCCTTATAATTAGAAAGTTTATCCTAATATCCATCCTAAATATAGCCCTTTACCTTCCTTAACAAGGGGGCTGTACCCCAAGAGAAGAGACATACCTTTTGGACTTCATGGTGTCCGTCACAAAGTCCTGCATTATTGACTTCCCCGGAAGGAGGAGTGACGGAAGAAGATCTCCCCTCCCTGCAGCCTGCCAGCATAGCACTTCCAGGCTCAGCAGAAGGCCTGTCTGTAACCTCAGCCTGCAGGAGGGGACAATCTGTTCATCCTGCCACCAGCTTGCCGGCAACAGGAGGAGACAGCCCATCTCTTCTGCCACCCCCTACAGCCTGCTTGCCTTGCAGCAGCCCACACCAGATCTGGGGTTTGGGATCCAGAGACCCAACCTGCTTACAATTGAACCTGTGGGTTCCAGGTTTAAAAGATCATCAACATGGTTCCAAAAGGGGACAGGCAGTTAGTCCCTCTCCAGCGATCCCCGGGAGGACCTATTGCTTACATCAATCTCCTGACCTGTCAGTCACAAAAGGAACCTGAGTACCCTGGATTATATTTAGCTGGGTGGTTAGGGTTTAATCGTACACCACTAAGTCGCCGTGCATCTGCGAAAGAGCTTTCAAGATCAAGATCATCAAGACCTGCACTGCCAAGTCCTTGTATAATTAAGTGAGTTTCTAACAGCAGCTCCTTACAGGCCTGCAAGGTGTCTTCACATACACCACCTGGGTACCTGAGACATGGGGGACAGACAGAACAGAGATGGGAGACATTTTTGTTTCGGAACATTGAGGAGAGTGTGTGGTCACGTGACCTCATATGCTTGCCAGCTTAGCCTTTCGTAACTGAAAAGCATGATTAATAGCTCTGATTATTTTAACCATTTCATATTTTACCACTTGTACATTTCTCCTTAATCAAATCCTTACATACACTTTGTTGTTGTTATTTTAATTTGTTTGCTTGTGTAAGTTTGAATTATTTGTGAGTTCAAGTGACATAGCAACTAGCCTAGTGTGGTTAACCTCTTGTCTCACTGGAGGCACTACCAAGTAGCTTTATTCTTCAGAACACCAGGAGGAGTCGGGCACCTACCAGCAGCACCAGGAAATGAGCCTAAGAGACAGAAACTTTGGAACTGTCCAAAGATGTAAAGTCCCCCCGACTCCTGATTGCACATACAACAGGTACTAAGCCCGCATGGAAAGGAAGATTACACAAATCTCCCTTGCTTTTTGTTCTACCTTCAGTGGACATGGAGAACAATTGATCACCGTCCCTTTATAGCAGCCCTTAATGTATCTGAAGATTATCAGGTGCCCTGTTTCTCTTTTTCCTCAAGAATAGGCATGCCCAGTTTTCTTAATCTTTCCTAATAGGTCAGATTTGTTAGTCTCCTCTGGAATCTCCAATTTACCCCTACAACCTTTTCAGCAGTACTATTACCTAGCCTATTCCCCGTTTTGTAGTTGTCCATTGCATTTTTCCTTCCTAAGTGTAGTACTTTGAACTTGTTTTTTATTGAATTTAATCTTGTTTGTTTCAGACCAATTTGTCAAGGTCATTTTGAATTCTAATACTGTCCTCCAAGGTGTTTGTAACCCCTCCCATCTTGGTGTGATCCACACATTTTATAAGCATACTCTTCACTCAATTATCCAAGTCATTAATGAAAATATTGAATAGTACCAGACCCAGGACTGACTGCTGCAGGATCCCAATAGATATGCCCTCCCAGTTTGACAGCAAACCATTGTTCACTGCTCTGTGAGTACAGTCTTTCAACTAGTTGTGAATCCACTTTATAGTAATTTCATCTAAACCACATAGCTCTAATTTTCTAAAGATAATGTTATATGGGACTGTGTCAAAAGACTTACTAAAATCAAAATAACATAACTATTGTTTCCCCTTTTTCTATTAGGCCATTAACTACGTCAAAGAATTAATTTAGGTTGGTTTGTTATGATTTGTTCTTGACAAACCCATGCTGGAAATACCTTATAACCCTATTAAAGCCTACGTGCTTACAAATTGCTTGAGCTATTTTGGGCAAGGGCCCTCTTTTTATTCTGTATTTGTACAGCACCTAGCACAAGGGACTCCTGGTCCATGGTAATATAAATCAATAATAATAGTAATAACAAAATAAAGGGAAAGCGCCTCTTAGAAAGACGTGTCCAATCACTTAAAAAAAGTGAGGAGAGATGACCTAAGGTGAATGCTACAGAACACCACAGCAAAAATGTGGTCACCCACAGACCAAAGGTTTGATAAAGCAATCCCTAACTGGTAAATAAAGAGTCAGTCAACACTATTGTAATGAATGTGTGTATGTGTATGTACATACGTACGTACACACCACTGTCCTCAAGGAGAAGAAACCTGGTCTATAAGAGGAGAGATGGTCCAGTGATTAGAGTGCAGAGACCTGGTTCGGTTCCTGCCTCTGACCCAGACTTCCTGTGTGACCTTGGGCAAGTCACTTAGTTTCTCTTTGCTTCCATTCTCCCTCTATCAAATTGGTATAATTGTACTTCTCTACCTTTCAGAGGTGTTGTGAGTACAAAAAAGATTAAAGATTGTGAGGTGCTTAGATACTGTGGTGATAAGTACCTGAGCTGGGTGGAATCAGAATTATTCATGTGTGTGTCATAGGCCATTTAATGTTAACAACTAAAGGAGATATTCCTGTTTAATGGATAGGGTCTTTTCTTTCAGTTAACGAGTAGGGTGGGCCACCATATTATCTGGAGGACTTTGGATGCTGTGCTGATGGATGTTATAAGAAACAGTATCTATACATACAGAACAATCTCTTTCTTTTATCTTTATTTCTCTGTTTCGCTAGCTCCTATCACCAGAGGATCTAATCTCTCTAGCAAACAGGTGGCTCTTGCAGCATGCTCTTAAAATCAGTCAGACTTTGGCTCAGTCTAATTTGCTTAATCATATTAATTAATGACTTTTGTAAATGTCAGAAAAGATCAGTGCACATTTTACTATCCTACAGATTTTCCATTGAAGATCTCTTTGGTAAATATATAACTTTTTAAAATCTGCAGTATTCTAACAAACTTCAGAACAGAACCAATCAAACTATTCATTTCAAATAAATTATCTGACTTCTTAGGTCCCTTTTGCTCTTTATTATTTGTATGTGACTAGACTTTGATTTTTATTAATTTATTTGCTATTGTTCAGTCATTTGAGAACAATGAATTTCAAACTATGGCTTTTTTTGAGAACTATTCTCATCTGTTACCTATTGGTCATGACCTGTGGTTGGATACCTACATCAAAGATGGTTTTTTTTCCAGTCCCTGATTGGAGGATTAAAACATTTTAAGTAGGAGAATGGTGGCTAGGAAATAAAGAATAGGCGTACTCTTGTTCATGCATAAATCCCTTGTTTGTTCATGGATATTGGTATTCCCCAAACATTAATGTCCATAACACCCTATTTGTGCATAGTGAATGAAAACGGGCAAGAGCATAGCTGAAGTGGAATTCAGATTGATGTTTGTGAGCACTGGTTTTGCTGCATTTGGCCGGCTTTGCGCAGAAGGCAGTAATCACTGACCAAAATGGTGATTTCACCCTTGACCTAATTAACAAGCTTTGTGGGAAGATGTGAACATTCACAATACACAGAATGATAGTTTCCCACAGCTCTGCTTTCCTGTCCTCCTGATGAGACTGTGTGTGTTTAATTTGCAGTTGTCTAGTAAGGAGTTGGGAGAGGGGTCAATGTTTTGGTGGTGGCTGTAATGACTGTGCTTCCAAAAATGAAAGCACTGGGAATTTGAAGAATTCCACCCTGACCATTTTGTAGTCAGGGCCAGGTGCAGGGAAGGAGAACGAATGTTCTGAAGCCTTGGGGCTACAAATAAAGAATAATTGACTAACAAATCTACAAATGGTGCATTGCCTTATTTATGACCATTTTGTGTGCTTAGGCACACATTACGATTTCTTCCCAGTAACACTTTTTTTTTTTCCTGACTAATGACATCTGATGTCCTCAACCTGCACAGCACATCAGGGTTTAGGCAGAGTGCTCCAGATGTACACTGTAAGATCACTATTCTGCAGCACAAAGTCCTTCTGTTCCTATCTGTAATAATATTTAATTTTTAACAGGCCGGTACTCATTGTTCTGAATTTATTTATATCTTCTCCAATCTTTAACATTAGTAGTGAAGTGTAAAACTCCCACAAAATAATTTGAGAAGCTGGCAAAATGTGTTTTATATGTTTTCAATATGATGACATATTGCAGTTCATTTTGTTTTTAATTCCCCACCTATTTCAGAATCAAACTGATAGCAAGTAGCTGATATACATAAAATGCTTCTCACCCTTAAATATCTCTTATATGTTTCCATGGAATGTGTCCTGCCACTGAAAACAATATGACCTGGCTCTGTACATGCTGTACATTTAAAGAAAAACAATATTTATTCCAGTTTGGTAAACATTGTTAAAAGTCAATGTTTAACAGCCACATGGTAACAAATATCTGATAGCAAAGAATTGGGAGTGTGGAATGGAGTTAATTTATATTGTTATTATTTAATATGAAATTGTGAGCAGACAAAAGCAAACTCGTAAGGACCAGGAAGGGTCTGTTTTCTGTCTGTTCATATTTCCATGCAGATATTTACTGCAATAGTAGTAGCAATGAAATTAGCAATGAATTTCAATAGCAATGAAATTAGAATTCACATTACTACTGAGAACAGCCATTGTTGGAACCTACTCTAAAATGTATAGTAGGTGGTATGGCAGTCATGCTAAGTGATGCCCAGTTGTCAGTTACTTTAGTTTTCTCGCT
Organism: Mauremys reevesii; assembly: GCF_016161935.1. Taxonomy (NCBI): domain Eukaryota; kingdom Metazoa; phylum Chordata; order Testudines; family Geoemydidae; genus Mauremys; species Mauremys reevesii. The sequence goes on along the minus strand of NC_052633.1, from coordinate 55,431,246 downwards.
CATTGCCCAGGTGGAGAACAAGTGTGTTGGGACTGAGGCTCAGAAGACTTGAGTTCTTCTGCAAGTTTTCTGACTTGCCATGTGACCTTGGGAAAGTCATTTCACCTCTCTGTGGCTCTGTTTCCTCTCCTATAATGTAATCATCTTGTCTAAGTTCAGGGGCTGTCTCACCAGGTGTTTGTACAGTGGCTAGCACGGTGGCACCCAGTCTCAATTGGGCACCTCTCTGCACTAGAACTATACAACTAATAAATAATAGTAATAGTTGGGTCTCTGAAAGAAGTAAGAATTACAGGCACCACTGCGGTGAAGAAACTCTGAACTTCTATCAGAGTGACAGATTGAGAGAGGGATCTGGGAAAAATGGCTCCCAGAACTGATGAGGCCATAATACTTTTACCACCATGTCATTTAACTTAGCATGGACATAGTTCACAAATTTTTACTGCTGTGTAGTCCAACCCTCTTTCAGTGGCTCTTGCCAATGTAGATGCAATCTTAGAATGTGGGCAGTTCAGGATAGTTATCCATTTTATGTTTGGAACTGATCTTCCTCTGTGCAGCATCATGTGCATTGGTGCCAGTATATTAGTAGTATTAATACTGCTTAACCTTTTAGATTGGATTAGGCTTACAGATATGTTGTCTGTGAGCTTGTCTTCACTATCGGCTAAATCAGCGCTGCTGCGATTGATGCAGCAGCATCAATTTAGCAAGTCTGGTGAAGACATGATAAGTCGCTGGGAGATCGCTTTCCCGTTGACTTCAGTACTCCACCTTCCTGAGAGGCAGAAGCTATGTGGACGGGAGAACGTCTCCCATCGACATAGCATGGTGTAGACACCACTGTAAATTGATCTAAGCTACGTTGACTTAAGTTACATAACTTATATAACTTAACTAATGTAATTTAGATCGATTTACCTCGTTAGTGTATACCTGGCCTATGTAACCAACTAGCTGACATGACAGACAAAACAAAGAATTGGTACACAGACCTGATCTCTCTTAATTTTTCTTTGTATTTTTTTTTTTGATTATTGGGGGTCACTGTGTAGCACTGTGACAGTGAAACAAAATAAAGTGAAACCTAGAAGTTGGCCAGGTTCACTTTAATGTTCACTGAGTTTTGCCAACTGCTCAGTGAACCTGGGCTAAATTTTAAATGATGACATGTCAGATAAACTAGGGCTGATGTTGTTGTGAGGTCCTGGGCCAGATGATGGTTTTGGGCAGGAGCTATATAGAACACAGTGGTTTTGCCTGTTTTCCATGTGAAGCTAGTTATAACTTGACAGTTCATTGAATTGCCCTCTGATTTTTTGGGTCTGTTGGAACCGAAACTCAGAGCATATTCAATGAATGCAGACCCATGCAACCCAAAATTGAAGAATACTTTTCATATGCAGCCCTGCAAGCTCAAGCTGCTGAATTTCATGAAGTTCTGATGTTAGTCTTATTCCTCCAACTCTTTTGGAATATGTGTTATGATTACAATGGATGTGCTCAGGTAAACTAGTTATTTTAATAAACTTTTCAACTGGAATACAATTTCTCACTTAGATTAGCTTTTTAAAATGTTGACTAAAGGGACTATGACATCCTGACCTTTCATGAGGATATGGTCAAATGTTACAAGTTTATCAGAGAGGCAAGATGTATGCAGATGAAATAGACTGTAAACAAAGGTTATGTATGCTCCATCTACAGCAATAATATTTGAAAAAATGTAATCAGCATAATACTTCTCAATATAGAACAGTGCAAGATGAACTTCTACTTTCAACTCAACAATACAATGGCAATTTAAAGAAATTGGACTTATCTAATCACACTTGATTGTCCTTACAAGCTGCAAAGGACATTATTCAGACATGAGGAAACTAGGAAGGAAAAAGTAATCTAACAATGTATACAACTGATCAGAACTTCCCAGACAAGCCAATACAGCATCAGCATAAAAGTGAATATGCTTTGCTGGCTGTAGTTGCATCAGGCAACTGATCAGGGACCTGATGCAAAACCCATTGAATTCAATGCAGAGACTCCCATGAAATGCAATGGGCTTTGGATCAGGCCCTAACTGCATTACTTTTGTTTTCATGGTGCTAACTGGAAATATTATTAGTTTTTTGTTTTTTCACACTATGATGAATTATTTGGAATGGGTCTATTCCACAATATGATGCTGTTTGCTTTCTCTGGAAACCAATATTTTAATAGATCGCAATTGGAAACTGTGTAGAAAATCTTTCAGAATTCTCCTGACAGCTGTATCAGTATGTATGGACACATAATTTAGTTAGGTTAGTATAATCCAGGCTAATGAGGAAAGTTAGTTTCTTTCTAGAAATTAAGTGGAAAAAATGACTTATTGAGCTAATATTACACCTTGAGTTCATAACATATCACACTTGCAAAGGACAAATAACTAATGGAATTTAAGAAATCTTTTAAGTGTGAGAACCATTTACAGTGGAATCTTCCTAGTAGGGCCAAAGTCCAACCTTGTTTTACATGTAATATTAGTCACTTTATTATTGTGCATGCCACTCTGCTCCAGCCTGGCCAGTCCTCAAGCCAGTGTGGAAGGGGTAGCTACAGAGGTGTTTTGCACCTGTTCTGTGCTGGGACCTGCAGAGCTGCTGCAGGGATAGGACCTCATAAGTACATTTCTCTCAGCATTGTGTAATTATTTTGGGTGGTGTGTATAGCTGGGTAGTGTTCTGAAGTTTAAGAGTCTATTGTCTGCTGAATGGAGATCCCATTTTGTGTTCAGCACAGAACAGGAAACACACTGTAATTTATTATGGGTTCCTTACCTTGTCCTTTCTTGTTTTGTTGCTTTCCCTTAATCTAAAATTAATCTAATCTAGAGTAATTTAGTAGTTTTTTTATTATTTCAAATGCTTTTTTTATATCCAGTCATTCCTACTTAAAGACCAATGATAAATAGCCATTACAAAAAGATGCCTTGTTCACACATTTCATTTGAAAAGACTTTCTGGGAATTAATTTTAAAATAAGACTGTTGGTCTTTAGACAGAAGCAGAACATTCACATTTCAGGGAGGCAAAGAACCAGCAATTCCTGCCCCAGAAGAGAGAACCCATAGAAGGAACCATTTTAAGAGGGACTGTAATAGGAAGAGAGGCAGAATGAGAGAGCGAGGTTTGGCTCAGTCTTGGATGCAAACCATACACTACAGGTACTGTTCTGCTCTGACAGTAACACACCTGGCTTTTATGGTATTTAGACTGAACATCTCCTGCTGCATTTAATTAGCTGCCAGCTTGTAGTGTCTTCCTGGGGTGCCTTTGAACACTGGATGAATATTAATTTCTGAAACCCAGGGTTTTGGCTGGCTTGGTGTATGTAGTGGGGTGTCCGTTTTACTATCCATTGTAATAGGGCAGGGTGTAGCAGGGCTTCACAGTCTTAGAAATGTACTTGGCTAGAGTTGTTCTCAGCTACCTTTGAATATACTGATATTTTAATAAGATTTCTGCTCAGCACAGCTCACTTGTCCCTGGGCAGACTATATTGCTTCCTCCAGCCCTTGTCATCTTCTGGTAGATCCTACAATCAAAATATTAAAATACTCTCTCTGTAATCCTAGTCTTTTCCCAAGGCCCAAATACAGCACTGTGACTTTAACACAGAATCAAGTCAGAAAAGGCAGTGAGCCCCAGGAAGCATAGACTTGTTTAATCACAAAAAGCGTCAGTCATATGCAAATATGTGGCCACAGTCTGGGAGACATTGTGTATCAGTGTATGCCAGAACCCCCATGTTGTACAAAATAAAACATGTGGAGAGGCCAAAACATCAACAAGCCTTCCACAAAAGGAACATGGAGAACATTCTGGGGTAAGGTCCTAGGGATCTGGATTAGTGGTCCACATGGGTTTGCGTGTATGCCCAGTGCACTAAGCAATGGCCCATGGACAGCCTCTCCCATCACACAGCACATGCGCTTCTGGCAGGAATAATTTGTCCCAGGGACAGTATAGGCTAAGCATGCAGCTGCTGCCAGAATCTGGAGATACAATGTTACTTTTCCACTGATGGCCAATCTCCACCATTCCAGAATTTGGTGCATCATGAGAAAAAAAAAAAACATGTCAAAAGCGAAATTATATATTTGTAAACTGATCTGCAGTTTAAACAACATGTATTAACATTCTTCTTATGTTTAGGTTTATAGCTCATACTCTGGTAAAAGATACATACTAACATGTACTACCTATCATCCAAGTATACTTTGCAGTCATTACTGGTATTCAGGACAGCAACCAACCAGTAAATTGTACATTCACGGCAGTGTTGGGAGAGAGGGAATCATGACAAGTGACATCATGACAAACCCTAAAGTGTCATGAAGTTTTTATTGAGACAGCAACAACAGATCATCATTTTTTATTAAGTAAATACAGTAAAATGCAATTCCCTCCCAAAATGTGTGGTTTTCAATTTATTGACCTTTGAAAGACAAAGGCCTGTCATGACCCTCTAAGGATTTCAACCTATCATTTTAGGGAGTCCAAATAATTTAAACCTGACTTTAGATTTCTTCCAGCTACCTAGTACTGTGTCTGTCTAGCATGTTAGCTTTAAAATGTTATTGCTTCCTACTGCTATGCTACCAGACCCTTTGGAATCATGCTTACGTTACACATTCCTTCACACTTCATAAGGCTCTGTACTATCATTAATTAGAAGACATTTCCTCCTGAAAGTCCACCCCCCCCTCATGCTGGCACATGAAGAGCTATATCTACTCCACACCAAATTACTCATTACTTCACATTGGTGATTATCAGCGTGGAACAATGAAATCTGTCCTGATGTCTTGGAATATGGTGAAGTACTGTGCACTTACACTGACTGCATTGTGCTCTCCTGTGCACTGAGTTTAGTTCAGGTGCAGTGTGGGTGCTCAGCGAAGCCCTGGCTTCATACTACTACCAATCTCTGTAACACTCCCTGTTTCATTCTGAGCCAACCGTGATAGCTACACTCAGGGTTCTGTATAATAAATCCATGACAGCAGCCAATAAAGCATATTTATATTTTTAAATGATTAATCCAAGTTCTTATTTTTTTCAGATTTAACTTCATGTGGTACAAACAACACTAGGTGATTTACATGATTAAGACTTTCTTTCACAGTTTGGAAAAAGATGCCGGGACTCAGGGTTATGCCCACGTAAAACCCTCACCTTTCTCTTTCTAAATCTTGGAGACATTTATCTATGTTATGTATATTTGGACCCAAAGGGATTCTTTCTTCTATTTCTCCCTCTGGACATTATGGGACAATTTTCTATGTATGTGTTAGTACGATTGTTCAGGACTATATCCATTCCAGCTACCTTCAACTTCACCTGAAAGGCAAAATCCCTAAGGTCTTGATACAATACTGATAAATACATGGAATTATTAAAGTTGCCATCTCAGCAGAAAAGAATTGCTGCTGCCTTTGTTCTCATGGGAATACATATTTCACCCACTAGCAAGACACCCAACTATTGCTACAATCAGAACTCTCTGAAATGCCTTTAAGCTAATCATCTTTGAACATAAGCCTTTGTTCTTGAATCAGGGACCTTCTAGATGCAAGGCACAGAAACCTTTTTTTGTTTTTTATCCACCTTGCACAAAACAGCTTTAAGCCTGTCACCGCTGACAGTAAGGTTCAGTGATCTGTCAACATTCACCCCTGATAAAGACAGTGAGAGAAATCCATGGCTCTGGAGAGTTCAGTAGAGACCAAACTGTATGTTTGCAAAAGAGCATTTTTATATGTTTTCTTGTGACAGCACTAGTTTAACAGAAAATAGTTGGAGTGTGCAAAAAATAAAAAAAAAAGAGTAGTAAGTTAGGCTAGCATGACATGATGGATCTGGGCTATGACAAACAGAATTGGGAAAAAACTTCCCTGGGGACCAACTATACCAGGTTTGCTGAATTGTATTTCTTGATTTCTTACTGTGCAACAGTGCTTTTTAGTGTTAGATTGACTAGGCTTCAGAATATTTTTAAAATTGTACAAATCAAAATCCATGTAGCTTAAAAATGAAAGATGTAAAAGGTTTAGGAGTTTGATGTATTGAAAGGCATTCTGTATTCCCTCATGTGAGTATTAAATGTACACTTTGTCTGTCTGATGAATTTTAAATCTTTGTGGAATGCAACATGCACTACAGCAGTTTAGGGGGCATAAAGCCTGCGTCTAAAGCAGAGTTTATAAGCTGTGCAATGTTCAGATTTAAGGCTAAAGCCACTCTTTATCCACCCAGTTGAGCCTAGGTGTTGCAACACGGAGATTCTAAAATTGCTTAGTTTTTAGAGTGCTAGTCATGATGGCTGGGGGGATGTTCCTGAAAATGTTTGCCTTAATCCACCTAAAAAGAGGCCATATCAATGTAGAGGTGGTTGGTTTTGGGGGTTTTTTTCTGCTAGATTTTGTTCTTTTGTAGGCAATGCTATGTGAAAAAGCAAGGAAACAAAATATAAGAAGGGATGAAAGAAAAGAAAAATTTGCCAATGGGATACATGGCTTATTCAGACCTACTATCATGTCAAATAAGGGTCTAACTCAGTAACAAAACAGCATGAGGACAGGATGCTTCAGGGGGTTTGAGTAATAGGATTAGATGACATTCATCTCAAGATTGCTGGTCTCTAGGTAGCTTAAAAACTGAGCATGTTGAGATGGCAGGCTGGGATAGCAAGCAATGTTTCCAGCATAGCTAGTCAGTTCTGGTAAACAACCCAATTTGGCCCTGTCTTCCAGTGACCAAAATGCCTGCCTCCTCCAGTTCCCTACAACAGCCCTATATTAAAACACTCTCAGATACCAGGTGATAGGCATGATACAAAAATCCTAAACAAAATATGTTGCCAGTGTTAATGGCTATGGTGTATATTTAAATGCAGCCGAGAAAGAAGTGTCAATCATTAGGGATAAATCGGTATCAATCAGATGAAAAACCAGTATGACCTTTCTTCTAAAGGTTGGGACTGGTTCAGATAAGTACTTCTCTCCTTTTCACTCACCCCCAAAGGTCCCCTCTCTGCTTCTATATTGAAACATTTGCCACAAGGTCTGAGTAGAGCTGTTTGGTTTTTTTTGAACCCTCTGGGCTTTTCCTAAGGGATAGGTGTTAGGGGAGTTATCAGGCAAAACCCATGAGCTTAGAGTCAGCTGAGTATGTGACTAAAAGAGAGGAAGGGAGCACAGCTGAGAATCAAGTAAGGAGAATCAGGGGCGGCTCTAGGTATTTTGCCGCCCCACGCACGGCAGGCAGGCTGCTTGCGGCGGCTTGCCTGCGGGAGGTCCCCGGTCCCGTGGATTCGTCGGCACACCTGCGGGAGGTCCGCCGAAGCTGCGGAACCAGCGGACCCTCTGCAGGCATGCTGCCGAAGGCAACCTACCTGCCGCCCTCGCAGCGACTGGCAGAGTGCCCCCCCGTGGCTTGCCGCCCCAGGCACGTGCTTGGCGTGCTGGTGCCTGGAGACGCCCCTAAGGAGAATCAGGGAGAAGAAGGATTAACTGTAAAAGGCAAAGGAACTAGCTGGGTGAGGAGAAGAGAAGGAAATTGGTAAAATAAGGATATGTTGAGGTAGGGCACAACAGAGAGTGCCCCTGCCAAATGAAATAATTAAAAACAGTCATACCTTAATATAATGCTTTTCATCTCAAAGTGCAATTATAAACATTAACTGATTAATCCTCACAGCAGCCATCTGAGGTAGAAAGATTTCTATCTTTTACACTTGGAGAAACAGAAACTGACATTAAGGCCCACATTTTCACACCTAGTTTCTAAATTTGTATGTCTCAATTTTAGGGTGCCCAGCTTTGGACACCAAAGACCTAATTTTTTTGAGGTTCTCATTACTTGCATCTCCAGGTGAAGTCAGTGGGAGTTATGGCTGCACAACACCTCTGAAAATAAAGCCCTAAACTTGACACCCACTAATTTAGGCACCAAAAATTAGAACCGCTTTTGAAAATTTGCTCTCTAAATCATTTCTCCAAAGCCCCAAATAAAGTAAGTGTTAGAGCTGGTTTTATTTCTCAAAAGTTCCTGCCCCCAGTGCTGTTTTCAGACAACAAGACCACATCTTTCTCTAAGCTATTAGACATCTGTAGGCTTATTCCAAAATGTCTATGTCTTATCCGCACTAATAAAAGGGTGACACACAACTCACGGGCAGTGACGTACAATCTCTCAGGTGTGCTTTCATGACTTATGCTGGCAGGTAATTGAAGGGAAAAGAACTTCACATTGCTTATAAGTAAATTCTGGACTCTGGGAGGTCGCATAGCTGTGCTGCCAATTGCTTTGACTTGTATTGTCCATCATGGTGCTGCCAATCACTGTGCTGAGGCTTGTCAGATTTCTGTTTCTGCCAAGCATAGTGTGAAATTAATAAGGAATGTCTCTGTGATGATCAGTATTGTAAGGCACCCTCTGCCTTTTTGGTGCAGAAGACACCTGTGGGTTCCAGGGGCAAAAAAAATATCTCAAACACTCAAACATTGCTTGCATTTCATGATTTAAAAAAAAACAACCATGAATACATGGCAGTACTCACCCACATACTTTGATTCTAATGATAAAATTAATATTTTCCCAGGTAGAGGTAATGTCCAGTAGTTGAGTAGTGCTTGTCACTGGTAGGTGAAATAAAATTAAAACAGGGCCAGATTTTTATAACAGCGGTAGAAACTTTTAGTTCAGTATTCCAAGGAGTTTTTGTTTTGGTCTTTATCTTACCAGAATATAGCTAGCATACAGATTGTTTTAGTATATTAACTTGACATTGTGGGCTAGATTTCAGCAGGCTACAAGATGTGCTCATCCACCTGTTGCCATGTATACTCATTTGTGTGTACAAAATGAACAGCCCAAATTGGTTAGCCATTTCCCACAGGGCCAGAGAGGAACAGAGGTCTCCCTTTCTTGCAGTCTTTCAGCACACTGGGCTCAGCCAACCCATCTCCTGTCTCTTTCTTATGCGCCTTAGCTGATGGGCTAATTGGTTCAAGAGCCCTCACAGCCTGTTCAGCTAATTAGCTGACACATCCCCAGTATGCCCAGTGACCTCCTGGAATCCATGAGATGCTTCTTGGTCGCAGAGGACACACTCTTGATCTCAGTCAAAGGCAAGATCAGAATGCATGTCAGTGGCCCCTAATTCCCAGATCATAACGTCATGGAATGACAGAGCTTGGCAAAGCAAATTTAAGTTCACTCCTAAGGATAAGGATTCTAAGAGGATGGACTTGCTGAGTAGAAATATCTACATCTCCTTTTCCCTGAAAATGCAGATTCTGAGCTAGCAGGCATTGTTGTTCAAATATGACTTGTGAATTGGACAGTTATGTCTAAATTTGCAAGCCAGCTGCCTGCAGCCCACCCTGGACTCAGCTCTAATTGGTAGGCCAATTGGTAGGGTGGAATTTCGAGCATTCATCACGAAGGCTGCTTGGTGGCTAGGACATTGTTACAGTCCATGCTGGATGTTGCGGACACTTTGGCCAGAGTGATGGCCTCAGCAATGCCCAGGAGAAGAATGTCCTGACTGCAGAATTTGGGCATTTCTCCCAACGTGCAGCATGCTATAGAGGATTTCCCTTTGGTGGCTGGGTGCTCTTTTCAGATGAAACGAACGAGACTCTGCATTCCTTCAAGGACTCTAGGGCTACCCTGTATTCCTTGGGGGTGTATACTCCATCACTGCAAAGCTGTCATTATGGTGGTCAACAACAGCAGCAGCAACAATACCACCTGCAACACATCTTTGGGCAGCCTTTCCTTCCCCTGAGACAGTGGGACTACTGAGAAAGGGGCATAGGCCCCAGAGAAGGAGGCATTTGGATCCGAGGTTCAGCCAGTTGACACGTGCACTTCACCCCTTGGACAGATTTGTCCCTCTTCTTCAACTGGTCCTGGACTCCTTGCAGTGATGAATGCTTCACGAGAATGTATGTCAGTGTGTTCCCTTCATCCAGCCCTCACCAACCAGGTCTGTCACCAATGCCTCCTGGATGGGCATTTGGGGCCACTGAAACTTCAGGGGCTGTGATTGGGGCAGGAACCCTCACTCCATATCAATGTGCTGGAGCTTCGGGCCTTTCTGGAATGCACTGGGGTTCAGTGGTTTACATAATTGCTGACTTTATCACCACAATGTCTTATGTGAACAGGCAAGGGGGAATACACTCCCAATAAGCAATCCATTTGTGATACTTTTTTCCAGTGCCATGGTAGCAAAATCTACCTGAAGAAGAAGAAACAGTTACTGTAACTGTGGTTCTTTGAGATGTGATGCAAACATGTATCCCACTACCCACTCTCTGTCCCCTCTGTATCAGAGTCTAGTCACTGGACGTTCAGTGCAAATCATGGGAGGATGAGGAGGTTCTGCCTCATATAGCCAGGGAGGCGCTATGAGCCCGAGGTGCATTCACTGCCTCTTATGGGTACTGCTAGGCAAAATTCTCCAGCTCTGGTGCACTGCACACACAGACACCTACGTGAAATACATGGCTGCATCAGATCTCAAAGAACCACAGTTGCAGTAAGAAACCTTTTCTTCTCTGGCTCTCCTACTTCAAACCCTTTCTCTAGCTTCCTCAGTGGCTCAATTCTTATCTGCTCTGGACCCAGATGCCAGCTTTCTTCCCATATAAGAAGGTTCTCCAGTTGCCATGTACACTCAATGGATGGTACAACCTATCCATAACCCAAATAGCTTAGGCATTTCCAGCGAAGGAAGCAGGTGCCAGGGGTAAGGAACAGAGGTCTCCCTTTCTTGCAGTCTTTCAGCACACTGGGTCCTCAGTCCTCTCGGAAGAATGAAGCAGCACGGTAGAGCTGCCACCAGCAAAGGAAGCAGGTGCTTGGGGTGGCCAATGGAAAGGGGCGGCACATCCGGGTCTTCGGCGGCAATTCGGCGGTGGGTCCCTCAGTCCCTCTCGGAAGAATGAAGCAGCACGGTAGAGCTGCCACCGAAGTGCTGCCAATCGCGGCTTTATCTTTTTTTTTTTTTTTTTTTCCGGTTTGCCACTTGGGGCGGCAAAAAAGCCGGAGCCAGCCCAGCCATAACCCTAGCCCATTTCCACCCCAACTTTCCTTGGACCTCTAGGAGTACCTTGGCCATTGGGCAGAGTTTTCTCTACCCATAGATACACTCATCTGGCAGGAGTCAGTGTAGCGTTATCACATCTTTACTAGCCAGTGAACACCCTGAGGCCAGAACACTCTTTCTCCCATCTCTTCCCTGTCAGAGATTGGGGCCTGTAGCATAATCAGTCTTCTGGCAACCCAATAAGCACAGCTGCTCTGCACCAGGCTACCTGATGGACTGCACCACCAGATTGGTCAGGAAGGGCTGCTAGCTTCTCAGTGTGTACCATGTCCGCAGCTGTGCTTGCTCTAGTCCCTGGTTCAGCCTGCTCCCTGTCCCTGCTCCTGCTCTGCTTCAGTCCCAGGCTTTCGGTTACTGATCCTCGGCTCGGCCTCTGGCTTATGACTTTGGTTACCCTCTGGCTCTGGCATTCAGCTTCTGGCCTTTCAGTACTGACCCTTGGCTCATTCCTGAACTCTGCCCACCCTGGACTCAGCTCTAATTGGTAGGCCAAACTCTTGCTTTAATCACTAGACGAGACCACCCACAACCCAGTTTCTAATACACTTTTAAAGCAATAGTTGGCATTTTTCTCCACCACAACCCCAAGTTGTCAGCCCAGCTGCAAAATTCAGCCAGCCAACAGTTCATATAGGGACAGTCAGTTCTTATGTCCCAGTCTCCCACGTTGGTCGCAGGTAATTTCCTGACTCCTCAAAGGAGTTCCTCTGGACTCATCCCTTTTTTTCTCTGAAGGTTTTATCCCTGCCAATTCTCTAATCTTCTTTCCCAGCTCTGAACTGCTAAATAGACGCACCCCATTTTGGGGGAAATTAGCTTCCTCAAACTCCTCTGTGAGTATGACCACCAGCTCCCATTGTGTGGGTTGATGCCTCCTAATTCATACATGGGTGTTCTCAGGGAGCCCTTGTAGAAATCGCTCCAGAATTATGGAGTCCCTAATTTCACCACCACTCTGTGTATCCAGATTTAACCAGTTGGTAGTGCTACTTGTTAATCTTCAGGCAAATGCCCTTCACCATACATCTCCAGCCCATCTAGCAGCCCAAAACTGCTGATGGTAATTGCCAGTGGCCAGGCACATTTGTTCTAATATGCCTGCCTTCAGAATATCATAGTCACCAGCTTGTTTGTCGCTCAGGGTCATATAGGCTGCTTAAGTCACCCCCCCACTAAATAGGGTGCTAACCGGAGGGTCCACATTCCACTGTCCCAGCCAGTTCTGATCACTACCCTTTCAAATGTAAATAGAAAAGCACCAGGGTGATCTGCAGGCCCCATTTTATACAGGCCAACCCCCTGTGTCCGATTCTTGTTCCCTGTATGGGGACTCACCAGTTTCTGAAGGAACTGCTGCTCACTCACGCTTGCTCCCTGGTATTGGCTTTCCAGTTGGTGCGACTGTTGGAAGGACTGCATAATCTTTTTGCAGCTCCTCCTGCTGCTCCATCACCCAGAGGCCGAATCCTCGTAGTGGCTTAATTTGTCCAAGCAGCAAAGAATCCTGTGGCACCTTATAGACTAACAGACGTTTTGCAGCATGAGCTTTCATGGGTGAATACCCACTTCTTCGGATGCAAAACGTCTGTTAATCTATAAGGTGCCACAGGACTCTTTGCTGCTTTTACAGATCCAGACTAATATGGCTACCCCTCTGATACTTAATTTGTCCAGTTTCTCTATCACTGTAGCTGGGGGAGTCAGATCCCAGACAAGCCCCCATGTGTAATGGATCATGCTCCATCCCTTTCCTCAAGTGCCTCAGGAACCTTTCAGAATCTGTCCAGTAAGCAGCATGTTCATGTGATTTATTTACATTCCCATCACCAACACAGTTCCATGCAGCAAATTACTTACAGTGTTTCTCCACCTTTGGCCCTTTCCCACACGGCCAGAGAGGAACTAAGATCTCCCTTCTTTGAGATCTCTCAACTGGCCAAGTCCTGTCTCCTTCACTTGCTTCCCGTCTCTTTCTTATAGCCTTCAGCTGATGGGGTAATCAGTTCATCAGCCCACCCAGCCCGATTGGCTCATTAGCTTGCATAGCCCCAGTCATTCTTCTCTGGGGGAGCTGATTGATGCTTAAATGACCAGAATGCTGGCTCACTTGCTAGCTCCCAGCACTCGGTCATACCCCAAAATCACTTTGACATTGTAAGCTGACACCATATCTTCTATAGAATAGAGAAGACTCATAAATGCATGGAAGCAGAGTCAATAGCTTGTGTTGCTGTGCAGAGTTATATCATTAAATATGGAAACTTTTGAGGAAGCTATAAAAATGAGGTTAATATATCAGACTAATAAATTCTATATAATTGAGATTCCCAAATATAGAAACTATAGAATATGATTCTAAATACACCACAGTGACATCAATTTATTTAATCTTAACTTTGTTACATTTGTTTTATGAACTTCTACTGGTGTCACTGTGAGATTACTGTGACAGCGCCATTAAGCCTCATTCAAAGGAATGGGGAATTAGTGTCATTAAGGAAACCGCTGCAGCTAATAGCTACTCTCCATGATCTCTAGTTATTTTTTAAAAGTTTAATATTTTGCTATTCAAATACATAGATTTTCCTACATAAATAGTTATAGAATTATGTGTATTGACCCATTATTCATTATCAGGCAATGTGATAGAAAAACAAAAGCTGAAGCAAATGCCCAAATAATTTGTCCAACAAATCCAAACAGATTTCTAGCCTCCCAGCTCCGCTAATAATAACTTCCCAGCAGGATACAAAGTTAAATCAAACAGGTGTGTCACCAACTCCTAAAGGCTGTCACTTGGTAGCCTGCAAGAAGGGAGAGAATTCCAGAGTCAGAGTCCTCCATTCAGACAGTCCTGGCATCCCCCTCTTCCTCAGATGACAGATGCTAGAAGTATTTCAGTCAGTCACAGCAGCCATGACAGGGCACAGAAGTGTGGGAGGAGATCATATTGGTGACATATAAATTGACACTAATGACTATGCGTCCAGTATTCTGAGTTCCCCCTGGAGGCACTGAATGCCCCCAACTGCCATTGTTGACCTTAAAACACCCCTTTCCCACCCCACCCATTTTATAGCAATACTCAATTGGATTAGCATTTCCATTTTAAATACTGATTTCCCAGCATTACATATCACAGTCAGTTGCCAAGAATATTGGACTGAAGTATGCAATAATTAGTTCAAATTGTCATAATATATGTTTTCCTTACACTTATAGATAGATTTATATGTCTAAATAAATGAAAAGAAAACATGTAAATACAAAGAATATAGATAGAGAGAGATAGATATCTCTTAGAGCACCAGATTATGTCATTCACAGTTTAAAATCTGAGGGTCTCAGTACATCACAGGATCTGTCCTTAACTCGTACAAAGTTTAATTCATCATGCTTTATAAAGATATATTATAACTAACATTTTTGTGTTTCAGTCCAATACTATATGATTGGAAAGAGCTGGATTCTAATGTTGAAAGCAATAGGATGAGTTGTTGGGGAATTATTGTTTTGCAATCCATATTGTTTTGCTGTTACTGTTGCAAGTAAGTTCTTGAGGGAAGCCACACACTTGTGGATTTTTTTATGGCCTTTAGGACGAATAATTGTTTTTTGTGCCCAATGAAGATTTCAGCTGCTGCAAAAGAGTTGGATTCAGTTGCTACTGTAAATAGGTTCTGAGTTTGCCCTCAGGGAATCCAAACATTATAATGGTGTAGTAAAATGACAAGAAATAGTTATATTGTAAAACATTTTTTCCATTGTCCAAGTGGCATAACCTGTCATTCATCACCTGCACATATCCTTTCTCACAAACTCTAACCTGCTACAACATTTCTGAGTCCTGAACTTCAGATAGTTCAGATTGTTGAAACTTGGGAGGTCAATCCATTCATTACTGCTGTTTCTTTTGGCATTTTAATGGTCGCTGTGCTCCTAGGAGAAAAACAGTAATGTGAGACATACAGTAATATCCTTGAGCCTTTGGGAACAACGGCTCTTCTGTACAAATGGAACGTGAGCAACTGTTGTAAACAAATTAAGTACAGTTTTAAAAAATACAAATATTACTAAGTGCCAAGATTATGCCAATCAAACAGAACCAGTTGGTGCTATAATGTACAGTACAATATATGTTCTAAATAGGTACATGGTGCATCTCATATAAATATTCTTTGATGAAAAGGCAGTTTGTTGGGGATACCTAGATTGAATTTCTTCTAGGGCAGCTGTTTTGGAGGATATAAGATATTTTTTCAACCACCTGTTTCCTTTTATTGTCTCAGTGTTCAAGTTTGTTGGGCCAACCCACGAGGAGAGATAAGGCAGGATTTCTATATTCTGTTTATAAGGGCATTCTTGTTCATGCACTTTAATATTAGTTGTAGGCTTTCAGTGGGGTAACCCCAAATGGATTGGACGAAGCAGCTGCTTTTGTTGTGAACTTCAGCGCCTTGTGTTTTTTGTGTCTTGGCACACTGCTGTAATCTCTCCTTGCTTTGCCATAAGAAAAGAGTTAAATTAATTCTTCGTCCTCAAACAGCTGCATGTCGAGAGACAGCTAAAAACACTAAAAATAATTTAGGAATATTGAGCTACAGTCGTCTAGTTACACCATTAACCTTACAAAGAGCAAGGACCTGATTTTCCATTGCCTCATAACTCATAGTCACTTGCACCAGTGTAATATGTGTGTAAATCACTATTATTCTGATTTTGTAGCAGTTTAACCCCACCCTGCAGTGGTGCTAATGATTACACATAGTGCATCACAAGAGAGAAGCAAGTGCCAAATGTTGAATGATGACTAAGCGTGTGCAGAGATATTATTTTGGGGCATTGAACCCATGAGGATCCAAAATAGAATGCAATGTAAAAGAGGTTCAAATATTTGTTTAGTTTTAAGTAGCATTTGTTATGTTTAATCAATTTAAACTTATTTATAAATGTCAGGCTTTGAGAATTAGCACAAGATTGTGTGGCAAAGAAGCAATTGAACATTATCTCTTTTCTTTATACAAATATTAAGAATATATCATAGGTGAAATGTGCAATTATGAGTTCTCAGGGAGGGTATTGCTAGTAATAAAATAATGGGCCGACTCCAGTAAAAATGGCCCTACATATGTACAGTGTTTACATGTAAGGAAGATTAAATGTTAGCTATTTATTAATATGTCATTCTTCCAAATTTACCAAAAAGGATGGTGTATTGGAAATCAAGTGCATTAAGTTCTGAAGCTTCAGCTTCATCATGTTTGCCTTTACAATGATATACTTGGTCTCTGGCATCATTACTGTCTATTGACATAGCTAGTGATGACTCCAGGACAGATTCATTTTCACTACCTACCTTTTAGAAAAAAACAGTATTTTTTCTGTCAAGCCATTTTTAATGCTTCAAACAAATCCCGTGCTCACTTCATTGCTTATGATTCTTGATAAAATCATGCAAACACAGCCAGTTTGATGTTGTTTTTTTGTTTACAGTATTGCTACGTTGTTTTGGTTAACAGAATGAAAAACAGCATAGTTAGTCTACAAGTAAAAATGTTTTATTCTTAGTTTGTTTCATCAATAAAAGCTGACATTTTTGCAAGAAAGATGTTATACTATTGGAATTAACTCTTAGTCAATTGTAAATAATTGTATTATATTGGTATGTTATCATGAAGATTAGAAATCATTTCCTACAGAATCATGTTCTTGCTTTCTCAGCACTGTTTCAATTGAAAGGAATTTGAATGAAGTGCATCTCATTACTAATATAAAGTAGATGGAGCTTGAATAATTTTTATATTTATTTTCCATAGATGGCTATTACATTCTTATCCTATCTATCCAAATTTTATAAAATAAATTGTTTTAATCCATTCTTTGGAGAGAAGCAATGAATTTGTTTTTGCAAAAGCAATGCATCTGAATATATTGTAATATGCATAAAAATCTGTTAACACAGTTATTTATACAAAAAGTGTAGCTGCCTTACCTTTGATTTAATTTACATACTTTATTTTCCTTCTGACAAGTTCTTCTCTTGCCTTTTTTTATTTACGTGCCAAAAATATGTCTTTTCAGATAAGTCAACTAAAACTTTAATGTATTGTATATTTTTAAAACTACATAAAATGTTTTATGTTTTCACTGCGTTTTTCCCCCCACAAGCATTTGTTAAAGGTGATGCTATATCAAGATTAGACAAGTTTTACCACTGATAACAGCATAATGACATTGTATTTCTTAAACATTATGATATGTTCTATTTTAAAGGCTAATCTGACATTTAGGCTGAATTATCAAGCATAAAATACAGAATCTTTATGACTAGAAGTTTAAAAGTTTGGCAGCCTTCGTTTCTTAAAGGTAGACATCCAGACCCACACCCTGAGAAAGAATCTGATGCATTAATTTTAAGTATGTAAAAGATGTGAGCAACGTAATTATTTTTCCATTCAAATGTGGAAAACAGTAAAAGTTTCCCATATGTAGTTCATAGGTTATACTTCATATCACTTATCAGTAAAGTAATAAGCAATAGTCTACAGTGAAGTCAACTCTGAAGATATCAATTTAACCCTTGCCTTCCTTTTTCAGCACTTTGCTACTGTAAACACAATTTGAATTTACATAACCCACTATTCATATTCTTGTGAGTTCACAATATAAATAATGCAGGAAAATCTCATTCCCTTTCCCAAATTATGCTAGTCATTATAGACGATTCGTGTTAGTATTAATCTCTTAGATGTGGCGCAAAAATAAGGTGAAGAAACTACGTTTCATATCTTTTGCTGTTAAGAATATGCTGCATATCTTTAAGCTTTATTTAAAGTGTTTATAGTAATGGATATGGGTGGTTTAGCTCTGCTAAAGCCAAACAGCAATATGGGCTTCTATGGGGCTTTTTTGCTTTGTTTTTTAATGTGACAAAAAATAAAATCTGTGAAATCTGCTAAAGTCACAAGACTCCTTCAGTCATAACCCAGACCTGCTGCTTGGAAATAGCAGCATGAGTTCTCTGTAGTATTACGAGGTTGAGGGAATGTGTGTGTCCACCTGTTTCACTACACTTAGTCACTTTTCCATTTCCTCTCTCCAGAAGAGCTTATTAGTTGCACCAGGGTAGAGTGATGAGGGGGTGGATTTCAAATTGGTCGAACAATGCTGAATCACTGAATGCTATAAGGATTCTAATGTAAAAGCTATTGCAACTGTCAAGAGGCCAAGCTTAGGAGTTGCTGGTTAGTGCATACCTTATCTAGATATTAATCTATCTAACC
Source organism: Mauremys reevesii (assembly GCF_016161935.1). Lineage (NCBI taxonomy): Eukaryota > Metazoa > Chordata > Testudines > Geoemydidae > Mauremys > Mauremys reevesii. The sequence goes on along the minus strand of NC_052633.1, from coordinate 55,412,797 downwards.
CACCTATGCAAAAGAGACTCAAAGGCTGTAGGGATTAGATTCTGAACACAGTTTAATTGGTAGGAAATACATCAGTGGGTTGACTACTGAAACCTGAGCCGTTTCTATACCATTCCAAAATTTCACTGTGCTGTCTCGCTCACCCATTTCTCCTTTCACACATACTCTGTCCTCTCCTGACCTTTCTGCATACCTCCCAGCCGAAGATGGGCTGGAAACAAAATGCTGGATCTAAAACACCTTTGACTTTAGGTAAGTTCAGATCTTTGTCCGAACTTCGCAGGTCAGGCCCATCCCTACTCAGTCTCCAGGATATAGGCAACCTCGCGGTGAGGAATAATGAAGGAGACTGTCTATGGAAATGATCAACCCAATGAAGGACCTTGACAGTGTTGGGGAGAGTTCTTGTAGCCATGTTAGTCCTATGATAAGAGAGACAAGGCAGGTGATGGAAAATCTTGGCCCATGCCGTTTTCAGCAGCATCCATTGGCCTGAATCGGTGAACCGCGGCCACTGGGAGCCGCAGTAGGCCGAACCTGCAGATGTGGCAGGTAAACAAACCAGCCTGGCCCACCATGGGCTTTCCCTGCACAAGCGGCAGAACGAGTTTGGGAACCACTCTATTAGACCAACTTCTGTTGGTGGAAGGGACAAGCTTTTGAACTTCACAGCGTTGAGGAAGAGCTCAAAAGCCTATCCCTTCCACCAACCAACGTTTTTCCAATAAAAGATACTATCTCACCTACCTTGTCTCTCACATGGTTAGGGAGACTACACCAGATAGCAGAGGAAGAGATGCCTATAAAACTGACTCTGGAGTTGGAGTCTGAGGAACAGGCAGCCAGCTCAAGAATTTGTTAACAGGGAGAACATATACTAATAGCCAGGTGACTGGTAAGAAGCAGAGCTTATGTGTACTGGCCGCCGCTTCCAACAGCTCCCATTGGCCTGGAGCAGCGAACCACATCCACTGGGAGCCACGATCGGCCAAACCTGTGGACACAGCAGGTAAACAAACCAGCCCAGCCAGCCAGGGGCTTTCCCTGCACAAGCAGTGGAACAAGTTTGGGAACCACTGGTGTAGAGACATTTTGAGATGGTGGGACAGAATCTCACAAACTCTCTCAGGTATGCAATTCAAAGCACAAGACCATTGGAGAAGGGGACCTTTTACGTGAGCTACATACACTAGGGGTCAGACTTTTACATCTGACATTCATTAATAGTTGATGATACTGTACTACAAAGTTAAAAGGGGATTCTAGTGGGTAATCTACTACCAACATTTAGATTTTAAAAATTAGGTACTATTTTTTGCAAAATCGGTTTGTTTTCTGTCTTACTGTCCTATACGAAGCCTTACAGTGGCATACAAGCTACTTGCCTCTTAGGTATTAACAGGGATGTAGGGTGCCTGAGAAATATGATAGTTCCCATTAAAAAAAAAAAAGTAATTTCTCAGTTACCTCACAATTGTTTCTATGGTAAGGATTATATCCTGTTCTGTTTCAAACACTGTGTGTGTTAACTGGGGAAATGTTTACTTCTAGTTAAAGAAGAAAGAATGGGAAAGTGTGTGTGTGTGAGGGGGGCTATTTCCAAAAATAAATCTGTGGATAGCCTCATAAATATTCAGGCCTATGAGTAAGATGGATAGTTTGTAATCTGTGCCACCACTTACAAAAGAGACCCATGGCATATCCATTGCACATGTTATAGTTCAGATGGTCCACAGGTTTTATAGACTTTCTTCAGGCTGACATAGGAACTGAGCATTTAAATGTCCGCATCCTGAATGTAAAAGCATTTGGATATGCCTCTAATGTAAAAGTAGAGTAAAGGCACTAGTCTTCATTTTTAATCAAGCCATTTGAAAGCATTTTCTTGTAACATATTCAGATTTTGGTTTTAAAGTTCTGTAATTTAATTGCAAGAGGGTTGTAGCTCAATTTTCTGGATTGTGTGGCACTCTGCACTATGAAGTTCTAAAAGATACAAAAGAAAAAAATCTTGTTCAAATGTAAAAGTTATTTTTGCAGTAACGTATGTCATGATTTTTAAACATTCAGGCCTTTAAACTTTTTTTTTTTATAGTGTATGTTCTTGCCAATCCCAGCAGAGTTCTACAAAGTAAAATATTTGGCAGTGAATTCATATTAACAGATGGAACAAGAAATTAACACGTTTTTGCTTTGCTAATTCACAGTTCTTTTAATACGCTAATTCTAAATCACCTGTTCTGACTTTGACAGGCTACAGACACCTGTTTGGGGTAATATTCCACAGCTAATTATTACATGAGAAATTCAGTTTCCAACAAAAGGGTTTCTGTGTGAAATTGTCATAGTTAACAAATTAGTAATACCAGGTTTACACAAAAATAGCTTGCAGTTTTAATGTAAATGTATTTAATCTTACCTAGAGAAATAGAAATTGTGAGATTACATTTTATGGGCAGCACTCTGGACTATGTGATGGAATGCCTGTGTTCACTAGACAGTTTAACCGTGAAGTTCCTGGTGTAAGTCTTATACCTACCAGATGAGTCAGTGTTTTCTTTGTAGTATCAAAAGTTTTTACAGTGCTGTACTTGGAAAGCCAAAGAAGATGAAACGAAAGTTTCTTCTAGTAACCCCAGCTGTACAGATTCAGTTCTGGAGAATTGTGTTAATGCAGTTCAGAGGCATGCAATAAAGAAATTCAAAAAGGGACAACATCTTTCCTAAATAATGACCATACTGCAACCCAAAGGAGTCACATTCATGCTACAGGTATATATGTTTTTTGTTTTTACTGTGTGCTTCTGCACACCATACTTAATAATTCAGTGGTGAACTTCTATGCAGCACATTTAAATACTGCCATAGAAGCTGATAGTAAAATAGTCTCATCATACATTACTGGGAGCATTTAACTTTATATTTTATGTCTCCCTGTCCATAGCAAAAAATACATGTTTTGTGGTTGTTTTTATTACACTTCTGTGAGTACGTTCATGATATGAGCCGTGACCTGCCCAGCACTCCCTTTGAGGTGCTGCACAGCCCCAAGGAAGTTGGGAGGGAGCAGTCACTGTGTTTCTGTGAATTGAGGCACTGGAATCCTGCTTAGCTTTAATGGGTGCTATGCAGGGACTGAAATACAGTTCCTTGCCCTCTCCCTTAGCTGTGAACCCACCTCTGTACACCCACCTCCCAGCTTGTGTTAGTGAGGCTCATGTTGGCATGCTAAAAATGGACGTTGGCACACTGACAGAGGCTTGGGCTAACCACCAGAGCTCAAGCCCACTGTACCAGCTTCCGCCAGTGCCACAATATCCATATAGCTATTTTTAGTGTGCTAGCATGAGCATGCTAGCACAAGTCTGTCTACCTGGGTTAGGAGGCTCCCTCACAGGTGCAATGTAGACATACCCAAACAGACTCTGAACCTAACTCTGAAACAAATGTGTTTTCAAGGTGAAAGAAGTATATCTAGAAATGATTCCTGAGGAGGGATTTAAAGAAGAGTGAGTTTTCTTGGCACACAGGATTAGGAATAATATTCTAGATGTGAGTGGTGACATGGGTAGAGACTGGAGAAGAATTTGTCAAGAACAAATCATGCCAAACCAACCTAATAGCCTTTTTTGACAGGGTAACAAGCCTTGTGGCTGGGGGGAAGCAGTAGATGTGGTATATCTTGACTTTAGTAAGGCTTTTGATATTGTCTCGCATGACCTTCTCATAAACAAAAAAACTAGGGAAATACAACCTAGATGGAGCTACTATAAGGTGGGTGCATAACTGGTTGGAAAACCATTTCTGGAGAGTAATTATCAGGGGTTCACCGTCATGCTGGAAGGGTATATCGAGTGGGGTCCCACAGGGATCAGTTCTGGGTCTGGTTCTGTTCAATATCTTCTTCAATGATTTAGGTAATGACATCGAGAGTACACTTATAAAGTGTATGGATGATACCAAGTTGGGATGGTTGCAAGTGCTTCGGAGGGTAGAATTAAAATTCAAAATGATCTGGCCAAACTGGAGAAATGGTCTGAAGTAAATAGGATGAAATTCAATAAGAACAAATGCAAAGTACTCCACTTAGAAAGGAATAATCAGTTGCACACATAGGCCTGGTCTACACTTGGGGGGAGGGGCAGAATCAATCTCAGTTATAGAACTTCAGCTACGTGAATACTGTAGCTAAAGTCAACGTACTTAGATCTACTCACTGTGGTGTCTTCACTGCGGTGAGTCGACTGCTGCCGCTCCCCCGTCGACTCTGCCTGCGCCTCTCATGGCGGTGGAGTACAGGAGTCAATGGGAGAGCACTCGGGGGTCAATTTATCATGTTTAGACTAGATAAATTGACCCCTGCTGGATCGATCGCTGCCTGCCTATCCGGTAGGTAGTATATACATATCCTATGCAAAATGGGAAATGACTGCCTAGGAAAAGGATCTGGGGTCATAGTGGATCACAGACTAAATATGAGTCAGCAGTGTAACACTGTTTCAAAAAAAATAAACATCATTTTGGGATGCGTTAGCAGGAGCGTTGTAAGCAAGACATGAGATATAATTGTTCCTTTCTACTCTGTGCTGATTAGGCATCAACTGGAGTAATGTATCCAGTTCTGGGCGCCACATTTTAGGAATTGGAGGAAGTCCAGAGAAGAGCAACAAAAATGATTATAGGTCTAGAAAACATGACCTATAAGGGAAGATTGGGGGAAAAAGGGGTTTGTTTAGTCTGGAGAAGAGAAGACTGAGAGTTTCAAGTACATTAAAGGTTGTTACAAGAAGGAGGGAGAAAAATTTAATCTCTGAGGATAGGGCAAGAAGCAAGGGGCTTAAACTGAAGCAAGAGTGGTTTAGGTTGGACATTAGAAAAAACATCCTAACTGTCAGGGTAATTAAGCACTGGAATAAATTGCCTAGGGAGGTAGTGGAATCTCCATCATTGGAGATTGTTAAGAGCAGGTTAGACAAACACTTCTCAGGGATGGTCTAGATAATATTTATGCCTGCCTTGAGTGCAGGGAACTGTACTAGATAACCTCTCAAGGTTGCTCACTTCCAGTCCTAGAATTCTATGATTCTATTTTAGTAATAAAAATATTATTTCAAGCTACAGCAGCTTTCAATCTGTTCCTGGAATAGCATGATATGTGCTGCTCTGCTCTTTCTCATTAGTTCTGACCAATCTCTTCTTCAGTCCTTTTTTCTTCCTGTTTTGCTCATTCTCTAACTCTTGTCTTATGAAAAGCTCAGTGATGATGGTGATATTTTTCTTAGTTGAGTTTTCAAGGAAAAAATCAATTACCCATTCCTTTGGTTTCCTCCATGTTTGACTCCTCCCCACTTATCTCCTTTATTATCTTTTCCTTCCACCTTTTGCCCTCTTTCCTGCTACAGTTCTTAAAACTTGTCCATCTTCTTCTTTTTTTAATTTATAAAGTACAGTGTTCCAGATAATTTTGTTAACATGCTTATCTAACATAAACTGTAATTCAGATCACATCACTCTACCAAATATGATCACAACTAGTGATGTATTGAAAATGAGCTGGGAAGCTTCTGAGATGTTGCGTGATCATTGGCTAGCCCCTATGAACCAGATATGTTATCTTCAGGAATTTCTGCAGGCCAAAGATGGACAAGGTCAGTCTCAACATAGAAAATATTTGAACAGACAGCAAATTCATGAATAGAAGAATATTTCACTGCCTAGACAGGCTGAGGAGAGGCTTCCTTTCACTTCCCCTTATATTTTTCCTTGAGTAGAATGAGTAGCATTGGTATATAGCACTCTCTCTTTTCCCCCAAAAAAATCCTGAAGTCATTTTTGTCCTCTCTTGTGAAGGTTGTTCACAAGGGATGCAGATTCATCTGATGATTGATAAGCCAAGAAAGGGAAAGAATTTGTTGTGTGTCAAAGTCATGCACTTTGATCAGACATGCAAAATCTCTCAACTTTCTTATGTGGGAGTATTTGAACTATCTAACACCTAACTTCTTAATAGCCTGAATGGCAGCCAGAGAGGCGATGACGCTTACAGCCAAAGAACCTCTGATATGGATAGACCCTGGAGCCCAAAACAGAAGTCTGCATAGATTCAGGGGTTCTCAAACTGTGGGTGGGACGCAAAGTGTTTTAATGGGATTGCCAGGACTGGCTTAGACTTGCTGGAGCCCGGGCTAAAGCCAAAGCCAAAGCCCAAGCTCCACCACCTGGGACTGAAGCCCAAGCCCTGGGCAGTGGGGCTCAGGTTACAGGCCCTCTGCCTGGGGCTGAAGACTTTTGGCTTCGGCTTTGGATCCCACCACCACGAGGAGCAATGGGGTTCGGGCTCTGGCTTTGGACCCCCTTGCCCGGGGCTGTGGGGCTTGGGTGGGCTCGGGCTTCAGTCCCCCCTCCTGGGGTCTGGTAGTAATTTTTGTTGTCAGAAGGGGGTCAAGGTGCAATGAAGTTTGAGAACCTCTGGATTACATGATTCTTACACCTGACATGAATGGAGAAGGGTATATCTAACTGATAACCTAAACTTCCCCAGTGGCCCACATGCAGCTGGAAGATCCCTCCTCTTCTGTCAAGCCCCCACCCCCCAGAACACACCTGTGATTAAAAGCAAAAGTTCAGCTGCTAATGTCTCTTTTTTCCCTCATACTCAAAGATGAAGCAATTCCAGCTCTTATCTCTAAAACAATCAGAAAGGTTTGCCTGCCACTGAGATTTTCTCCAAAAAAATGTTTTCCTTCTACTATGGGAATAGTTAAGGGACTATTGAGAGGAACACCTTCAGTCAGCTCCTGGGCCAAAGTGACTTACTCTGCTCAGACCAATATTTAGTTTGTCCCCATCACTCTTGTTCTTTAGAGCCTTGTTTTGAATAGAGCCTCCTGTTCAACTGGACTATGCATATATTTTATACTGATACAGCTATTTCAGTTAGAGGGGTGATTTTATACCAAACTAGCTATTCCTAATATTCAGTACAATTCATAATATGGACTAGCATAAAGGTGCCTTATACTAATATAGCTTGTTCCCCTTCCCATACAGGAATAGCTATAGAAGTGATACAACTTTTGTGTTTAGAAAAGCTCTGAGAAACTTTACCTGTAGGCTAAATGCATTGTTGCATAGTGTTTGTGACCCCTGGACTCCATAAAGGAAATTCCTTTAAAGCTTTTAACACGTTAACACTTTACTTTGTTTTTTGTAGCGGTTTTCTCCTCTTTGTCTGGGATCGGAGATGGTAGCCCTAGTTTACAACCTCTCCTTCCAATTTCCCATAAGGACAAAGCTGTCCTACTTCCTGTGCCATTCTTTGTCATAAGACCTGTCCAATTTTCAGCAGAATCAAGTGATAGTCCTTCCTTATGTTTTATTGCTTGTTACTGGTAAGTGGTTCTCAATCAGGGGTACATGTATCACTAGAGACACACAAGATGTCTTCCAGGAGGTACATCATCTCATCTAGATATTTGCATAGTTCAGTATGTCTCAACCTGGGAGTCACAATTCCCAGGGAGGTCACACAACGGGTTATGGGGAGTCACAAGTGCAGGGCCACCATTAGAGGTTGGCAAGCAGGGCAATTGCTAAGTTACATGCTTCAATCCTAGATGGATTTAGGCTTCAGCTCAGGCCTCGGGTACACTGACATGTAATGACAATATTTATATTCCAATCAATTTATTTTATAAGTATAGGGTAAAAATGAGAAAGTAAGCAATTTTTCAGAAATAGTGTGTGGTATTTTTATGACTGATTTTGTTAGCAAGTAGTTTTTAAGTGAGGTGAAACTTGGGGTACACAAGACAAATCAGACTCCTGAAAGGGGTACAGTAGTCTGGGAAGGTTGAGAAACACTGTGTTAATGTATTTATTTGTCTAGCACCAACAGTGTGCTTGGGTATGTACAAATGGAGATATCAGGACTAAACCTGCACTGAGGAACTTTAGGGGTTTTTTTGTTTGTTTGTTTGTTTTTAATTTAGCATTACTAGTGTTGTTTGCTTACTAATGCCCATGTTCTGAAATGTATTTCTTGAGGATAGACTCTGACAGTGGTTTATAGTTTGTACTTTCTGGATAAATGATTTTTCACTTTAAACTTTAATAAGATTCCTTCATTTTCTTTAACCAATTTTATTCCAGCCAAATGTCTCAGATCCTCAACACGTATATCTCTTTATAGTAAGCATTATGGCATTCATGCTGGGCAAGCTAACAGGAGTCTCAGAATAATATGATTTGGTATTGGGGCTCAGACGTCTCTGAATTTTCATTGGTGCACATGAATGTTCATGTCTTTCTCTTTTCTTGGGTTATTCATGCCTGACTTAAGCAAAACCTAATCTAGTTAGAGCCTGGTAAGAGAAACTGTCTCTTCTGTTTACAGTCAATTTCACAGGTATTCTCATAAATGACAACCAACAAATCTTACCTGCTGTTGCCTCCTTACCTCTACTTGATTAGGAAGAACTGTGTTTCATATAAGAAATTAAACAGAAAAAACTGAATTGCAATGAGCAGCAGTACTTAAATGCTTCTTTTACCTGCTGTGTCTGGGAAAGAGCTACTAAGGTGATTATTACACACAATATCCCACATATTGATAACCTTTCCATTTATTGATGTATGATAGATAGTGAAAATAACATTAAAACATTGAAGAAATGATTTTAATTGGAAGATTTTCAGCAGATGTCTTATTAGTTGGAAACCACCAATAGTACGTGCATTTATAGGTATGCCATCTGAACCATTTGACTTGCCAGATGCATGTTGTTTAACAGCATTTTGTACCTCATTTAAAGAAGATAGTTCAGGAACATTTGCTTTTAGTATGTGCTGTTCCAATTTTTGTAAGCATTTTTTCTTATTGTTAGGTTGTCTGTTGAGGACACTGCTTAGATATTAGGCTCAGCATCTGAGAATAATTTTTCAGTCAGTGAAAGTACTAGTCATGCAGTTTGATCAGTGGGTAAAACAGAAAATCTGTGGGATATTGGCCCATAAACATCTTCAATGGTACAGAAGAAGGTTGTAATGTTGTACTGCTTTACTTGCTACTATTCCTTTTTTCAGCATCTGCAACCACTTGTTATGAATTTATCTCTGTTTTTATTGTACAATACTTTTCCTTTTGTATTGCTCTTTTTTGATTGGCAATTTTCTGGGTTTTTTAATCTATTTATAAATGGTATTTTATGTGATAACATGTTTTAATTATTGTTAGTTTGTTATCTTCAACATTGCCATACCTTTTCAGAGTGTTTACTTTATCTACCGTGTTTCAATTCTCTCCATTTGACTATCAGGATATTTTCAGCATTTTGTTGTTCATCTTCACATATGGTGTAATATGGACCTATGAAAGCCTATTTGACAAGATAAGTGATATCTTATTGTGTATAATTAACTCAGACCATGATTTTTTTTCCAATTAATATAGGATTTATTGAAGTCAAGTACAGCTACACATTAATTAATGTTGATACTAGAATTTTTACTTTATTGATTTTACTTTGATTGGCCATGGACATCTTTATTTAGTGACATAATACATGAGGTCATCTAGTGTTACATGTGACTGAAATCGAGTATACCTCCAATATTCATGGTGTATCATTCACCATGGTGTATCATGGTGTCATATAGCCATGCTTTTTCTGCCATTAGAAAATATATTTTGAATGCCAGTTCATGTGCAATAGGCTTGGTGAACAAGGAAAAAGAGCACCTAGTTTTGGCAAATAAGGCTTATGTCTGGGATTCATCTTATTTAGTTTTGACTACCAGCCAACGCACTAAACCATGGCGTAGCCACTTTTATGGGCAAAAGTATTAATCAGAGCCTTAAAAGATACTTAAATGCTTAATAAACACCAACTAAGTCATGCATATTTAAAAAAGCTGATATAGGAGCAGATGTAAATTATAAAAAATGACTTTCAGATGAGACAGTTTAACAAAAGGGAGGCTCCCCTTTGGTTCACCTGAGGAAACTATTGTCTATGAACCACAAAAGTCCAGTTTGGGTCTCAGATATAATATTCTGCAGGGCACACATTCTGCAATTCCTGCCACCAGATGATAGATTCTGCTTATTGGTAAAGTCTGCTCTAGTGTCTGGTCACCAGTTGGCAGAAACAGTCAAATTATATCACCTCAGAAACACGAAGTACCCTATTAATCATATGAAATTTTATATAAGTGCACACCTTAACACATAAGTTCTATTTAAAAAGAATCCCTGTCAATATTACACATCTATAATATCCTGAAACATAGGTTAAGAAGGAAAGTATGTAGTTTATTAAACTGCCTATTATGTAACTGGGAATTAGCAAGAGCCAGTTGGTGTAAAAATGAATGAACTAGAGTTTCCGAGCTTCAGTGCTCCAACCTCCCTTACATTACCAATAAAATTCATTTGGGAACCTGAACATGGTCCTTTGGAGGCATGTGATCACACAATGATCACACAATTGAACACATTCTAGCAACAGTGCCATTATTTTCTGTATTTTGCATTTTGATTTAATTGTGCAGAAACAAAACAAACTGATAAAAAGTGATTGTTTACATTTATAGCGTGCACTCTATTCCAACTTGCTAAGATTCTGTATGTGTGTTTTTGTGTGTGCATGTGCGTACCCACACAGATGTTTGTTTCAGCAGATTTCCAATAGTTTAAAATAGTCGTTGCAGAATAATTAGACCAGTTCTCAATGACTTTGTATCTATTAAGGTAGGAAACATAAAAAACAGCTGAAATCTTAAAGCTTTGCTAAAAAGAAGGAAAAGCATCTGTCAGAAATACTTTGCACAGATTACATTCAGTCCACTTACTAATTTAAGTAGTCTAATATTGTTACTTTCAATAAAATGGAGTTTATGTTATTCATACTTCAACCAGAGGTACATATTTCCACCTGTACAAAGTGGCTGTACACCATGTTCTTATTGTGAAGGATAGGAGCCAAAGAATGTTCATGCATATTGGCATGGTACTTATTGAGCCACAAAAATTAAGTTTTAAGGTCATGGCCACTGGGATTTTACTTTACCCAACAAGGAAAGTCAAACTCTGCCATTAGAAATTAACCTATTCAGTGGTCTCTGACAGAGTGCTAGCTCTAGCACCCTGGTCACTTAGGTAATATCCTAACAGAGAAGATTATGGGATTAATTGGAATTAATTACATGGTTTTGGTGGGGACTGTTGACACTTGGGAGCAATGGTTGGGCTAATGAGGTAATCAGCTCAATAAGGGGAAGATGTATAATTGACAGGACTAGGAAGTGAGTGGGGAGTGCAGAGAGTGAGTTGGATGTGATAGAGAAAGCTGTGTGGAAGACTCCTCCCAAAACGTGCTTGTGCTATATTTTTGCAATGGTTGAAATCTAAAGATTAAAGGTATATGGGGGGGGGGAGAAATGGACAGTTGTGTATGTTGTGAATAATAGACCATGCGAATGGGCCAGGCAGCATGGCTCACCAGCTAGCTGAGGGAGTACCTGTGGCAGTCTCCAATTCAAATGCCAACTAGGAATTGTTTCAACATTCTTGGTTAGTGGCAGTACTGCCAATATATATGAGGCTGAATTAGTAAATTTGGTCATACTGATGTACAATGGAAGCTTCTTATAGCTGTCTTTATTTACACTGAAGGTGCAATTCATGATAATTAGAATTTCAATTTGCATATATCATTCTAAATGGACTTTTGTTATATCCAGGTTCATCATAAAGTGATTACATGATATCTTGTTTCTAGTGTTGTTGTAGCTGTGTTGGTCCCGGGATGTGAGATACACAAAGTGAGTGGGGGTAATATCTCTTATTAGACCACCTACTGTTAGTAGAAGGGACAAAAGGTGGCTGGGCTCTGGAGTGGGGGGAAAGAGAAGAGAATGGAAAATGGGGAAGAATATCAACTGTCACAAAATAATCACCAATGTCATTTAAGTCAAAGGGAGCCTATCCACTGACTTCACTAGGCTTCAGAGCAGGCCTCAATTGCCAAAGTGACGCCTGCATGCCCTTCTGGCTGGTAATGTATTGAGATGGGAACTATCTAGTGGAATGTTTTTAGCTTCTAGGAGGAAGATTGTGACCCTTCACACACAATATATAAATGGGTGACTGAAAGCCAGGGAAACTCACTCACTGTATGCTATTTTATTCCGAAGATTAGGGGTGGATCTCCTTTATTTCCCCATTCTCACCCACATCCAACTGAGGATGAGGGCTTGACACAGCTCACGGTGGTTCCCCTGACATTGCTTTGAGCCTTATGAAGTATTGTTTGCCTCCCCTACTCTCACCTTCATCCACCTGGCTTAAGGACCAACATGGGAACAATTTGCTGCCAGCTGACCTGATATTTGCACTATTTTTTCTTAGCGAATTAGTTTTTGGTTATGGTCTTTTTTGGTTTTGGTTTTTTGTTTTGAGTGAACATTAGTACTCATTAATTCATATAATGAACTGATTGTACTTGCAACTAACAGGCTTAGCTGTATGTAAGCTTCCTTAAGACTTTGCCAACAGAACTTGTTTCTGGCTTTCAGAAACCCCCTGTTATATCTCATACAGAATTGTGCTATTGTGTATGGTAGTTTATTTATATGGACACATGAGATCTATCAGAAGGCCAAAGGCTGAAAGTGCCAAATATAAATTCCTGATAAATCAGCGATGGAGAAGCCTTGAAAGATTTGAAAGTTTGGGGCCTGAGTCAAGGCCTTTAGTTTAGTCCCTTGTTTTATTGAAATAACATACCAAACTTCAGGAAATCTTATGAGAAAAAAACCTTTTTGGGTTCTGGTACTTTCTCCTGCAGTTGGGCTAAACTACCTTGATAATGGTCTTTCTTGTGATAAATTGCCTTTTCTGTATTTTCTCAAGGATTTTTCCATTCGATTGAAATGGAAAGAGTCACATGAAACTGAACAACATATTTGTTTGAAGTTAATTGAAAAAAATATAATTTAATTCGGGTTTTTGTTGATCAGTCCTTATTTTGGCTAAATTGTTATATTCATGTCTAGGATTAAATCCAGATTTGAGCCGTGTCTCAAGATGTGTAAAGCTGGGTTATAATAAATGTATATGGGCAGGAAGCAGGTAGAGATTAGGTTTTGTCTGCCACAATGTACTGACAAGTGCAGTTAAACAAGTATGTAGAGGAAGTAACCTGTGCCAGGAATAGGGCCAGCGCAAATTACTTACCCCTGGGCCAAATGGGGAAACCAGAGGCCACATCACGACTCTGAGTCACAGTATAGTCCATGGTATGCTCCTATGTGCTGCCCTTTATTCAGAGCTTGAGATAAAACTGCAATTTTGCCATTAGACCCCAATCTTGCAATGACCCTTGCACGTGCACAGAGCTCATTGCAGGAGTGGGACCTAATGCTCATGTGTGCAGCCTGTTCCTTGTGAGTTTGGACTCTTACCCCCGCCCCCCCCGAAAACTCCTACAGAAGCCAATAGGGCTCAATATGTGTGCAAGGCAAGTCGCATATGGCAGCTTGCAGGATCAGTCTTACTCTCCTTGTTGTTGTAGGTGTTTTAGGACACTTAAACTTTGATTTTTATACCTATTTCAGACAAGAAATAAATTATTCTAGCATATCTCTATTATTTGACCAACTATATTATATTATACATTTTGATATATTCCATTCAAAACAAAATATATGGATATAACATTTGTATTCGTTAAAAATATAACCGCTCCACAAGATGGTGAGCGTGATAGAAATGGAATAGGAAACTGAGAATAGAAAAGGTAACAAGCAAATTTATTGTTTTATCTGGTGCATCCTCTTGCACTTTTTTCCCAATTCAAACTATATGGATCCCCAAGATACATTCATACAGTATCCTGATTTTCCTTTTAGTGTGTGTACCGATACATTGTATAAACATGAGACTTAAAGCCATTTAGTGCTCCACCAGAGTAGCAGGGCATTAGGTTTTCATTCATCCATCTGAAAACAATTAGGAGAAAATGCCACTTATCTTAAATAGTATTTGTCAGGATTTCTTCATCAAACTTGGTAAATACAGATCTTCTGACATTTTGATGTATTATCATCAATCTGTGGTAAACGTAAATGACTGGGCTTTGGCCCGTGAATGGCTTTTGTTTCTCTGTGACATTAAAATGTTTTTTTAAACCCATGATAATAATGAATATTCAAAATTAGAGTCATTCTCCAGCATACTTACGTTAGGTCAGATGTCATAAGATCATCAGACTATTTACTGTGTAACCTAGAGGTTTTATAACTGCCTCTGAATCAAATTTTGCACATGGTATATTCTGTGGTGCTAGTGTGCCTGAAAATCATCATTTAATTCATGCCAAAGTCTACTTAAATAGACAAATAATTGAAAACTGGGTATATTTCAGTAGTTCTATACTGTCTTTGGTAAAGGTTCTTGACTTTCACATCCTCAAGCCAAATGAAAATCAGTCAAAAAGATTCCATCTTGGGTCAGAACATTTTCTTGAAATCTTCCTACATTTGACCCTGGTTCCAACAGAATTACGTTTGTTCAAGTCTAAATCTTTTGTATACTCTAGAGTCCAGTATTAAATAAAACATTATATTTTACCGCTAAGAAATATGTATCCATCACTAAATGAAGATAATACATGAAATATTTTTGGACTATTATTTATCAGTTTGGGGCTTCCAAAACACAAAGTACATTCCCAGAGACTTCTCTCTAGTGGCTTTATTTATAGTATCTAACAAGAGTTAGAAGAAATCTAGAAGATGAGTTTCCAGCAGTATCTTACATTGATTGTTATGGTAGTCTGATCTGATTCGATAATGTGTCTATGGTTTTGTGAGATCAGACCATGGAAAGTGGAATCTATAATGCGACTTTCCTGTTCAGGTGGTTTCAAACTTCCAACAACTATGTTCTAATACCTTAAAACAACAGTGGGACCACCTCTGTTTAAACTAAGGCAGAAAAAGAATAGAAAAAAAGCGGTGAACAAAGCCATATGTGCTATTTTGAAAGTCTGTTAAATAAAAAGGTGATCTTTTTTTTGAAACACCAGTGTTATTTTGGTTTTCCAAAGAATAACATCCACAATATTTAATTATTTGTAGATGTGAGAGAGTTTTTTTTGGCTAACTTTTTTTTTTTTGGTATCCTTACCTCTTCTTTCTTCCTTTCCCCAAATTGGCAAATTCTGTCTCACTTTCTTTCACCCTGTGCAACCCCATGTATTTCAGTGGGGCTACACAGAGTATAAGATAAGAATTTTGCCCCCCAAAGTGTTCTTGATGTTTTTGATGTTCATTTCTTCCCGTCTCAGGTCCTCTCTTCCTCCCTGTCTCCTGGTAGCCACAGTGCCCATGTCACATGCTCATACAAATGTCTACCCTTGGAAGATTATGATGGTTTTACTTCTCTTTCCAGAAACTTTGCTGTGTCTTTTAAAATTTATATTTCATACTGGCAGGATAGCTACTTTTTAAAAAAAACACCTTCCTTTTGAAGTAACAGTTCATTGACAATTAATATAGGTATGGAAATCATGAAGTCTTGAATTTTAATTCTGCTCTTACATTGACTTTCTTTTGGACTTTGGCCAAGTCTCTCAATCTCTCTGTTCCAGTCTCTCTATCTGTAGAATGTGGATAGTTCTACTTACTTACCTGAATAAATAGTGTGAAGAGGACTATTTATTTAATGGGTTTCATTCATCTCTGCCAGAAGAATGTTTTTCAGACTGAACACCTTGCACTAGCGGAGCCATTCACCCATGACTATTTGAACTACTGCCGTCTGTGGGATTTCATTTTGGGGAAAGGAGCTTTCATTTGCAGCTGGAGCTCCATAGGAGCCCTGCTGGAGGAGGCTTCCAGTGCATGCACTGAAATAAGGCATCTCTCAGGGCTGGCCTACACTACGGGGGAACATCGATCTAAAATACGCAATTTCAGCTATGTGAATAACGTAGCTGAAATCGAAGTATCTTATATCGAATTACCTATCGTCCTCATGGCACGGGATCGATGTCTGCGGCTCCCCATGTCGACTCCGTTACCGCCGTTCGGGTTGGTGGAGTTCCGGAGTCGACAGGAGTGCGTTCGGGGATCGATATATCGCGTCTAGATGAGATGCGATATATCGATCCCCGAGAAATCGATTGCTACCCGGTGATACAGTGGGTAGTGAAGACGTACCCTCAGTGTCCTGGCCCCACAACCCATCTCCAGCCAGCAGCCCTGAGTTTCTGAGGCTCCTCTGGGTGTCTGTTTTCCTTCAGTGCTACAGTGCCCTCCAAGCAGATTTTCTATTGGTGCATACCATGGCTTGATTCAGACACAGTGTTTGTGAAGTGCTCTGCACATGAAAAGTATTATAGATGTGCTAAGCATTATTATTGCTGTCATTACTTTTATTACCGAGCAAATAACAGAGAATGTTCACATGTGAAAGGTCCGTTTACCTGAATAAATTGGGAAAGTGGATATTTCATGCAACTCTATCTAAAGTTGGAAACTCCAAGCTAAATTCCCCCAATGTTTTTCTGTAGTTTAGTTTGTATTACATAAGTGTTGTGCAAAGGAGTCATTTGTGTAGCCCTGTAGTTAAATATACAGTGCTCCAATTGAAAACTGTAAGTTTTTTTTTTTTAATCTGCAGTAATGATACTGGATACGTACAGAATAAGAGCAGGAAGGTTTAAGGGTCTGATCCCACATTCTTTACTTGGGCACAACTGGCAGTGAATTCAGTGAGAGTTCTGCTTGAATAGGTGTTTCAGGATCATGCCTCAGGTTTGTGGCAGCAATGGTAAATATTGCCAACTGTAATAATGGTGGGAGCTCCAGATTTGCTGATGGCAAAGGGGTTAATATTGTTTCTGCAATCTGACCTCAGGTTTAAATTGTGATTCTAATGTTAATCATTATGAGACATAGCTTCACACCTCATAAATTCAAAGTCAGCCTATTTCTACCATCCAGTGCAGTGTTTAAATAAAGAGCAGCTTCACAGAAGCATACATCACTATAGATTCCCTTTTTGCACTTTTTTTTTTTCAAATTATATTGCTGGTTTATACAAACCACCTTTCATGAGCTGTCTGCCAGAAAGCTCTAAAAATAATAGCACAGACGCTTGCATCAACAAATTGGCTACCTCACTTTCGATGAATCTAATGTTCAAATGAAAAGGTTTCTGCTTCCAAGTATTTGAGGCATACCTTGAATATGTTATCAGGCTAATAGGCACTGCTCATAAAGAAATGGAAGATAAAGGATTTGTTTACATGCATTACAGTTTCTGCTTTTTAAAATAAGAGATACTGAAACAACTGAAGGGTAAAGAGGAAAAAAGAAGTAGTAATAATTTGACATTGTTAGCTATCTCCAATAGCTATAGCATACAAAAAAGGGTAGATGTTCCTATTGTCTTGATCATGAGATATAATAACATTTCATAGCAGCAGATTTACATATGAATTTGTATTTAGCAATCTTATTTGAGAAAATATTTAGTTGTTCTATATTGCAGTCTGGTATTTTATACTTTATACTAATAAGCTCATGAAGAAATTTAAAACTAGATTGTGCAACCTGGACTTATGTAGGTGATTGCTTACTCACACAAGTAGCACCAGTGAAGTCAAATATTTGTGTGAGTAAATGCTCACCAATACAAATATTGCCGAATATGGCCCCTGGAGAATCTGAGCAAAAAAAATAAATATCTTTTCATAAATATTTTTTTCTTTTCAGATGATCTGTCCAAACTTATGAAAGCATCCAAGTTCATATGGCTTTTTTTTTTTACATGTGGATAGTTCATTCAGATATCAAATACCTTCAAGTGGGATATGACAACACAGTTATTCAGGAGATCATTTTTCATAATCTTTTCACCTGTGCTTACAAGTTATACAGCTTGCTTTCCTCTGGGACATTAGAAAAGAGCAACAGAGGAGTAATCCCAACTATACAACCTTTTTTAAATATCCATGTCTTAAACTGAATTCATATAGTTTCATCCAAACTTCCTGGGGCAGTTTCTTCCCACTCTTCATAACATAAGTGATAAATGCAAATGTCAAACACTATTAGTTCTGTAGTATACGTACTAATTTTTGTTTCTGCTATGCAGTATATATGGGAAGATCTGGAACATTTCCAGTCATCTTCACTATCATTTAGTCCTTAAAACCCAGAACAGACATTTAAACGGGAAAACATTATATCTCGTCTGCAGATGCACATGCAGTACCATCAGAAGATGAATAGTTGTAGTCTTGAACTGGCGTCTCTATCAGATAGACTCTGTATAATTAAATAAGAAAGCATTTTAACAAAAAATTACAACATCTTGCGCATTCCTTTGTGAATAAAGAAGCAAGCTAGAGAGAGAGAGAGAGAGAGAGAGAAAAGTCCACAAGTGATTAGCGGTTGATTTTCATGAGAAATTTCCAGCACCTCTAATTTGATTTTTTTATCTTTAATGAATACTTTCCTCAGTGATGTTGTTTGTTGTTTTAGATGCAGCTCAGCATCATTTTTAATGTCATTACCATATGCAGGCTCTGCAGTTTGGCGAACTTAAAATACCAACCAGCTCATAAAAAAACTGTGGTTCTTATGGCACCACAGATAGCAGCTTTTGTATTAGATCTGTGCTACTTTAATGCCGTCCTTTCTATATCTCAAGGCTGTTTCATGCAAATGTTGAATCTAGGTATTCCCATAAACAAGCAGCCATAACATTTTCAGTAACTTTGTTTTAAAAGAGAGATTTTTGAACATGTAGGAAATATTAGTACATCAAACAAAGTGAAAGACAAGGTAGTTTAACTTGTTGGTTTGTTTGCTGAAACTCTAAAGTAAATATACTGTAGCTAAAAGTGTTCCATTTTTATCTGCCTGCTGCAGTAATGGCTGTGTTACTTCAGGGCTTACACTTCAATAATTGATCAGGGTTTGTATAGCACCGGCTAAGAGCAAAAATAAGAGTGTTGCTTTGAACAAACTGCTGCAGTGTTATAGCATTAGGCACAGAAACAAGATTCTGGAAATATAGATATATAAAAAACAGGAAAAGATGGATAAGTTGGAGTGGTAAATACTGCTTCAGGCTAGAAAGTAATGAGAATTTTTCCATAGAGAGTTTTGACCTGCTATTCAAAAATTGTTTCTTGTCTTAATAAATCCTAAAAGTGTAATTTACTTGCAAAAGGGAAAGAACAAAGGCACCAAAATTCTTTTGATAACAACACTTGTTAAGGTTGATAAGTTGGGTTTCAAATGTGTGAAGAAAAATGTGTGACAGTTTGTTTTAAGGTGACAACCTAAGTGTTCAGATACTTCCATCTTATGCTGTTTTATAAAGCTGTACACTACTAAATGGTTTACACATGTACACTAGAAATGGAAACCTTAGATAACATATCTTCCCATCAAATTTTACAAACTCATTTGTATCTGTTTACAAGATTGGAAAATTGTGTCTGTATAATTTGCCCATTAAAAAGTTACAAATAAAATATGGATTGTTTCTTAATGTCCCACAACAAATGTTAGAAATAATCCTTTCTTGACAAATCATATCAGCTTTTGAAAATTATATCTAATACTTTTTTCTCCTCTGTTTTGATTATTTTTATGGTCACCCCTTTACAACTCTCAGAGCATTTTCGTAATAATTTCATAATTATTGTTTCAACTATTTAACTGATGTGTCTCCTTTCTGTCACATAAAACAAGACCCGAAAATAATCTTAAAAATAATATCAGACCAACAAAACGCAAACAATTCTCAATAAAAGCTGCATTACCATCATTAACACCCTCTGTTCTTGCAGTAGGGTATACATGAGCCTCCAGACAGGGGGAGATTTTATATAACATATGTGCTGTGCTACCTAGTAAAAATGTGGATTAAGGATATAGTTTAAATTTCATATCTAAGTGTGATTATAAATAAGAGCCTTAGTATTATGTTAGTATATTTAATTTAGATATGGGCTGATTTCAGTTCTCAAACTGTGGCTAACTCTGACTAAATGCATGGGCTTTGTACATGTTTATAGAAATACACAAAATTCAGATGTCACAGAATCTCATAGGCAATAGCCATGAGCTTTTGTGCTGCCATGTTGTACAGTAGTTGAAATCCACAAATTAATTTCCAGAGCACTCCCAAATAAATCATGTTGCAGTAATCTAATGCATATATTTCTCAAGGTAAGGAGAAGGGAACAGTGTAGTTACAAACTCCTCCTTCTCCCTACATGTATCAAGCAGTAAATCAGAAGCTATTAACTGGTTTCCAAATAGTATAGACAGGGCTGCATGACATATGGCAGTTTGTTGTTTTTGAGTAACTTACAATATTAGATGGATATCAGCTTGAAACTGCTGCCATGTACAAAAAAACATAGTTCATGAATTTGTTGTTGTCTGTCCACAGTAATTCATTGGTGTGACATCCCATTGGTGAGATTTTCAGGCAGTGGTGCCTTAAACTGAAGTCACTGCAGTACCATGTTAAAAACAAAACATAAAACCAAACAAAACCTTCTCTAGTGTTGTTTTGAAGTGAAGCCACTTCAATGGCATTTAGCAAAAAACCTGCTCAGATGGCAAGGAAGTTGCTCCAGCGGAATTTGGTAAAAAGCCAACTATACAGTATTAAGCCACATTCCTATTGAGAATGTGTGTTGAAAATATATTACTTTTTAAAATAATACTTTTTTACAAAAAAATCCCAGAGGAACTTAATGCGAGTATTCAGATTTTTATTCAACACCAATTTCTATCACTTACTGTCTGAATGTATTTGAAATTGCTTATCTTCACCTAATTTCTCTATCCTTGTTCATCTAATGAAATAGTCAGTCTAGGAACATTTTAAGCCATGTTGTGCTTAAAAACTAAAATTCCTTTAAAACACTGAGGCTTGATCCTTGTTTTGTGGCTCTGTGCAATATCTTGTTGAGTCTGCTACTGTGCTGCTGCCCTGAGAGTAATTGTATCCTCTCTACCATTACACGGTATATAGGGTTACAAACAGGGAAGGATTCAATGTGAAAGATTCAGATCCAGATTCAAGTGCAGATGTAAAGTACAGCCAAATTTCAAAATATTTGGATCCAAGTTTTTGGTTTGGACCCATTTCTATTTATATTCAGGTTATTTTTTAATAGTGTCAGGGCTCAAACTGGGCCAGGAGCCAAGCTTCACCTCCTGGAGATGCCAAAATGAGATAACACCACTTGCAACAGACAATGCAGATATTCAAAATATGATCTTCTTCTGGCCTCCTCAGGCTTGGCTCACTCTGTGATGCTCAGATAACTCATATGAACAATAGGTACATGTCTAGGGCATCAGCTCCCAGAGTCATGTGATGGTGTCATAATCTCAGCTTTCTAGCCTTTATGGTTGTGAAGAAAAGCTTGAAAATGTGAACTGAGTGTAACGGACGTGATTATGTCTACTTGAGTCTGCAGAAAACCTGCAGCAGAGGGAAGAGCAGCAGCCATTGGAGCCAGGGAGGAAGCTGCCCAACAGCTACTCCCAGTGCAGACCTGGTTCTCACTGGTTGGTACAGAGATGAGGGCACTGTCCAGTCAGTAGGACTCGGATGCTCTTCTGGGCTCCAATAGAAAGAAACAGTGTTATCTCCCATGCAGGGGCGGCTCTACAGTTTTGGCCGCCCCAAGCAGTCATGCGCGGGAGGTGCCCCGGAGCCGCGGGAGCAGCGGACCTCCCGCGGGCATGACTGCAGAGGGTCCGCTGGTCCCGCGTGGCCCGGATGGACCCCCCGCGGCTGCGGACGGTTCGCGGATCCCGCGGCTCCGCTTGAGCTGCCGCAGTCATGCCTGCGGGAGGTCCAGCCGAGCCGCGGGACGAGCGCCCCCTCCGCAGTCATGCCTGCGGCAGGTCCGCCGGCGCAGCCTGCCGCCCCCTAGATTTGGCCGCCCTAGGCACCAGCTTGTTTTGCTGGTGCCTAGAGCCGCCCCTGCTCCCATGTACCACTCACTCACGTCATCAAAACGAGAAGCTACTCATAGTAAATTGTACACAGTAGATCCCCCATCTCCTTTTTTAAGTGCTATGATGATAGAGAAATAGTTAATAATTTTGGCATTTAAATAATCATCATTGGACATCTAAATTGCCCATCATAGGACATGAAGAGGAATGGAGCACTTGGCACCTCTCAGAGCTATTGTTTCAGGGTCTCTCTAGACTCCGGTAGATATTGCACCATTGGTTGATGCATGTTTCTCATTTTCAAAGTTTTCTTCACAACCATAATGGCTAGAAACTTTTTAAT
Organism: Mauremys reevesii; assembly: GCF_016161935.1. Classification (NCBI taxonomy): domain Eukaryota; kingdom Metazoa; phylum Chordata; order Testudines; family Geoemydidae; genus Mauremys; species Mauremys reevesii. The sequence continues at coordinate 55,390,443 of NC_052633.1, read as the reverse complement.
GAAAGAAACTGAGATTCTACAGAACAAGATGGCAGCCATAAAATAGTGTTGCATCATTGACCTGGGCCAATTTGAGACCTAAAAATTATCTTCAATAAAAGTCACTGTTTGTTTATTGTTTCTGGCATCATACCTAAAACTCAAGGTCCTATAAAAGCCTGTATTATATTAGGCTGCATTAGGTAGCCACATAATAGATCTCTCTCTCTCTCAAACTATATAAAGTTTATAATGCATACATACACATCAGATAGAGTACACAAGTGTTTATGTACAATGCAATATTCAATACTATATACTATGTTTTGACATTTAATTTTGAGGCCAGAAGATGATGAAGTTAAACTTTTGATTTCACATAGTAAAGATAAGTGATCTGATCGCATAATACAATTTGAATATATTTTTTCAATCTGTTGTTAAAACTTTATAGAATTAGAACAAAACATAAGACTAGAAACTATGATTAATACTGCAAACATCTATAACTGAAGTGTTTTGCTTTTGCTGTGATCCATTACACTCACAGCTACCTTGTACAGCATGTGAGCAAAGCATGAGGAGCAGGTGGTAAATGTTGCAAATGGCAAGTAATGTTTTTAAATGGACTCTCTTAGAACAACATACTGTAAGCTATCAATTAAAAAAGGTAAATTGACCAAATGATACTACTCTCCCACTGTCTCAATAGCTATCATAGCTAAATTAGCCAGGGGGAGGGGGATGGAGGGAGAGGTCTTGTCATAAAAGCACAGAGAACATAGCTGATACTTTCATATACAATATATGCAGCACATACAAATAAACTGATTATTATTACTATGTATTTGTTTATATGGTAATAGCATCCAAGATATGCTAGGTACTTCCTAAACGCATGTGCAGAGACCAGAGTCATTCTCTGCCCTGAAGAGGTTACATACAGTCTTCAGTGGTAGGGGTGGGGGAAGTAGGCGGGCAAAGGATAAAGGAAATGAAATACACATAAAAGAAAATGAAAGGGAAAAGTTTTTTGCTTTTATTTATCTTTGTTATAGGGTACAGATAAGGCAAGGGAAATGGCAAAGGGGGTAAGTTAACAGGAAGAAAGGAAAAGGAAAGAAGGAGAATAGAGACATTGTAAGGGAGGAGAAAAAGGGAGATGTTACCTCAAAACAGGATGTAGAGATAATACTTCTAGGCACCCTTATTCTTGGAGCAGCTAGTCCAGGAACCCACAAGGGGAGAGGCGAGTCTTCATTTAGTCCTACTGGTGTCCTGGATCTCATCCAAGAGGTGAATATAGCTAAACCACTTGGTAATAGTGACCATTATATAATTAACATTTGGGGAGGGGGGAGGTACCAAAGAAACCCAGCATAATAGCATTTAACTTCAAAAAATGAAACTACACAAAAATGAGAAGGCTAGTTAAATGAAAATTAAAAGGAACAGTCACAAGAGTGAAATGCCTTCAAATTGCATGGAAACTTTTTAAAAACACCATCAGAGAGACTTAGACTCTATGTATACCTCAAATTAAAAAAAAAATACTAAGAGGACCAACAAATGCCACCATGGCTAAAGAGAATAAACCAGTTGGTTAAAGACAAAAAGTCATCCTTTTAAAAATTGGAAATCAAACCCTACTGAGGAAAATCAAAAGGAGCATAAAGTCTGGCAACTTAAGTGTAGAAGTTTAATTAGGGCCGGCCAAAAAGGAATCTGAAGAGCAACTAGCAAAAGACACAAAAACTAGAAGCAATTTTTTGTAAGTACAGGAAACGTGCAAACGAATCAGTGGGATGATCAAGGTGCTAAAGGAGCACTCAAGGAAGACAAAGCCATTGCAGAGAAGCTAAATGAACTCTCTGCATTGGTCTTCACTGCAGAGGATGTGAGGGAGATTGCCGCATCTGACCCATTCTTTTTAGGTGACAAATCTGAGGAACTGTCTCAGTCTGAGGTGTGAATAGAGGAGGTTTCAGAACAAACTGATGAATTAAACAAAATACACCAGGACAAGATGGTATTCACCCAAGAGTTCTGATGGAACTCAAATATGAAATTGCAGACCTACTAACTGTGGTATGTAACATATTACTTAAATCAGCTTCTGTACCAGATGACTGATGGATAGCTAATGTGACGCCATTTTTTTTAAAAGGCCCCAGAGTCAATTCTGGCAATTACTTAGTACTAACTAACTTCAGTACCAGGCAAATTGCTTGAAACTATAGTAAAACCAGAATTACCAGATGAACATGACATTTTGGATGAGAGTCAACATGGCTCTTAAGCAAAGTAAGGAGTCATGGGATACAAGGGGTTAGTAACTGCTTAAAAGCTAGGAAACAAAGGGTAGGAATAAACAGTCAGTTTTCACAGTGGAGAGAAAGACATAGTGGGGTCCCCGAAGGGTCTGAACTGGGACCAGTGCTGTTCAACATATTCATAAATGATCTGAAAAAGGGGATAAACAGTCAGGTGGCAAAGTTTTCAGATGATACAAAATTACTCAAGATAGAGAAGTCCAAAGCAGACTTCGAAGAGTTGCAAAGGAATCTCACAAAACTGGGTGACTGAATGACAAACTGGCAGATGAAATTCAATGTTGATAAATGTAAAGTAATGCACCTTGGAAGACATAATCCCAACTATACTTATAAAATGATGAACATAAGAATGGCCATACTGGGTCAGACCAAAGGTCCATCCAGCCCAGTATCCTGTCTGCTGACAGTGGCCAATGCCAGGTGCCCCAGAGGGAGTGAACAGGTAATGATCAAGTGATCTCTCTCCTGCCATCCATTTCCATCCTCTGACAAACAGAGGCTAGGGACACTATTCCTTACCCATCCCAGCTAATAGCCATTAATGGACTTAACCTCCATGAATTTATCTAGTTCTCTTTTAAACCCTGTTATAGTCCTAGCTTTCACAACTTCCTCAGGCAAGAAGTTCCACAGGTTGACTGTGCACTGTGGGAAGAAAAAGATGAGGTCTAAATTAGTTGTTGCCACTCAAGAAATCTTGGACTAATCGTGAATAGTTGTCTGAAAACATCTGTTCAGTGTGCAGTGACACTCGAAAAAGCTAACAGAAAGCAAGGAACCATTAGGAAAAGGATAGAAAATAAGGCAGAAATTATCATAATACCACTAGATAAATCTATGGTATGCCCACACCTTGAATGATGCCTGTAGTTCTGGTTGCTCCATCTCAAAAAAGATGTATTAGAATTGGAAAAAGTACAGAGAAGGGCCACAAAAGCGATTAGGGGTATGGAACAGCTTTCCTCTGAGGAGACATAAAAAGACTGGGATTGTTTGTCTTTGAACAGAGATGACTAAGGGGGATATGATAGACATGTATGAATTGTGATGGAGAAAGTGGATAAGGAAGTGTTATTTACCCCTTCACATAACACACAAACCAGGGATCGTCCAATGAAATTAATAGGCAGCAGGTTTAAAAGAAACATAAGGAAGTGCTTCTTCACACAATGTACAGTCATTGTCAGGGGATGTTGTGAAGGCCAAAATATAACTGGGTTCAAAAAAGAATTAGATATATTCATGGAGGATAGGTCCAACAATGGTTATTAGCCAAGATGTTCATGGACACAACCCCATGCTCTGGGTGTCCCTAAGCCTGTGAGTGCTTGAAGCTGGGACTGGACAACTGGGGATAAATCACTCAGTAGATCGACCTGTTCTCATCACTCCCTCTGAAGCGTATGGCTTTGTTCACTGTCATAAGACAGAATACTTGGCTAGATGGACTTTTGACCTGATCCAGTATGGCCATTCTTATGATCTTCTAACTTTAGCAGACTTCAACTATTTGGGCTGGTATTTTCCAAGCTAGGTGTCAGCCTCAGGCTAAATTCTTCTGGAAACTTTCAGCTGAAATAGTTCATACATTTCTGAGAATGAAATTAGGGGAAAATATGTTGTTTTGCCTATGTCAAAACATTCTTGAAACTTTTCTTGGAACAGCTCTATTGCCTGTATACTTTGGAGCAAGGACTAGAAATGTGGCAAGGGGTGGCTTTTGTGTCAGAGATGTGCTTTTTGCTGTCCCTGTGAAAATCCACTCAAATTCGCTGAAACTGTAAGTCTTGGAAAAATTGCAGTTTGCACATACTCGGTAGAGACTTCTTTGATTTGAATAGTTAAAATAGCTAAAGATTCCATCTTCACTGAGCATGTGCAAGTCTCTCTCAGCTTGTAGTGTTAACCATACTGCACATGCGCCATTCTCACAGTGACTAAGCATGCTCCATCCATTCATAGGCTGGGACTGGGAGCCAGGAGTGAGACTGGGAGCTGGTGAAGGAAACTGGAAGGGGGACTGGGAGCCAGTTGATGGGAGGGGGGAAACACTGAGGGTATGTCTACACTACAAGACTATTTCGAATCAACTTAAGTCGAATTTGTGGAATCGACCTTATGAAGTCGAATTTGTGTATCCACACTAAATACACTAATTCGACTGTGTGAGTCCACAGTAACGGGGCAAGCGTCGACTTTGAAAGCGGTGCACTGTGGGAAGCTATCCCACAGTTCCCGCACTCCCCGCTGCCCATTGGAATTATGGGATTTCCCCCCAATGCATGCTGGGGGAAAAATGTGTCGAGGGTGGTTTTGGGTAACTGTCATCATTGAACCGTCAATCACACCCTCCCTCCCTCCCCAAAAGTGCCTGCGGGCAATCTGTTCATGCACTTTTCTGCTCAGTGACAGCGCGGGCGCCACAGCACTGCGAGCACGGAGCCCGCTGCAGTTATGGCCGTTGTCAACTCCTCGCACCTTATCGTCCACCTCTTCCACAGTCAGCTGCTGAGAAATCGGGCTACTTTTCAATGGTGCTGCGAGCACTGTTGGACCATGGGGGACGTTTTACCAACATCAACGTCGGGTGGCCGGACAAGGTTCATGACGCGTGTGTTTTCAGGAAATCTCGTCTGTTTAGACACCTGCAGGAAGGTAGTTTCTTCCCGGACCACAAAATAACTCTTGGGGATGTGCAGATGCCTATAGTGATCCTCGGGGACCCAGCCTACCCGCTAATGCCCTGGCTCGTGAAGCTCTGTGCAGGCGCCTTGCACAGCGACAAGGAACTTCAAGTACCAGCGAGCAGTGAGCAGCGTGACCTGTGACTGTTCAGTTTCTTTACAGAGAAGCTGAACCTGCCCCTGTTTCTTTACCCTGTTTCTTTACCATGTTGACTAGCATCTGCAGTTACATACCCCGTCCACCCCGCTTCCCCCACTTCCGACACACGTTTAAAAATAAAACAGATGGTCCACTGTGACTTTACAAAGGTTTCTTTATTGATGACTTTGCGTTACAGGGTTGAAACTGGCACGCAGACTGTGCTGGGTAGGGTGTGCGGTGATGTAAAGACCACCTCTAAACTCGAGGAATGACAGGCTCCTGCTCCCAGAGTGGTCCGCAGTGCCGGACTGGTTGTTTCAACGGAACCTGCCATCCCTCCTTTTTGGGACTCTGTGTGCGGGGGCTATGTGGCCTTGTGGCGGGGGAGGACGGATACAGATTCCTCTTCTGCGTGGCTCTGTGGTCCAGGACAGGGACCGTTGCATGAGATCTGTAACCCCCCTCCCCCGCTACAAAGTCACGTACCCCCACCCACCCACACAGAACCTGCAAACCACCTCCCATACCGACCAGGGTGCCTACTGACTGCACTGTGTGTGTGACCTGCTGCTGATCCTGCCCCCGTCTCTGTACCCTGCTAAAGGTGACTGTCCTATGCAATACCCTACCCCCTTCCCCACCCACCCACCCACCCCTTCAAACACAGCATTGTGTAAAAAAGCATGACGGAAACAGTAATTAACAGCAAAGTATTTTTAATAATTAACCAGACAGTCAGGGGATGAAACTGGGATTGGGGCCTGGGTGAGTCAGGAAGGGAAGGAATTCTCAAAATTAGGGCATGAGAGCTTTTGGGTACTTGAGCACTCTGCTGGGGTGCAGTGACAGTTTTCATGGCCCCTGGCGCTACTCCTTCTGGTTACTTTGGGTGACGGGAGGTATGGGACTTTGTGGCGGGGGAGGGAGGTTGCAGAAACACTGCAGGGGGGCTCTGTCCTCCTGGCTGCGGTCCTGCAGAACATCCACATGCCGGAGCATGTCTGTTTGCTCCCTCATTAGTCCAAGCAGCGTTTGAGTCGCCTGCTTGTCTTCCTCATGCCACCTCTTCTCCCGTTCGTTGTGTGAGCGCTGGTACAGAGAGAGGGTCTCCCTCCACTAGTTCTGCTGGTCCGCCTCGGCTCGGGAGCACCCCATAACTTCAGCGATCATCTCATCCCGTGTCTTTTTCTTTCGCCGCCTAATCTTTGCCAGCCTCTGTGAGGGGGATGCTGTGGCAGGTCTGGAGACTGTCGAAGCTGTGTGATGGGAGAAAGGGAGTGAATTCCTTGCAAAGATACATTTTTGCGAACAATGAACACAATCTAGTCTGTGTCTGTGAACAACACCATGCACAGCACCTATCTCGTGCGCACTCCTGCTGCAGGCAATCCTGAAAGCATAAACTCTGCCCCTGTTCTACCCCATCACAGTGTCCCCCGACCCTTGCACTTCTGGGTTGAGATCCCAGTGCCTGATGGTGCAAATTTAATTGTCGCGGGTCATTCTGGGTAAATGTAGTCAGTCATTCCTTCCTCCGGGAAAGCAACGCCAGACAATCATTTCGAGCCCGTTTTCCCTGGATTGCCCTGGCAGACGCCATAGCGTGGCAACTATGGAGCCTGTTTTGCCTTTTGTCACTGTCACCGGACAGATGCCGCAGACAGAGGCGATTCAGCAGCGCTACACAGCAGTATTCATTTGCTTTTGCATGACAGCAGAGATGGTTATCAGCCATACTGTACCATCTACCATGCCATTGTAAATTGGCAAGGTGATGATGGTTACCAGTCGTATTGCATTATACCTTCTGCTGCTGTCATAGGTGCCCCTGGCCGAGATCAGCCGGGGGCGCAAAAAACAAAACTGGGAATGACTCCCCGATTCAATCCCTCCTTTATGGTATCTAAAAATAGAATAATTCCTGCATAGAATATGGGGCTAGTGTAGTAGAGATCCAGTGTTTCACAGAACCAGAGAGCACAGCCGTTCCGTGTCAGATTATTCAGGAATGATGAGCTGCATAGCATTCACAGGGGGTGCTCCTGCAACAACCCCACCTGTTGCTTCCCTCCTCCCCCAGCCTTCCCGGGCTACCATTGCAGTGTCCCCTGATTTGTGTGCTGAAGTAATACAGAATGCAGGAATAAGAAACAGTGACTTGTTACTGAAATGAAATAAGGGGAAGGCAGCCTCCAGCTGCTATGATTGTCCAGACAGGACATTAAGCAGTGTGTGGGAGAGGAAAACAGCATCCTGCTGCTATGACAGTCCAGGTAGTACAGAATCTTTTCTTTACACATGAAGGGCAGGGGCTGATGGAGCTCAGCCCCCTGTTGCTATGATGAAGACGGTTAGCAGGCCGTCTACTTATGGGCTGATGACGAGGACCGGTACCAGTCGTATTGCACTACACCATCTACAGCAAGGCTGATGATGATGACGATGGATATCAGTCATATTGCACCGTCAGCCACCCATAAGGGGGGGGGGAGGATGCTACAGTGCAGTGCCGCAGCATCGCGTCTACCAGCAGCATTCAGTACACATAGGGTGACATTTAAAAGAGTCAAGAGACCTGTTTTTTTCCTTTTCCTTCTGGGGGTGGGGGATGGTTGTACATTGACGAGCTATACCCTTAACCGCTGCGGACAATGTGTTTGACCGTACAGGTATTGGGAGCTCAGCCAAGAATGCAAATGCTTTTCGGAGACTGCAGGAACTGTGGGATACCTTGCGTCCTCAGTCCCCCCTCCCTCCATGAGCGTCCATTTGATTCTTTGGCTTTCCGTTACGCTTGTCACGCAGCAGCGTGCTGAGTCTCTGCTACGCCGTCTGTCCGGAGATTTTTTAAAAATACTTTGGACCAGGCGTAACATTACAGTAATTCCCCTAATTAGATGCAGGAGTCTCCGAGCGAGATCACCCTGAGGACGGTCACTGAAGGAGATAGAGAGCGCATGCTGCGTGAAAGCCAGCACAAACCAGGGCCCTATGCAGCCGTGCTCGGGGAGGCAATGCTCCCTGAGTACCTCATGAAAGCCTGGCGTGGAAAAGTGTGCTACCACGGAGCACCCAATAAGGCAGCTCTCCCCAGGAACCTCCTGCGGAGGCTTTTCGATTACCTCCAGGAGAGCTTCGTGGAGATCTCCCAGGAGGATTTCTGTTCTATCCCCATATATATAGAGACCTCCTTTTCACATACTTCAGATTCCTGTTATATTAAGAATTAAAGTTTACATGTTTAAAGCACTTATCGACTGCTCCTTCCCCTGATTCAGGGTCCGGGTTAACAGCCGGGGAGGGTTGGTAGGGGATCTCCGTGACGGTGATGAAGACATCCTGGCTGTCAGGGAAACCAGCGTTGTAAGCGCTGTCGCCTGCCTCATCCTCCACAAACCCTTCCTCATCTTCCCCGTCCGTGAACATCGCAGAGGAACTGGCCGTCGACACTATCCCATCGTCAGAATCCACGGTCACTGGTGGGGCAGTGGTGGCAGGCTCCGTAGTGTCTGTTTGCCGCTTTGATTTTTTGGTAGCCTTGTCTGGGGTCCTTGATTTTCACGCGGCGCTGCGTTGCATCCCGCCTGTATCCTCTGTCTCTCATGGCTTTGGAGACCTTCTCGTAGGTCTTTGCATTCCATTTTTTGGAGCGCAGCTCCGAAAGCACAGACTCCTCGCCCCACACACCGAGCAGATCCAAGACTTCCCGGTCAGTCTATGCTGGGGCCCTCTTTCTATTCAGAGATTACATGAACTCCTCTGCTGGAGAGCTCTGCATTGCTGCCGGTGCTGCTGAGCTCGCCCCGATGTCCAACCACGAAATGAGATTCTAACTGTCCAGACAGGAAAAGGAATTCAAATTTTCCCAGGACTTTTCCTGTGTGGCTGGTCAGAGCATCCAAGCTCGGACTGCTGTCCAGAGCGTCAACAGAGTGGTGCAGTGTGGGATAGCTCCCGGAGCTACTAAGTTCGATTTGCATCCACACCTAGCCTAATTCGACATAGCCATGTCGAATTTAGCGCTACTCCCCTCGTCGGGGTGGAATACCGAATTCGAACTAAAGAGCCCTCTAGGTCGAATTAAATGGCTTCCTGGTGTGGACAGGTGCGCGGTTAATTCGAATTAACGTTGCTAAATTCGAATTAAAGTCCTAGTGTAGACCAGGCCTTAGATTGGACAAGGAGTTGGGAGAATTGGAGGTGTAGACTGGGATTGGACAAAGAGTTTGAGACTAGGACTTAGTATGAAACGCAGTGAGTGGAAGGAGAGAGAGAACTGAAGAAGAGCTATGGGGTGGGGATTGAACTGGGACTGGCTTGGCAAAGATATAAGGATAGAATTGGATAGAATCCAGTTCTGCAGGGCGGCATGCAACAGCCTTAACCATGAGCCCATCCTTTTTCTTCTTACAGTTCCCTCCCTCATTCATTACACACTTTCCAACTACTCTAACAAATGAGGCACGGGTCTGCCAGGCTGCTGCCTTTTCTGCATAGCCTTGGTTTATCCTCAGAGCAGGTCCACCTTGTGCATGGAATAAGATAGGAATCCTGTGGAAAAAATAGTATGTGATCACATAATTAGAGACTGCATCATAATGCACATGCACAAGGAGAGCAGATTAAGTTGCATAGGCAACTATAATTCTGGCATGTCCTAACATTTGAGTGCTTGAATTTGTAACCTCAAAAATGTTTTTTAATGTAGTTTGTGTGTCTGATTTATATTATATTATAGTATAATTATAGTAATTATTAAGCACACATTCCTGCCCGAGTTTTTTGGTGGTAGGGATGTGAAGGGAATTTGGAATTTATACACTTAGTTACCACAAATTTGTTTAGGCCTTTTCTATTCTCTTTCCATTAGTGTAGCTGCATCCATGTAAATTCGTAGTATAGATTTACTGCACTAGTGTGAAAAGTGACATGCTGTAGTTTAAATCTGTGGTGAGGTGCAAGCCACTGTTTAAACTGGTGCAGAATGTCTATATTAGGGCTATCCATCAGTGCAGCTACATCAGTTTAGCTCTACTGGTACAAATGCCCCACATTTTTTAGTTTTAAAAAGAAAATACAATTATGAATATGTCATATCTGGGAGAAGGGAAGTAATAGTGGGAGTTGTAATACATCAGTGTCCTGGCTTACAGTTTCCTGGCTTCCTGGCTTACCAGTTTCAGGGCTTACCACCAAAAGCTCTATGCAATGTATCAAGTACATAGTGTAAAAACCTAGCCTTTTCTTTTGCTTTGTAAATAATTATGGATACAATTATGTTTAACTATCTGGCTGTGCTCACAGATCAGTTAGTTAGTTATCGAGATCCCTATTTGCACCTGCAAGTCATTGTGTTTGGGAAAATTATGACTACATCTAGCTGCGGGCACAAACGGGAGGTTGGGTCAAAGCTGCTTTAAAACTCAAGCCCTTTATATAAAATAAGTATAAAAATACTTTGCATCACGTGAATTCAAAACCTCATCATAAAAGGGAATAAAGTAACTCTTGGACTCCCGAAGTGCTTGCTAGGATGTAGAATACCTCCACCCAAACCTCCTTCTCTATTTTATGTGCTCTGTAGATAGAAGCTGGTAGGAGGAGGCAGGGGACAAGCACAGAATAACCCTGTATATCCATGGGCTGGATTGGGTCCTAAGTGTAATGTTAATTTTGAGTATTTCCTGTCACAATTTTAGCACTGTGTTGCTGTTGGCGAAAGCAGCAAAAAAGAAGTGTCTGCTTTTTGACTGAACAATGCTCCCTGAGAATTGTGCATGTTCATTGTGTGAGAGACCCTTCTTTGAGTGGAAAGAGAGCACTGACTCAGATCCCAAGCATTTATTCTTGCCTAAAACCTCATTCCTGTACCTTGGGCATTTTCCTTTTCAATCATGCTTGTGAAATCTGTTTCCCATTCTAGCATAAAAATGTGGAAATAGAGCAAGCTAACTTTAAACAAGCTGCATTTTTCATGAATCAGGTTATGAAGTTCACTGCCAGAAAGGAGACATGTTTTTGTAAAATTCAGGGTTTAAAAGAAAACGTTATCTTAAGACGTAGAATGAGATGTCAGGCTTACAATTATATTTTCCTGTTAACATAAAAGGGTCAGAAACATTCTGAACTGTTCAAAATACTTTTTAAATAGCCAACAAGAAATGATATTTACCATTTTACAAACACTATAAATACTTCATTGTCTGAGTGACTTCCATGCACTCCAGTAAATTTAAATTGGATATTTGCTGTCCAAACTGTGCATGATTAAGCCCAAAATAAGAGCAGTATCCTTTAAATTTTAGAGGTGGCATCATGTTATATTGCCAACATTATGTTATGTTGCATCAAGGCAGTCACCACAGTTTTGATAGATATAAAGCAGATCAAAATGGGTATAGTGATTTTGAAGTTAGGACTATGTGTTTGTGACAATAGAGCCTTCAATATTTGCATGTCTACTAAAGAGACTTTGCATTATTTTAGATAGACAAGGTGGGTGAGGTAATATCTTTTATTGGACCAATGTCTGTTAGTGAAAGAAACAATCTTTCAAGCTAAACTGGTCTGGGAAAGGTTTGCATTATTTTGTCAGTTTGTTTCAATTGAAGGGGTATTCAAAATTGATATTCATTTTTTGATATAACCGTTAAATTGTACAATTTAAGAAAACTGTCTGAAAAAGATAAATTAAATGGGTAGAAATATTTTCAAATCAAAGAACAACTGACATATATAAAAATGATGTATGTTTCTTACATAGTCCACAGGGAGAATTCTGCAGGCTTGCTATGATCTCTACAATTTGCCTCCGGGCAAACGAAGCTTTGGGATATTCTGTTATCCCTTTGGTCTATTTATCATGGAAACTGATGTACAAATTGAAGGTTCTTTTGGATCCTTCCTTTATATTTTCTAGAACCAATAAGAATGCACTTATCACCTGCCTTCACCTCCAGTGAAGTGCTTTGGAGAAGGTTCAGTGACCAATAATCAATTATTATTGAGAAGCAATCAATTGCTAATCTCCATAATTATGCACATCTAAACACTATGAACAAGAAAGAGAAACAAAGCTGCACTCCAAGCATTGCCTTGTTAGCAGTATTTTGTTAACACAGGCTCTAAAAAAAGCTGCCGCAGCTGGTACCACAAATGTGTTTCCAGTATTCAGGCCATCAACGTGATTCGTCGCTAAATGTATAGAATCAGCTTCTTGCTAAAAACTACAATTACAGGTGATATACAGATTGAAATCACAGGGCTGGTTTGTCGAAGAAAATTGTCCTAATGATGGGTTTTCGGATCGGGAATGCAGCTCTTTTCTTCCTCTGTGATGGGTACTGAAGGCAGCTGCACCTGCCTCTGTGCTGTATTCTGCCGCACTTAATGATATCTGATGATATCATTAGGCAAAGTGTTCATAAACAGATGTTGAGCCTGTGCCTAAATGCTGTCAGATGAGCGGTTGCTGGCCTGAAACAGTATTATTTATATAGAACATTTACGTTTGTTATGTTAATAACCCCACTATTAGCTCTCTGGATGTTGCGATAGGAATGTAAATGTAGTTAATATGAATAACAACCTCTTTACTCTTTGTGCTGCAGTTGAGTATAACTTTTAGGCTTTTAGAGAGAAACAAAGATCCCCCCACCAAGTCCTTTTGACTTCATGATTTTTTTTGGCACCATTTGAATTTTTGATCAGCAGATAAATGGTAAGAATCCGTAGGACAGATGTTAAAGACTGGAATTTGTTTCTCTTAACACTTAATGTTTTAAAGAAATTCTAGTATTTATGTGTTTTCTTGTAATTCCCGGACCCAGTTCATTACCCTAATATGTCAGAGTTGTGATCGTAGACACCAAATTAAAAATAAAAATAAAAAGTACTATAGCAACTAGAGAATTGTGATCCGTATTTCTAAAGATTATCTTCTATCAATTCATTTCCACACAATAACTAAATGTTGGGAAGCTCACAATGCACAACATTCATTTTTTGGTCAGTGGTTTGGTCTTCTATTATTCTAGCAATGCCTGAAATACTGCTTTACAATTGCCGTGGGTTTATTTAGCCAAAGTTGCATTTTATACCTCATACTTAATTCATGTAGAGTAAGTTATGTAAATTTTGACAGTCATCAAAATGTGCAGTGTTTCTCTGAAATACAGATTACTAGCAATAGCTCTATTATAAAAAAATATTATCAGTGCCGTTATAATTTTATTTGATATTTTAACTCTTTCTGAATACAATTTGAGAGTGGAGGTGGATATTGTAAATAGATTTTTCTTGCTTGTTTAAAATAGCTGAGGATGATCATCTATGCTTTTTCGCATAGAAAGCATTATTAGCCTATGTCACTGTAACTATACATAGAGACTATAGTGATTTTTGAAATGTTAAACTCATTGTCTGCATTAATAATTTTACAAGATTTCTTATGGATGAAAATGTTAAAGATATCAGTGTAAATGCATGTCTGTAGCATGAGAGAAATCTATGTTTTTTCCTCTGGATCCTCTTATGTCAAGGTTAAGCTTCCTTTGTAATTTGTGATGTTCTGAGGAATGGTGGTGGTAGGTCTTATTGGAGAAGAGGCCCTGTGACTGGCTACCATCTTCTCCTCATCCAACATCTGATCTTCTCTTCAAAGGACAACCACGTGTCTGATTTCCCCCACAAAATAAAATAGGTGGACAAGGCCTAATGGTATGCCACCTGGTAGTGTTAATGAAAAGGGCAGGCAAACCCAAATGGATTAAGGGGAGTAGGCTGCCTGGAAAACTCTTGAAGACATTCAGGGATGGATGCAAGGGTGTGGTGGAAGCAGCTACTTGATTGTCCCAAACGAGGAGGCGTGGGAACTAGACTGAAGCAGTATGCCACCAGATCTCCCCCATAAAAGCCCTGCCATCAGATCAGAGGACAGTAGAGAGGGCATTTGGCACCCTCTTATTTCCCCCAGGATGGAAAGGAAACACTTCCAATCTGAACATTTCAGAACCTTAATAGAAGGTTCAGATTTGAATGGTGAAGGGTCAGGGGTTCTTATTTTTTCCTTTTTATTAGGTCTACAACAAGATGTACAACACAGCCTTCCTCTGGCAAACAATGCCATCAAGCGGTGAAAGGGCTAAATCCTGCTTCATCTACTTACTGCAGTTGGGAGTAACTCAGATCTTACTGTGATGAGTGTGGGATAAATTAATAAGCAAATAAAAAAGGACAAGGAACAGTGCCAGGCCAACCACGTGACATTTACCAGAGCTATAGTACTATTTTGGGCAGGATTGCTCAAGAATGGCTTGGGGAGGAACTCTGTGGGGTCAACTTGCTGTTCCTTTAAAATGACTTATTTTGCTAGGATGTTAATGAGGATCAAAAGGACTAAATGAAGCCCATATTTGCTGAACTGTGTGCTGAGCTAAGATTATATCAGGAAGGGAGAGAATATAGACATAGCCCCGTCTCCTGCTGTTCTCATGCACACTCCCAACTAGTCAATGGGAGTTGAGAGTGAATGTTAAGATTAAAGAATCACACACTAAAAAAGATGAATCACATAACAGTTTTACATTATAATTTGTGATTAATCAGCAATCCAAGAGTTAGACTTAGCAAGCACAATACAGATTTAATTGCATCTTTTTTTCCTGTAGAGATTTAATATATGTAAGTTGTTTTATTGTTGATGTGACCTTAGTAAGAAAGACTTAAAACTGTCAAAACAGGAAATCAACATCTTTATTTTTTATCTTCTCTAGTTTATCAAATTGTATGTAGGGTTGGCCTTGATTGGGACACCAAAGCTGAATTTCCTTGGGTTTTGTAGAACTTCAGATCTGGATTTGGATCTGAAATTTGTGTCTTAGACTTAATTTCAGTTGACACATAGGATGTGGTAAAGCACTATAAAAAGGCTGTTATAACACATTCAAATATTTTGGGTCTATAGAAGAGACGTGGTTGTGTTGCGAAGGTACATCTTTATACAGACCCCAAACATCTGGGTGCCTGGAGCAGGGTTGTCTATATGAAGAAAGAAAAGTATAGTGCTGGCATGCATTAATTATGATGTTAATATGTCACACTATGAGTTCTTGCAGTGGTGAAAATCTTGGCAGAAATCACATATCATGTCACAAAATGTACAAGATTACAGAGGTCGGCAGCTTATTTTTGAACAAATTGTAGTTTTCTCCATTTTATTTTTGAAGGCTTGGAAACCCTTTTGAGTATTTTGGGTTTTTTTGTTTTGTTTTTTGTTGTGTTTGATTTTTCATCTCTACCACATAGCAACCAGCAGAGATTGCACTATACCGTCTGTATTCTCTATGGACAATGCAGAGAGTTTTCATTTTGTACATCATTCTAAACTTGCTACAGTGGTTACAAAAGAACACAACTTCATTGGATACTCATATTAATAAAATATATTTATGTTCTTTTTGTTGTAAATTTTAAGGTCCAATAAATTTAGGTATATAAAGTGAATATATTGATTACAAACTTTTTGATACACTGGGCCAAATCCATTATTGGACACTGGTGTAAAACTAGTGCAATTCCATTGACTACAAAGGAGTTTTATCAGTGAAAATAAGTGTGGAGTTGGCCCATTTAAAAAAATCTACAGCGGTGTAATCTTGTTCTCCTTTTTCATAGGGCACCACTGTTTATCCAGTATACTATATGGTTACACAGTATAATAGACAGGAATTTCACTTCTTACCAATACAACTATGTCATTGCAATTTGCATGCTTGGTGGTGTTTTGTGTCTCAGTGACATCTCCAGTTTGAAGCACACTACTTTGAGCAACAAGTTTACCACAGTGTAGAAGGTTAAACTATAAACATGAAAATTAATAGCTGGAGAGGCTGCTAGGCGTCCCACAGCTACACACAAGTTTCTGCGACATCAACCATTAAAGCACATATGAAGTTTCTGACACTGTATATGCCTCTACTGTTGCTTCTATGCTAATAGGAAACAGTTCAACAAAATAGCACTTCCTGAAGTCAGTGCTCCATTTCAGCATAAAAGGACAGTGATATTATTAATTAACACCTATAGCCCAATTTCAGTTTCGCCTCTTCCACTGAACAAACCATAAATGGCTACAGTTTGTTTACAGTGATTAATAATATTAATAACAGCTAATTATAGCATGTGTTATACCTGGAAATTATAATTCAGTCCTCATGTAAGCAGATACAATTCCCTTTGGAGTCAATACGAGTTACCATCATTCCTGGACTCAGGTTTGTTTGGACACTAAGCAAATAAATGTAGACCATCTGATAATGAATCATTGTTGGACATGTGTGATTGTATTGTCTTTAGTTCAAGCAGTGACTTTGTTAGAGAGGGTTTATATCAGAAATGTAGAAAAAATATTCTTTCTTTCTGTCTCTGGGTCATTGACTTCTCTCTTCATATTTGAAATGGACTGAAGCTTAATTTCCTATAGAGAAAGAGTAGGGGTGGCTTCTTTTATGTTCTCCACCCCTCATATGCCTGTTTCTCTCCTCCATAGCTGCTGCAGTGACATTGGGCTTTGTACATCTGAGGGAAGGAAGGATAAAAACTGTGGAAAACAGCTACCTAGCTTGGTAGTTGTTTGGCCATCAAGCTAGTGGACTGCTGGCTATTTGCATCACAGGCCTGTACAAGATGATGGGCACAGAAGAAGAGGCTATGATAAGAGGGAAGATTTATGCAGAGGCTGAGATGAGTGAGGTGCACCCATAGTATTAAAGCACATCTGCAGCCTACACTGGAAATCCTTGGCACAATCCCTCCTGCTTGATACAGCTGTTGGGAAGCTGATACCTAGTGGGCAAAGTGGTGGATGAGTGGTTCTTAAGGAGCCATATTTCTGAAGCAATCTTGGCTCCCTTCTTTATTGTTTTGAGCATGAAGGGGGTTATGCTGTTCTGTTTCTGCAACACTTATGGTTTACCAAACCAAACTTGACTCCTGATGACTAACCAGCAAATACAAATGAAATATTCCTCAGGGACATAGCCAAGGGTGTGCGAATTAGAAGGCAAGCCCATGCAGGTCAGAGCACCAGGCACAATACTTTCAGTGAGGGGCTGTGACAGGAAGTTTCAGCTCCAGAAAAAAAACCTTTGCATTAGGTTGCTGAGGGGCACAGTCTTTTAGTAAAGCTGCTGCTGACTCATAGTGCTCTGCACAGGCTCTGACTCCATCCCATACCACCCACTTCCAGTTACTGTGTCGCCATTGGCTGATTGTTTGGAAGGTGAGAGCCAATCAGCTGCTGATCAGCAGGTAAGGTCAATGGGGCTGGGAGGCAGTAACCAGAACAGTGCCCCATCCTTGCTAGCCTCATGGAGGGGTGACTGGGCCAGATTTGAGTGGCGCTGCAACCCCACATAGGGGCTTCTGCTTCCAGTCTTGGGCTCCTCCCCATATACATCTATAGGGGATGCAGAGACTGGGAACAGCAGAACCCCTAGTACCAGATCACAAGATTGCTCAAATTTGGCCCAGCCACTCCTCCATCATCCCAGCAGGGAAGGGGCTCTGCTGTTACACCTTCCAGCTCTGGTTACTGTTTTCCCATTGACAGAGGTGCACCCTGACCCACCTAGGTTTGGGGGAAGGGGCTGGCTACACTCAGATTGGCTGGGGGATCTTTGAGCCAATGGGAAGGCAGTAACCAGAGCTGGGTAGCATGGGACAGAGCCCCTCCCCTGTGTGAGCGGCGTCAAGGTGGTTGGGTCAATGACTGGTATTGTGATGTAGTCCATGGGCTCCTGCTTCCAGTCCTGGGCTTTGCTGCACTCCCCATTGACAAAGGCCATGTCTACACTTGAGCTGAGAGGTGTGATTCCCAGCTCTCAGAGTCATACCTATGCTAGCTGAAGCAGAGTTAGTGCATCAAAAATAGCAGTGTAGCCAGCATAGCGCAGGTGGCAGCTCAGGCTAGCCACTCAAGTATATATTCTGGGAATACGGGCACTTACATATTTAGAGAGCTAGCTTGAGTCACCAGCCAGGCTACCTTGACTGAACTGCTATTTTTAATGTGCTAGCTCAAGCAGAGCTAGCCTGGGTAGCTCAAATGTAGAAGTAGCCACAGGCTCTGGCTCAGTCCCATGCCACCCAGTTCTGATAACTTCATCCCCACTGGCAAAGGTGTGACTTGCCCCTGTCCACTGCTGGCAGGTGAGGGATTGCAGAAACCTGATTGGCTCTCACATAAGTACTGAGTTTTACTTTTCCCCAGGAGGTGCTCCACCTCCGCTCTGCCCTGAGGCCCCACTCCCACTCCACCCATCCCCAGGCTCCGTCCTCACTCTGCCTCTTCCTGCCCCACTTGGCCCCCTCCCCCAAGGCCCCACCCTTGCTTTGCCTCTTCCCACCCCACTCTGCCCCCATCCCTGAGGCCCCCGCCATGTGCTGCTCTCTGCTCTCCCCCAAGCCTCTCCCCAAGCTGCCGATCAGCTGATTGGGGCACCACCAAACAGCCATGGTGATAGCTGCTGAGCACCCACTATTTTTTTTCCAGGGGTGTGGTGCACCCACAGTGTTGGCGCCTATGGGTTCTCAGTTCCTAACCAATCTGGCAATGGGGTGGCAGTATCAGGAGCTGGCTAGAGTAGGGCAGAGTTGTAGCCTGTGTTTATGGGGAAGCAGAGCCCAGTGAAGTGGTACGAGGCAGCAGCAGCTTTGCTTAAAAATACTGCACCCCTCAGTGACCTGCTCAACCTCTCCAAAGATTATTTTCACCAGCTGCCTATGGTAAGAAGTCAAATGCACAGTCCAGTATATTCTTAAGTAACAATGTGAAACAACTGCTTTGATTGGATCTGATCCTGTAGTGCTCATATTGGCAGACCTCTCATTGGTTGAGTGGGAGTGTGTTATCACATATACTGCAGGATCTGTAATTCCTAAGTGTTTTCTTTAAGCCTTTTCCTAGACTTCAGTTCCTGGGCTTATGTCAGTGTTTCCATAAATTGTGAACATCGATCTTTGAAGAAGTATTGTAGTACATTCAGGGGGCTTTTCCCAAGCTTCCCCACCCTTAATGTGTATTCTACTAGGGGGAATTTGTTTTATAAAAAGTAAAACAAGTGAATTATGTACCATAATACTGCAAGTATCCCACCTACTATATTCAGAGTTAGTAATATTTTTGGATGGTGTCCTAACATGTCACCATTTTATTACATTTGCCCTCTCTATTTTCTCTTATTTCATTTTGAAATGCCATGTTTTAGTCAAATAAAATGAAATTTTAAAACATTCACTTGGATACCGTATGTGCAGCCTTATGTGAGTTTGAAAACGTGCTATACTACCAATTGAGTTATAGAGTATTTTATTTTAGAGATATTGGCGGAAGAAAGGGTCTTAGAGGGGTAGACAGTTTCCTTAGTCATAAGTATGGTGCCACATGTTTTTGAGCTGAAAATCTTGGTCATGTTGTTATTTTGTTCAGATTTAGTGATCAAATATTAAAATAATTCTTTCAGGCTTTTAAATAAGGATGACTTCAGAAAAAAAATTGTTTTGAAAACACCAAATGAATCATTATTCCCTTTTGTGAACAAAATGGCTTCTTAAAATATTGTTTTTAAATTAGAAAGCTAAGGCTGCCCAACTGATGATATATGGTGTTTAGATATGCCCATAATAATAATGCCCATAGTGTCACAGGTGGTAATAGGACATTTAACAAGAAAGTCACCTTTGTTAAGGTAGAAATTGGTGTGCTCTAGTGTTTTCCTCTTTAAATGTCCTCAGTGCATCCAAAATTGTAAATGATAAACAAAATCACAAGGGAGAAGGAAAGGCCTATAGGTGATGATTCACTCTAGGGTGGGGCTTTTTAATGCCATGTAATCACGACAATATTTTGTCATCAATTCATTCAGTCTAGTTCTGTGTAAAACAAGTGATGCAGGATACAGCCCTCAAGCCATTGTCACAAACTGAGCCTGAATCCAATTTATTATCAAATCACGGGGACAAATGTAGACTTTCCATGGATATGCCTTAAAATGGGCACAGATTGATGCTGCAGAAAGCAGTATTAAAATGTGCTTGCATTCTGATAGCAAGCCTCCCCCCATACTGATTTTGACTGCCATGACCCTGAATAATTTGTGTGTGGCCATTCCTACAGCAGGGGTGAATGTGCAAAAGCAAGTTGACCATTCTCCCTCACTCTTAGGCTTCATTCTGTAAATGGCTTCTTGTATGCTTCCTGTTTGCTGAAAGGCTACTCAAGGGGTTTTGAGAGAGGCATGATTAGGGCCAAAAACCTGTAAGGCCCGTGATTCACCTATTCAATATAGATTCTGTGGCTTTTTTCTCTGCCTAGACCCTTGCAAAGATATAGTCTAAGATACCAAAAAGCATCTGAAGGCAGGTGTAGGACACTGATGATAGTGAGCAAAGACTGAATCTATAACTAACTGTCATGTATAACTCTGTCCCCTTCTATCATTTAGAGCTGAATCTTGCATTTGTTACACAGTTCTTATGTAGACAAAACTCCTAACAACATTGATTATATTTTTTGCTGGCATAAGGGTGGCAGAGCAACTGGAGGATTTCCTGGTTACTGACCTTGATGCTGATCTAGACTATTTATATCAATATCACATCTATGAAGGTATACACATATAAAAATACGGAAAAGTATCTTTGTTCCATATTCACCACTAAGAACATATAAACTGAGGAATTTCCTTAACTGATTTTGTAAGACAGTTTTCAACAGGAAATTGTTGATGATTGCAGGTTTTTACCAAACAACTGGAGAGATTCAATAGCTAAATAGACATAACTTTAATTATTGAGGTCTCAATTCATGAGGTCTTACACACCTCTGTTGACTGACTAGAAAGGATGAAAGATTCTTAGTATTGTGTTGCTATCCTCTAGAATTAACTGAAGGCTGGACTGAAATTACAGCCAATCAGTTCATAAGTATTGATACTAAAAATGATCATGGGATTTTGATCACTTAAAAATCTGCCAGCCCTTTAAGGATGGTTACGTATTACTTCACTGATTTAAAAAGAAGAGAACCAAGCAATTACAGTAGATTAAAGATGGCAAATGAAGTTCTGTGCAGTTAAACTGAAGCGATGTTCCCATCTGTCTTATCAATATTTCCCTCAAACCAAAATAACTGGTTTGCCTGACCTGCTATAGAATATGTTAACCTGTTTACAGTCCTCCAGGCCTGATTGCTTAGCAGTGGTGCCCCACTAGAAGTTACAGTTCTCCACAGGAATTCAATACAAGTTTGAATTTCTTTATACTGAAAGGCAGAGCTGGAGGGCAGAGCGGGCTTTCTACTAAGTACTTGGAGTGCTAAACCAGCCACCTCCCCTGAGCCCTTGATCTGTCTTTTCCTCCCTTACAGGGGGAACACTACGGCCTGCAACACAAAAATAGATATATCAGTAGAAAAAAGTTGCTAGTTGAAAACAACACCACAAAATCAATGCCATAGAAATTACCCCCTCCCAAAAATACAATTAAAAGTCATATTGACAAAATGGGCTAGATCCTCAACTGGTGTAAATCAGTATAGCTCCATTGATTTTAAGGGAACTCTACTCATTTACATCGGTTGAAGATCTGTCCCATAATTCCTTAAGAAAAATAAACGTTTAACTCTTTAGTAGGCATTCAGAGATCACAGAAATGTGTGTGGGTTGAGAACCTGAATAGAATGGAATAGAGTAGTCATACCAGGTGTACTAGCAAACAGTAAACAAAACATGGCTCAACTGGTTTAGTAATCCTGGAATCTGAAGGCACCAGTTTAATGAGATCTCTTCATGCTGAAATTAAAGTGCAAGAGAACAGTATTCAGTAACAAAATATTAAATGATAAACACAGATTGCTTAAAATCAGATGGACCATTTTAAGAAAAAGCATTTTAGCTCATCATGATATGTAGCACCTTATTTAAATTAGGAGGTGTTAATTCTTAGCTTGAATAATATATTAATATAATATGTAAAGTGAATGGCATTGTTAATCACAGTCGCGCCTGGAACGACTTTGCTTCTGTGCACTGAATGTTAATTTTGCAAAACATTAATTTCAAAGATTTTGCAGCAGTGCTTTTGTAATTAAATATTAATGTCACATGTTATTGCAGTAGCATGTTTATGAAAGCCGGCAACACTTCAAGTCAACTCATTTGTTTTTATATTTATTCTTGTACATCTGCAATCCTTTCCATTTCACAATTTCAAAGTGAAGGCCATTTTGAATAGTCAATATGTGAACATTTGTCATTGTAAGCGTTTTTTAACATCCAACAGGGTAAATATTTAATGTTGTGTTTTTAGCTGGTATAATTTTTCAGAAAATTGGCTATAACTTTTAACAACTCAAAGGTACCTAAACTGTCTACATTTTTGGCTTAAGTGATCTGAAAATAAAATAGCAATAAATGTGATGAAGCTGTGCAAAAATATTTAAAAATTAGAAGCCTCTTTATGAAAGTTTGAGTTCCAGAACTTGTAATTTTCTACCTAAGTGCATTCACACAGTCATGATTTTATTTCCTGCAATATTGTGACTTGGCATTCACTTATGTCATTTTTAACAAGTATAGGATTGACTTTTGATTAACTTTTTTCAAGTTATATAATTGCTTTTGTGCTGGAGAATTCTTGTTCTGCAGTGTTTTGCTTAATGATTGTTACTAAATATTTTAAAGTAGACATTTTCTGTTCATGCCCTAAGCAATGTCTGATGTCGCGGGGACAATTCAAATTCAGACATTTTCTGGTGGGAACAAGTGCCTTTGTAAGGATGAATAAGTTTAATGTCAGCCCCCCTTAACTGACGTATATACTATATATATGTCACCGTATTGGTTTGCCCATGACTGTTTTGACCAAATTACTACATTTGACAGTCTTGCCCTTGGCACTTCAAACCTGTGAATTACATTAGTCTAAAAAGAAAGTAATTTCCATTTTAGCATGTTGGCAACAAGAAATCCGTTTGAGGTATCACATTTTAAACCTTTCCCCTCCTCCCAATGTCTTTTAGTAAAGACCTCCATTATATGGCAAAACAATTTAGCAGAGCAAATTGTGAATTATCAAATACATTATTTATTCTACCACAAAATATATGAACAATCAAGATGCATTGTGTTTGGTTATGGGCACATTTAATAGTTAAAAATTATATCTGCACCTGATGTTGCATGTTAACAGCTAATACCATTTGACAGTGATGAAATTAAAGGATGAAGAAGAGATACAAACTACATTTTACAAGCATGATGGGTCTCCAACAATGCCATTTAAATATTATTTGTCACTATTTAAAATGAACCTTTCCCCTTTAAGCTATGCCATTATGCTCATTTGTCCTGTCACTGCTGACAGGCTCTATGACTCACACACAAAAATGGTCATTAGGTACTGCATCTTCATCTTATTTAAAAAAATAGAAAGCATTCTGATGCCTCTAAAAGCCTGTAATTATTTTCATCCGAGGAGATAGTGTTGCTTGGAAGGTAATTTAATAACCTTTTGCCTGTACCTGGGGAATGCCTCTCTAGGGAACCAAGGTGCCGACATGCCATTCAGTCGTCAAAACATGACCTTTAATGGTTGCTCGGAGAGAAGTTAACATGGAATGTTGTACACAGTGCAATGCTAATTCTGCTTTCTAATGTATGCAAAATTTAGTTCTTGAGCAATGATCTTTGTAAGATGAATTAATATAGGTACTGCTCCAGGAAACAAAAGAAATTGTTATATAAGAGATTTTTCCCCACTATCATCCTCATTTTGAAGTAGCTTACAATCTACATGATTTGAGGGAGACAACAGCAGCAACAAAACAGAACAAAAAACAAGCAAACAAAAAACAACTATCCAACAGTATTTACCATAATTTATATTTTCCACACCTTGTTTTATGATGCATGCACTGTGTTTCTCACTTGGAAATCTAGACTATAATCATGTGGATTTATGTTAGATTTGGATGGTAATACTATAAGATACTTTAAAACTACACTCAGAAAGTAAAATAAAAGCTTATATTTAAATAATCCTTCCTCATATTACAACACACTGAAGAATGGCTTTGGAAAATTACTAATGCAGTTATGGGGTTAAAACAGAAAGTGAGGATTTTTGTGTTGCAATACAATATGCCAAGCTCCTGCAGGATGTACTAAATGAGGCACAGAGTGTGTCCTGTGACATCAAGGTCCAGAAACTCTTTATTTTGGTACACTGATATTAGATCCCACCCTAGTTAGAAATGCTGGGATTTCAGCTCATACTCTGACATGCCATCCGTCAATTTATTAGCACGCTGGTGCAGTAAGCCACTGAACAGGCTATATCAATTCGTTTAGGTTTTTTTTTTTTTCTTTAAAATGTCTGTAATCCTCAGCTCTGCTCTCTCAACCGGTCAACATTAAAGATTTATGTTGCACTTTTTTTTTCATTGCCACACCTGAATATGGATTACTTAAATGGCCTGTAAATAATTCATATCTGGGAATAAGTTTCCATTACAGACCAATGTTGTAATTTAATATACTGTATTATGGGTTATACAATTTTAGATTGTTTTCTGTGTGCATTCAGCAGTTGGGCAGACAACAGTTTAACTAAAAAGGGTAAGATGTTTGTTCAGCTTATTTTCATGTTCAGTGCTGAGCTGTAGAAAGCAAAAAAGCTAGTTACAACTGCCTTCTTTGGAGCTGTGCATGAAGATAAAAATCTTGACCTAAATCAACATAAAGGCAATTGAATAAATATGGGAAATAGTGTTAATCTAGTTTTACATTCACCAAGCAGATGTCAAGGTTTTAATGTACAATACAGATTTTTTTTATTCAACAAGACAAAATCTTTACCAACAATTTGTTTTTGTTTTTAATATAGCACTGGTGGCTTTCCCATGTGGTGCCTGGTTATTCTGTCTAAGGTACCTCTAATAGAAAAGAACATATCTGATCAGAAGTTTTTGAATAATGTTATGAGCTACAAACACAAATGCTCCAAATGTTAAAGAGCAGAGTAGTTCTAAAAGCTGTCCATGTCCCAGTGTTTAAACTTAATAGAGATTTAAACAATTTAAGATTAAGTTGAATATAGTAAAAAATTAATAATAGATTAATACATGAAAATCTATGAAGACACATAAGATAATGATTTAAAAAGGAATAATTTAAAAAGATGAATTAAAAAGTAGAATCAGAAAAGAAGGCCAACATAAACTAGGGAAAAACATGCTGTGAATAAAGTCTGTTAGATCTTGAAATGGGAGAACTGCTAAATAATGCATCGTTTTATTTTTCTATAATTTGCATAAACCTTAAGAGAGTATTTATTTGTGTAAAACTTGATGTATCGAGTAAGGAGAATAAAAAAAATGGCATTCATTTTGTTTTCATTTTGGTATTTAGGAAAAATATTCTGTTACATATGGACTACTTAGACCTAATCATCTGACTGAATGTGATGTGTTTCTTGAGCCAGGTTGGAAAGGGCTGGATTGAGAACAGTGCCCTGGTCTTGCTGCAGGCTATGCAGGTTGGCCCAAACTCTGCTGGGGAGCAGATGGTGAGCCAATGCTTGTAGTCACACTTACCTTCCTTGATAAATCCATAATCCCTCACTGGACACGCAGCCAAGGCAGGCTTTGGAGGCAGAAAGGAGGTTACAATCTGGACTTGGGTATTGACTGCCAGAACTGAGAAAACAGCTCAGAAATTTCAAATGCTTAACAAGTTATCTGTCTTGTCCCTAAGCCAGAGCAGCATTTTTAAAAGTAATTAAGACATGATTGAAAATGTGTATGCCATCTAAATACAAAAATCTTCAAAAATAATCAAAACCAATAATTAAAAGCCACATTTAATATACTAGTTTGAAAAAAAAGACTTATTTTAAATGAACTTTCATTTGTTTTGATTGCAAGATGTAGATTTTTTTTTTTAAAAGGGTGCTTACATTTCATGTTGAGAAAGAAAATAGCTTTCTTTTTTTAAGCTCCTGTATGTAAGGCGATTTTATATATTTATATAGACTTTTAGCTCATAGCATGATTATGATTAATTTAATTAATCACTTAATTAACTTCAAACTGAGTGAACATTAGTCTTATTACTATATATTAAAAGGTATATAATATATATATAGTAGTAAGTATAATGTTCAAGTACAGAAAAAATAATCATTACATATAATAAACACAGCATGGCCCATCTCTCTCTCTCTCTAAATATCTGGTCTATTCTAAACCAAGATATTGTACCTCCAAAACATATAATCTCAAAAAATACTGTGCAAACAGCCAAATCTTATTCAGCTATAATAAAGGGGAAATGTACATTCCATCTGTTTAATGCAAATATCTGATATAAAAGGCTGCCACACATAAAAAGTTACAGCAATATAGTGATTGTGTATTAATGTGTGTGTGAGAGAGAGAGAGAGAGTGAGAGAGAGCAAGAGAGAGCACAGAGCATTCAAGCATGCACTTAACTTTACATATATGCATAGTTCCACTGAACTACAGAACCTTGAAAGACTGGAGACTGTGCATTTTCTTATTTTGAAAATAAAATATATTTAAAAATCATTTAAGGTTGCATCAGGACTTATTTATCAGATCACACAGAAATCTAAAATAATAAAATAAAATAAATGAATAGTTAAGGACATAATACATTTTACAATCTGCACATAATAAAATATGTTATCAAGTATAAAGAAATTCATATTTTATTATAACATTACAACCTTAACTCTGGCCCATGGCTTTTGTTATAAAGTATTTTTGCTATTTTTAAATCAGTATCTAAATATATTCTTCTAAGGGATACTGTTAAGTGGGAAATGTCAATTAATATATTAATTGCATAGTTAAAATTGCTTAATTTTGAGTATAATGTTTAATATATTGGTTAATAATGGACGTGTATACTATTGCTGATTTACAATATAGTAAAATTGAGTATGTATGTGGATTAATATCGGAGACTGGTCTGTCTGTGTCACCAATGGCTATACACATGATTTTAAAATATCTTTTTCAAAAGGGATTTCTACTCTGGAGATATGAAATTATTGATACAGAATAGGGCAGAGTTAAGACAGTTGTACTATAATGAGCCAATGTGTATATTAATAAAAAAGTGGGCCAGATTCTCAGCTGGTGTGAATTAGTATAGTAGGTATTTAGTGTAAGATTTATGAATGTCCTTTAAGTGCTTAGGTTTGTAAATGATACAATAACAATTATATTATTTGAATTTAGGTCCTTAACTAGTTTATGAAATGAAGGCTTTTTGTTTTAGAATTTTCCAAGCTTTTCTTTTGAAATGTTTCATTTATCTGAAGATGAAGGAAGATATTGTTTTTGAATATTTGTAATAAATGTATGAACTGTGCTAACTAAACCCTGCTCGCCTTTCAGTTTGAGTAATCCCATTAAGAATAATGTGACTACTTTAAAACGGTAGGTATGATTTGATCCTTCTTCACCCATCTCTTACTTTCAGTGTTTGCTGAAGGCAAATTTGCTTGTCTGTAGTTTCCTGTGAGTTTCATAGATCTATGCTTAAATGTATAATAGCCACTCTTATGTTTATCTTTCTCCAGGCCATTGGTAACTCTGATATTTCCAAAAGAGTCTGTAGTGGCTAATTTTAATTGCTTCCCATTATGGGTTAATTTCTTCCCTTAGATGCATTCAAGTAGCTCCCCTTCATTCAGTGGGAACTGTCCATGCACAGAAGTGTTCAGAATTTGGTCCTATATCTTTATTTGAGTTTTCCTTTCTAAAAAGCCTTTTAAGCATATCCTAAGAAAGCTTTTATTTTTATGCACCGTCTTCAGAAACCTGTCTTTCTCATAGTGTTATCAGCCTATAGACAATCACCTATTATATAGTGATCTTAATTTCCTTCATTGTCTCATTTTCTTCGCTTGGGAAATAGACAATATGTCTGTTTCTGCTGTGTTGCCCCCAAACTACTTTCTGAACAGTAAGGAAAGTATTCAATTTTTGTTATCAATGTCTACCTCTGCTGCCAATGAATTACCCATGCCATCTCTTAAAGGATCTTCTGTCTCCTTCACTGACCTCTTGGCCTATACGTACTTGAAAAATGTATTTTTATTTATCTTTATCATCTTGAGCAATCTTCCTTTCACTCTCCACCTTTGCTTTTCTTATCATTTTTTACACTCGCGACTTCATTCTGTAATCTTTCCATTCCTTTCTGTATCTGATATTATATACCTCACATAGTCTCTCTTGATCATTCTGCACATCCTTGCTCATCTTAATTGGCCTCCTTTAACTGCTGGCATATTTATTACGGGATGGATAGAACACATTGTCTTTATTTGTATCTTAATTTATCTTTGAGAAGACTTTCCTTTTGTCCTTCACCTCCTTTACCTCCATTTCTTTAGCTCATTCAGACCCGCTGATGGAGGGGGTGGGGGGAACAATTGCCAAGGAGCCTGGGCAATTTAAAAGGGCCCTTTTAAATCATCTGAGTGGGCCAGTGGGCGCCTAGGCACATGATACCACTCCAGGCCCCGCGCTTTGGGGGGCCCCGCAGGCCGGTGTGAGCAGTTCCAGAAGTGACAGATTCATCATTTCTGCCCTGGGCCCCGCTCCCCCAGAGACGGCCCTGGCCCTGGGGCCCAGGAGGCTCTCTACATCAAAATGTCCAGGGGGTTCCTTTGTGCAAATTCCCCCACACCATCACAGAAAAGTTTTCAGCACATATCCTTAAACCTGCTAGCTCCCCAGGGATCTGTGGGATTCTTGGGCCATCTGTAGAGTGACCCTGTGTATCTCCATGTCAGCTATGCTCTGCACTCTGCGCCCCCGCCCCCAGTCTGTAGCAATACAGCCAGGCTAAGAGAGACTTCTCCTGTCAACAGTGGTCCCTCGGATCCATGAGGGACTATCTGGAAAAGGTCATGGGATGAAATTGAGAAAAGGAAATTTTAGGCTGAGAAAACATCCCAACAGTGAGATTTAGTGGGCTGTGCGAGAATCAGATAATTATATCCCTGCTATAGAATTCTACAGCAATAGTTCTCAACCAGGGGTATGCATACTCCTGGGGGTATGCAGAGATCTTCCAGGGGGTACATCAACTCATCTAGATATTTGCCTAGTTTTACAACAGGCTACATAAAAACGCTGGTGAAGTCAGTACAAACTAAAATTTCATACAGACACTGACTTATACTGCTCTATATACTGAAATGTAAGTACTGTATTCAAATTTGAATTTATATTCAAATTGATTTATTTTATTATTTTATGGTAAAAATGAGAAAGTGAGCAATATTTGAGTTCTAGTGCCCTGTGACACTTTTGTATTTTTATGTCTGATTTTGTAAGCAAGTCATTTTTAAGTGAGGTGAAACTTGGAGGCACGAAAGACAAATCAGACTCTTGAAAGGGGTACAGTAGTCTGGAAAGGCTGAGAACCACTGTTCTACAGAACGGTTAAAACCTCCAAACTATTAAAAGATATCCATTCTCTGTTAAATGTATAGACTCTTGGAATTCTATAATATTTCTATATCACCCTGTGGGTTTCATCCCTCTTAAATTCTATAGGACTTTCCCATAGTGTGGGAATCAATACATTGATCTCTAACTGGAGTCAGGGTTTGATCACTTTATTCTCTTCTTCCTGGCTGGCATTGGGATGAAGTACTTTCTTCTCTCCTTTCCCTTTTTCCCAGAGGAGAGAGAGCCTGGCTGTTATACTCTCTATACGTGGGTGCGGGGTTGAGTGAGGAGAACAGCTAACATTCTCAGTAATATATGCATCCCTGTGAAGCCCATCTTAACCTGAACCTTACTGCTGCCACAGGTTTTCCAGCTTATCCGAAGGGCCCTGCCTTTCCGGCTGCCTTGTATAAAGAGGTAATCCTACATTTCACATCAAAGAATAGATCCCTCTACTTATAACATAAATATAGTGAGTCCCAGTTCTTACCTCCCTTTGCCAGTTAGTTTGTAGTTCCCTCAATTCCCTCAGTCGTGATGTTTAAAGTTGTTTTGATAAATACCTTTATCCTCTTTCATCATGACATTATCCCAACAGTTCCTCCAGGGTAGCTTGCTCCTGTTTTTTTTGTTTGTTTGTTTGTTTGTTTGTTTTGTTTTGTTTTCCAAATCTTCTTTCTTATTATATAAACGTTTTCTCTGACAACTTCTCTTACCTGCCTTCTTTCTAAAGGACCTATATCTCATTGCTTTTCCCATGCTGTACCTAAATCTGTTTTGATTAAACCTATAATGTCATAATTGTTTATGTACACAACATAATCAATCCAAATGGTACTGGGAATGATATCTCAGTTCCTTACAGTGGGAATGTCTCTTCTAAAACCAGCATCCCTTTGTGTGGAATTGCTGCCCGCGTACTAGAGACTCTGATGGCAGTGTGGACAGTTACTAAGGATTATTAGAGAACAATGCAGTCTACATCTCTCTACATGTGTTGAGAACTTCACCTCTGTGATGTGCACAAAATTCCCAGTTGCCTAAAGTACAAATATCCAATGGTTAGATTTGGCTTGAAGTCAAGTTATTGGGTTATATAGCAGGCTCCATTTACTTATCTTCTATTTCTATGTTTTAAAACATTTTGGCATGATTTGCATATTGTGAATCTTGCATACCACACAGGCTTTGATTCCCTCTGAAGAGATGTAAGAAGAGGTCTTGTTTCAATCTTGGAAGTTGAGTTTTTGTCTGATTGCTCTTTTGCAAAAGAGTGGGAGAAAGTTTGGGAAGGATTTTTAAGTTTGATTGACATAGTGAGTTCCTAAAAGTGAGATATCAGCACAAGACTCAGTAAGCCAGGACACGTGCTGCTAAAAAAGAAATGGTTTTATATATTATTCACCAATCTCCAGGGTTTCCATGCCATTCAGAGTTGGCATACTTCCCATATATATTATTTAATGTTTTACAGTTCAACATGCATACAAAGGGAGTATGTGATGTGATACATACATTTCTGACTATACATATGTAATAACTTAAAATTTAACTATTCAGAGACACAGTGTAGCACATCAGTCCTATATAGATATACACACACAAAC
Organism: Mauremys reevesii; assembly: GCF_016161935.1. Taxonomy (NCBI): domain Eukaryota; kingdom Metazoa; phylum Chordata; order Testudines; family Geoemydidae; genus Mauremys; species Mauremys reevesii. The sequence goes on along the minus strand of NC_052633.1, from coordinate 55,359,142 downwards.
ACATAGATAAAGCTTGTTGAGATCAGGCAAGAATACAGGTTATTATAAATCCAATCTCAACCCTTGATTAACTTTTCCTAGAGGCTTTCCCTTTACCGGGTATTTATTTTGTATAAATACATTTTCTGGTATAACTAAAACCTGGCTGGATAATGGGGTAGGGTCTTTATTAGCCTAGAATCTCTAGACTTTTCTTTGATTCAGCCAGAGCCAAGAGAGGGTCAGAGAAGAGATGCAGTTGATTTAATATGTAAATTGTCCTCTACACCACATCTGGGTTAGTTTGTTAGAAATCCAGATTAAGTTTAAATTAGGAATAGTTGTGGTGTACAGGCACCTTGCTACTCCACTCCACTCCACTCATTTTCCAGCTGAGTTGACGGAAATATTTCTCATCTAAATGTTGGAGCCAGCAGACCTACTGTCCTGGATGACTTCAACATTGATGCAGATAGCAAGTTAATTTGAAAATTCATAGCTGCCACACCTGGGATACCAGATGGTTTCTGACTCCTAACATGGGACTGTTTTCATGTTAAACATCCAGTTGTTACTGGGTTTGAAGTTTTAGGTGCTGTTACACCTTATTCATAATCTGACCTACTTCAGTTATAGATCACGGCTCATTTTTTCCCCAGTGGAGTCAGAGTTTCTATTTATATGATTAAAACTTAATAAGGACCGTAGGATTTGGCTCAATTCCAATAAAACCAGTAGTACATATCACTAGAGATGGATATAACATAGAGTGTAAGGAATCTCAGTTGCTTTATATTTGCATCACAATGTGGTGGTGCCTCCCAATACTGTGACATTTGCAATGTTGTAAGTATCTGAAATACTGTGCTCTGTAGTCTTGTTTAGAGCATTGATCCATGAATCTTCCATGAACCCACTGCAGCAATAGTACCTGGGGAAATGGAGATATGCCCGTCTGTCTCGTGTACTTCTGTGTACATCACATGTTAATCCCAAAAGCATTTTGACTGGTAACTTTTGAAGCATTAACCACTTGACTACTGTAGCATTCCAAAAGAGATCATCCCAAAAGAAGGGAACAGGGCATTGAAGTATGTCCACCACAACTAAAGTGAACCATGACATGATCTACACTCAGGCAAATTCTTAGGCTCCAGTATACCAGCTCCATTCAGCTTCTCTGTCTTTCATAGATCATGCTCCTCCCAAACATGTATATGTTAATAAAGTTTAGCGTACCTCTTGTAGTAAAATAAATAAATCCAGGAGAATACAGAAAAGTGACACATATTTAAAAGACCTGCTGATTTGTTTTTGAGGTTTATACTCTTACTGGACTTAAAAATCAATAAAAGTATATAGATGCTTCCTTTTTTTATTGGGGTCTTCATCTTAGGATACAGGACCTCTGAAAGGTCCTAATCCTGTTCAAACTGATGATAATAGGAATTTTGACATTGACTTCATTGACGACAAGATCAATCCCGTAGTCTGTAAAAAAAAAATTGGTTAGTACTGCAGCATTATTTAACATCAGTTTACTGTACCTTATGAAAATGATAGCAAATTTGCACATATTGGAAAACTACGGAGGTCACCACTTGTTTCATTTTTAGTTGAATGCTATTTTTGTTTGTTTGCTGACAGTGTATGATAGAAAAAGTAGATCTGCAAGTCAGAAAATGTTATATAATGCCAGTGTTACTGTCAAGGCACTTTATACGTTTTAGGTCTTCCTGAAATGAGGGCAGATATTGAACCTTTTTACATTACAACACAAGAGAAAAGAATCTATGACTGGTGGTAGGTTGGAAAGGATTTGTGTAATTCTTGTATTTCTTGTAACTCCCTGGATTGCTCTCTGAAGTACTTTTGAATTGGCCACTGACAGGTAGCTTTCTTTGAGTTTTGTTATGAGTCCAAACAGATATCAATTCCAGAGGTTACATATGGGGAAGGGGATGTTGAGAAAAATGATCCAATTAATGACATTGAGTGATGTTTCTTCACATTCAGTTAGCAAAGAGTGTGATGCAAAATAATGACATAATACAATATAATCGATTAAATGCAATCCAGTGCCTATAAAGGAACAAACACATGTATAAAAAGGGCACTTATTTTTACCTATTTTCAAATGAGACTATCGCTACAAAAATCTGAAAAGCAAGGCAGATTTTCTTCAGTGATAAAAGTAAGAAATAGCTTTTCATTTAAAAATGAATTTGTATTTATAAAACAAAATATACAAACATTAAAATGTCAGTTAAATCAATGTATTTGTAGCATCTAATGACAAGTATGTTGCAGGTTGTGCCGTGCAATACTAAGTGGATAGTGATATTTAGGGCAGTTTACTATTACTTAAGCTGTTCCTCTCAGTGCTTTTTGTTTTAGGAATATAGAGTTCACCGTGCTGGTCTTTGATCTCTCTGCTCTCCTTATTCACTAAGTAAATAATCTAACAAACACAGACATTCTTAATTTTAATGACAATGGGATTGTACACGTGATTGTATTTGCAGTACCAGGACCTATAGTAGGTGTATAATCTGTTCCAATATTTGCCACTCTATCTACCTTCTCATTTTTTAAATCCAAATAAAGTTTCAACTCTGCAGTGGGGTTCATATTGGTGGATCCTGATTTTAGTGGGAGTCCATATGGTTATGAGTTTGCCCATTCTGATCCCATTGCAGAATCAGGTTCTCTCTCTCCCTGCAATTTAATGTCAACTGTGTACATAAGACCCGCCTTCTTCCTACCCCACTTTAATGTGGACATTGTGCGATTGGCCCATATAATATATTTTCTAACTTTCCATTTCTGAGAGCTTCCAGTAGTACTGAATGTCTTTTTTTATGTATATTATCAAAAAAAAGAGTACATTTAATTTAATATAAAAAGTTTTTTAGGGGAAGAGTGATGTAATCACATAAAATATCCTCATTAGGGATCCTTACTGACATGATTAGGGCCATTGACTTTTAATGAAACTATCTGAGCAAAGATTAGTCATATTAGTAAGCTTATCAGAAACGGACCCTCACATGACCATATATGAGACTCTGTTATTGTCATTTAACAGATTAAATATACGGATTTTTTTAAAAAACAGTCATAATTGTGCTGAAATATTTCTTTATAGTATTGGACTGCACCAATATCTTTTCTAACATGCTTGTGGAATCAATTCACTTGAAGTCTACACTTTGAGCTCTCTTATGGGAACTACTGCCCATTGCTTCAAAGTTTTATCTATTTGATTTATGTTGATGTATAGGTCACTGATAAAGCACTTGTCCCATGATATAGGTATATATTTTATAGCATTATATAGAATATAATGGATATACAAATTCAGCAGCTTAGCACTCTCTTCCCTCCCACAACTCAACAAAATAACCAACCAACCAAATTAAGTAAAAATGTCCCATTTCCCCCGAGCATACAAACCCTCCCTCCCTCCCCAAATCCTTTGAAAATAGTTGAGCCTTGCCATATGCCCTTAAAGTCAACACATTTGTACTATTTCAGACTAGAAGGGGAGTGAACTCCAAACCTGAGGAAGCTCCAGTTCATGCGTGTCCACTGGTCACAACTGAGACAGATCTCAAACCATTGAGGGTTTTTTAGGTCAAAGCCAGCACACTGATTCCACCTGGAAACCAGCTGGGACCCAGGGAAGATCATGGAGTAATATGATTATAGTGGGATACACCCTTTAAGTAGCGGAATATACTTCAGTAGCCTTGTGTTCAGGTGACAGAGGCGTAGAATGGAACATAGTGGCAAAGTCTATATCCAAAAGACTCAGTGACAATATCCTGCCTTGAGGCAAATTATAAAATGCTATCTAGGTTGTAGTAACAGTCGCCACTTTGTTCAGTGAATACCTCCCAGGTGATGGTGTGTAACCACCTCTAATACCCCTGACATATGTCAAATGATTTAACCCTGGGAATAAAGGTCAGTCCCTTACCAGAACTCCTGTGTTTCCTCCTTTTATTACATCCTCGGCTGCTACCTGATCACTCAGCAGCAGCTAAGGATCCAATTACACCCTCTCCCCTCAATCAAATGGGCAGATATAATCTTTGTTGTATGTGTTGTATCTTCTGATTGCTCTACCGAACCCATCAACATCACTTCATTGTTACCCAGACTGAGTCATAGCTAGTTAGATCTCTAATCTCTGCCCTCCACATGCACTGAATCAGGCCCTAAAATGCAATGGAAACACCACCAGGAGACTAGTCATTGGATTCTGTATGCCACAGCATGCCATAATGCTGAAGCAGCTGTGTGCTGCTCTCTATGAATAGATTTGGGGGAAAGTATGAATCATGGCTAAAGAGCCTATGAATAACATCTATTCGCTGGGCAATGAGGAGGAGCAGTAGGGTATGACCACCATCCCCCACATTCATACTCAGCAGTAGTGTAGCAGCTGTGGTCTGACTGTGGGATACCAAGATCCCTACTTACCAACTGGGCATGAAGGAATCTGTTATCCACATCTTCCATGTTGTTCTCGTGGGCAAAACTTGTATACTAGAGTTGGCCTTTGCCCATTTGACCTGGATTAAGCCCCATGACAATAACATAAATAATTCAGAATAAGTTGCAGTACTGGCACGACGATTGATAATGCTGCTGTAGATGGATGTCACTTTGTCTAACTACAAACTTCATACTCCCTGTATGTAACCAGGAAATACATTAAAGTATTTTACTCTATCTGCACATAAAACGTTGTAAAGGTTTTATGTCTTGGCTTATGTATAGTTTAAAAGGACAATCAATGTAAAAGCATTGTGTGTAGTAGGTCTGGAAGGGTGGAAGACAGCTTTGTGTTACTTAATGAATCCCACACAGAACTAATCAACTTACCAAGATTTTCTAAAGAATAAGTGAGTTTGGACTATTTATAGACTTTCATTCTAGATATAAAGACAGCACAAATAAGCATGCACAAATTAAACGTTATATTGATTTTAAGCAAATGAATTTTGTGCTTCAAGTTAAAATATGGTTTTGTAGCTGTTCAGCAGAAAATGAACTGTGTTTTACCAAAAAATGATCATTACAGCCAGTTATCCCAGCTAATGATAGGTACCAAACCTTGTTTGCATCCCTCAAGCAGCCTGAAATGAAGTTTAAAAAATGGAGTGACTACTCTCTGAATAAATGTATTACCGGAAGAACATTTCTTATAGAAAGTGAAACAAAGAGGTGGAAACCCATTAGGAAATACAAAGTAGTTTTAAGGTACTTTCTTTCCTATCTGGGATAAAGAAAAGAACAGACAGGAGCACACCAAGGAGAACAGCAGAGTGACACCAGTAACACAAAAGACAGATTTTGTTTGCAGTCTTGACTTGAAAAAATAATTAGGAAACCCTAGCTCCTGATGCATAAAGAAACTGGCATGACCTAGAAATGAGCACCAAAGAGATGTGACACTTAGGTGTTGCTTAAGCAGTAAGACACAATACGGCTGGGAGATCCATATGGAGTATGCATCATGAAGCAAAAGATAGACCCAAGTGCCTTCCTCTGCTTTAAGTATACTTTGATTATAATATGACAGGGGACTGAATGTTTATTGTAAACTATATTAGCTTTTAAAGAGTTCAGTGATTGCAATTTTTACTAACTTAGCTTTTAGTTGAGCACCTTGGGACAGTTTGACCTTTGTCCTAGCAAGGAATTTCAAGGAGCATCCCCTCCCCAAGCAAGACCCATGGATAATTGAAGTCATTATGCTTGGGGGAATGCAGGCAACCTTCCCTACATGCACCTGTAGGAGTGCAAATAGCCCCAAAAGGTAAGAAGGGCCCAGAAGGCAGCCGGGGTGTAGCAATGATGCATTTTACACACCGGTGGATTCAAGAAGAGATTGTGCCTCCCTCCCTGCGTTTACAACAATGGCTTTGCATCACCTCCTCTCCTGTAGGGCTGTGGCTATATGCCAAAGATTAGTCTGTTATTTTCAATGGAGTGGCAGCATGTGCATTAGTAACATACACAGGATTATTTTAATGTATATATGTTCCACTTGTGGGGATATCCTTAAGAGATTAAAACTCTGTATCCTTTAGTTTTAGCAGTATTTTCAGAAAAGTTTCAATGCATGTTCTCAAAGTGTTTTTTCCTTTCTGTTTCCTTGCCTTTCCCTTAAGCATATTGGCCAGTTGGTGTCTTTTATTAAATTGTCTTGATCCTGATTTTTCCACCTGTAGGTGGTTTCTCAGTTGGTTTTGATTTCTGTGCACCTCAATGGACATTTGTGTGGCAAATGAGCAATGAAGTTGGCTGCTGTTGTCAGGGTTAATGTAGAAAAATAATTCTCAAGTACTGCCAATGTGGATTTACTTCTTACTCTTAGTAGCACCAACAGATGCTTGAGGAATCCTACAGTTCCTGAACACTTTCATTTTTACAGCTGGTGTTGCTTGACTAGTTCTTGACTTTGTGGGAAGTGTTCATGTGTTGTATATTTACACTTTGATTTATGGACACCTCTGTCTCTCTGGACTGGGACTGTCCCCTCCCCTCTATCTACAGCCATCTGCAACATCCTAACCATTCCCCCGTCTGCCTCTCATACCTGCAACTTGATACGTTTTCAGTTCTACTAAAACCTCTAAATCCCTATTCCGATTCTATATCTGTTCTGTGAGCATAAGTCACTGTGAACAATCTCTGTCCTCAAATGATTCTTTGTGTCTACACTTAAGATCCAGCACAAAGGCCCCCAGCCTTTTTTTTTCTCAGAGCACAGAAACCATCTTAATGTATTGTCTTGTGCACTACTTGCACTCCCATTTGCTTTTGTGTGGACCACCTCCTCTCACACTGGCAATCCAAATCACATGATTAGCAACAGCAGTTGCTACATGAAAAGTTAATATTAGGAAGGCCTGTAATATAGCTACCTTTCAATGAAAGTTAGCAGGTGAAAGGAGAAGCCAGCACCATGTGACCAACTAGTTGTCTGTGCATCACTAGCAAAGCTATATGCAGGAGCGGCTCCAGGCCCCAGCACGCCAAGTGTGTGCTTGGGGTGGCAAGCCACGGGGGGCGCTCTGCCGGCGCCGCGAGGGCAGCAGGCAGGCTGCCCTCGGCAGCTTGCCTGCGGAGGGTCTGCTGGTCCTGTGGCTTCAGCGGACCTCCCTCAGGCAAGTCGCGGAAGGCAGCCTGCCTGCCGTGCTTGGGGCGTAAAATCCCTAGAGCCGCCCCTGGCTATATGAGACGGTCATGGGCCACAGATGACATTTTCTGAACCATTGATAAAGAAAATCTTTCCATTTCTGTGGCAGGACCTTTGCCTTATTTTACTTTCCACTTTGGTGAGAGAATTTTCTTTTTTTCCAGGGAACCCATTCACTCATAGCTGCATTTTAGAAGCCTACTGCTCTGGAGAATGGTGGCTTTGTGTCTTGTTTTGTTTTTAGGAGTAGCCCTCAGTGGCACTAGATATAACAACTAACAACAGCATGCTCCTCACACCTGATACTTCAGGCAATGGTGACAGCTTTTAGCAATTTGGACTATCCCCTGGGACCCAGAGTGCCACTGGCTGCTGTCTTCTTTGTTTGCATTTTACTTTTCTGCATTGTCAACTTGTTCTGTGAGTTGTAATAGAAAAGAGAAAAAGAGATCCAGACTTAACCAAAGATAAAAAGTAATGCCCCACTTACACTCTTTAAAAGAATCCCCTCTGCAAGAAACCTTTTAACTGATAAAATCTTTTTAAAAATATGTTTGAAATTATGGAATTAAAAGTAAAGAAAGGAAGATGGAGATAACAAGTATTGCTTGGAAGAGATGAGAACATCAGAATGGCCATACTGGGTCAGACCAAAGGTCCATCTAGCCCAGTGAGCAATGCCAGGTGCCTCAGAGGGAATGAACAGAACAGGTAATCATCAAATGATCCATTCTCTGTCTCCTATTCCCAGCTTCTGGCAAACAGAGGCTAGGGACACCATCCCTGCCCATCCTGGCTAATAGCCCTTGATAGACCGATCCACCATGAATGTATCTAATTCTTTTTTGAACCCTGTTATAGTCTTGGCCTTTACAACATCCTCTGGCAAGGAGTTCCACAGGTTGACTGTGCATTGTGTTAAAATGAACCAGGTAACACAGTCACTCAAAAATATTTTGTCCCTTCCTTTTAACTTAGAGTGCTGAAGGTACCATTCAAGGGCTTCAAAAGGAAGGTGTTATGCGTCTCTCACATGTGCTCTTCAACAGCCTCTTTACAACAATCTACCTGTCTAACTACAATAAGCTTTCATCATACCTTATGGTATCTTGTTTAAGGGCCTGTAATAATCACAATCCTTGCACTTATCTTTATAAGGTCTGCACATGTTAAGCTGTGTGATCCATAGTAAAAGAGGCAGCACCATGGATCTGTCTTCTCAACATGGGCCAGCAGAGCTGGCTAGCCACAGGAGTGGATATATATTGTGCCCCTCTAGTGGAACTGTTGGGGGCATTCTGTACCACCCCCTAGATAGGGTAGTACATAAAAGGCCTGGCAGAGCCCACACTATTGCAAATTATCTACAGGGTTTTTTTAGGATATTCGTCTTCTGATGAATTGAGTGTTAAATCTAATGTTAATGTAACCCTTCTGCCAGGTGGAGCCAGCAGCAGCCAGGGCCAGGTTCAATATCTAGGGGTTCCTGTCCATCCACACAACACAAAACTGGCTCGAGCCCCCACCCAGTAACCTGGGAAAATTACACACCATCCCTGGGCACCTCTGAGAGACAATACTTGCAAGCACAGAGTCTGAGTGTAGAAAATAAACTTTTAATGAAAGAAGGGAAGTCACCCTATATTAATTAGGGGAAATGCCACAAGAGGGATTCATAATCATAAAATTGTGAGCAAGACACCCACCCCGGAATGTGTGTGGCAGTGCCTTCTGCCTCATGTTCTTGAGTTCCACAACCAGAAGTTCCATTTTTGTGCCCCTTTTTGCTCCCTCATCATGCCCCACTCACAGTGGTTGTCCTTGGTCAGAGAGAACCCAGAGTTCAGAGGGACATCTGTGTGAGTTCATCTCCAACCTGGGGAAGAAGGCACCTTGCTTGCTCCTGCATCTGAGAACTTGCTTTGGCTGGCTGCCCCGCCAGCCGCTTCTCCTTTCTGCTGGCCTCCCAGCCAGCTGCTGTTCCTCTTTGCTGGCCATCCCGCCAGCTGCTGCTCCAATCCGCTGTGTGTCCAGCCAGCCACTCATTCGCCAACTGACTGTCAGTCACCTTCTGTTACCACCTGCCGCTCTGCTGTGACCTCTGCACATCAGTCTCAGTAATTTTCAGCTCTTTGCAGGCTGGGCAGAAACACTAACCCACCACAACTGATTTTAACTCTAATTCAGCATTTAAAATAACAAAGAGGCTCCTATTTAGCTCTTTCTTGGAACAGTGGGGAGGAACAAGTTAAACCAGTCTGAGGAGAACCCATGGGGAGAGTCCACACCTCCTGGCTGAGACACCCCTCTTACTTTCACAGGGCTCTGGCATTCAAACCTCTTAACAAGGTCCTTTCACCTGTGGGTGACCCCCTCATTTGGGACAGGTTAAGCACAGTTCTGCTCCCCTTTATTCATACAATAATGACAACATTGGTAACAGCATTTCACTACCCCTGCATTCAGTACTAAAGTGATTTGTAACCCAACAGCAGCCAAAGTTGATTAATTTGAGCAACACACTGCTCTATCTGCTGGATAGCTAAGCAGAGTAGGTGTGTTCATGTAAATACAGTATGCTCTTGAAGTCTCTCCCCATCCCAGCTAGCTGTCAGGGAAGAATCCATTCAGACCCTGCTTACATTAAGAAATGTAAAATAATTAGTTTATGATGACGACAGAACCTAAGAACTAGAGAGACAGGGCCAGATCCTGAAACCCTTACAAATATAGTCTTTGGGCTAGTCCCATGGATTGGTCTCCTCAGTTCTCCCAGCCAGTTCTGTGGGTTGGTGCAGAAGGGTCTGAGATATGGCCTTGCCTATTCCCTACTCCTCTCTGTGGGACACTGTTCACACAAAGGGGTAAATAAGGAAAAGGTCCCCCTTTTGTCCCAAGTGCAAGGCCTACAATGGCTGGAGCCCCTGATACCCCATGCAGTAGATTGGTTAGGTCCTTATGTGCCCCCACTCCTATGGACTCATGTAACGACCAATCACAACATAGCTCTTAAAGGGATTGCAGCCTGAAAAAAGCTTTATCTGGCAGAACTCTGAGAGGATGTTGTCAGCCAGTGGGATGAAAAGAAGCTATAGTACAATACACTGAAGTTCTAGCTGGGGAAAGACACAGCTATGTCCCAGTTAAGTACAGAGTGTTGGTCCACCTCCAAGAAATGGAAGACTCGTTAGGGGGATCTCTAGTCTAGGACTAGAAAACCCTGGGCTGCTTGCCCTGGGTGGCAGCTTCCAGGCAAAGAGAGTTGCCAAGTGTGGGAGGTGAGGATGTTATGTGCCCAATCTCTCCTCTTCCTTAGCAGCTATGCAGTTTCTTACCCTGGAGCTGGAAGACTCAGATTTTGTTTTCCCTTCTGCTGCAGGCTGACCTTTTCCACTAGATAAATCTCTGAGAACTTAAAAAAGAGATAGGGAGAAAAAAACCCACATGCAAATGGACTAAGTTAGAACTGCATGTCCCATCTGCTTAGATCATTTTTAGAATACGGTTTTCATACCTTGTACTTTTAAAAATTGTTGTTCTATAATGCAACATTGTATCATTGGCCAGCTCAGTGCTATAGACAAACTAAATGAACTATCCTGAGAATAGGAAAGCTAAAATTTTAACAGGTAAAGGAAACAAATTTAATTCTGCCAGAAAGGTCTTTTTGTATCAGTGTTTGAATGATGCTGATAATAAATAATCATAGAACTATAGGACGGGAAGGGACCTGAAGAGGTCATCTAGTCCATGCCCCTGTGCTGAGATATGATTAAGTATATCTAGGGCAGGGGTCGGCAACCTGCAGCATGCGTGCCAAAGGCGGCACGTGAGCTGATTTTTAGTGGCACTCTGCTGCCATCTGGGGTCCCGGCTCCACTCAGCCCGCTGCCGACGTGCATGGATGGAACCCTGGGCTGGCAGCGGGCTGAGTGGGGCGGCAGCCGGGACTCCGGCTGGCATGGGCCGGCAGGCGGAACCCCAGACCGACAGCAGGCTGCACGGCTTGGCCTGCTGACGGCCCAGGGTCCCGGCCGCCGGCCCTGCTCAGGCCGCTGCCGGTCTGGGGTTCTGGCTGCTGGCCCCTGTAAATGTAAAATGTATTACTGGCATGCGAAACCTTAAATTACAGTAAATAAATGAAGACTTGGCATACCACTTCTCAAAGGTTGCCGACCCCTGATCTAGAGAGCTGTTCATTATTATACAGTTGCTGAGGCTTGCCACAGAGGTAGGTAGGTACACTGGACATTATATATAGTTTTGCTGTCCAGTCTATAATTTATACAATCAGTTAATAAAATTTGTTCATCATAGGGGGATTCATCCCTGATTACAGGTATTGTGTAAAGGATTGTTACTGTTATTTCAAATTAATTCATACATTACTTATACAGTAGCAGCCATTCTAGTGGATAGCTAGCTGGATTATTAATCATACATTTCAAATTCTGATGTTAATCATGTCAAGCTAATTTGGCTGAAAGTTGGTATATAGTTTGTTACCTTAATGGGACTACCTCAGAACAACTTCTATTGTTTTAGCCACAATGAGGTTTTTCATTAGTTCCCTTGGCAGAGCAGCTGCCTCTGGGAAAGGATCTCATCTGGAGTGTTAAGTGAAATGGTGTGCACTTGCACTGAATGAAATCAGGTTCTGGGTTAATATATTCAACGACTGGCATTGTGAGTAAGAGAGGCTCCTTCATGCAGTCCTGGAAAGGGCAGGATAGAAGGTAAAATAATCTCCCAGCTGAAGAAAAGGTTCAATACAGCTAGCAGGCCCTTATATCAATATTAGGTGTTGTGTACTACTTTTTCTTTCTGAGGCCCCCGCAACATGCTCACAGTCCACCTGTACCGCAATAACTGGTTTTCTGCATATAAAAGCCAGGGCTAGTGTTAAGGGGTAGCAAGCAGGGCAGTTGCCTGGGGCCTCATTCCACAGGGGCCCCCAGGAAGCTACATTGCCCAGGCTTCAGCTTCAGCCCCGGGTAGCAGGGCTCAGGAACCTGGGCTTCAGCCCCATCCGGCGGGGCTTCGTCTTTCTCCCTGGGCCCCAGTGAGTCTAATGCTGGCTCACTGGGGCCCCGGACACCTGGTCGAGAACTACTTGTGTAGTATACACAATTGGACTGAATTAAAGATGGTATTGTAGCACTAATTCCAGAATTTCTTTTTGTGATGGGTATTTGGGTATCAAACATCAAATATTTTAGCGACTTTTTTTATCTAACAATAGTAAATTTTCTTAATAAACTAAGGAATCAGTCAAAATTAGCCTTTGGTATTTGAGATAGATAGTTTATACCCATATTACAGCATATTTTTATACAAAAGCTTACTATGTTTGATTACAAACAATTACCTGAATGTGTTCATGATGAGTCTCAGTGGTTTTTCTGGTGAGTGGAGTTTTAGTGAGTGTTTTTCACGTGGAAGTCACAGGATTCTCAGCACTAGTGTTACCGTCACTGTGTGAGAAAAATAGGTGCATGGTCATGTGATAACTTCAAAACTCTGAGATTCTCAAACTTCAGTAATAGAGCTGAGAAGCTATTGTGCTTTTAATTCTTCAGCCAGAGCCAATTATTTGTAGCAGGTATAACGAACTAATCAAGCAAACTAATTTTGGCCTGGGGACTATAAAGGTCTTTATGCAAATACTGAGCTGTATTTTATATATATATATACACACACACACACGCACAATCTCATCCTTTCAATATCTCTGTTAATGCTAACAGACCCGCAGTCAGGATCAGTATAAAGAATCAATTCAGTAGCAAACGGAACCCCTGCATACATCTTTGACAGTTTAACACAGTCTTAGTGCTTTGAACCACATAAGTATATATTTCCTGCCCATTCATTTCTTGGACTCCTTAATGCTTTTGTTTAGCTAGAATCATTTTCATAGTCCAGTTTATAACTTAGCATAAAAATAAATGGTTTCCTTAAAACATACAAGCTGTAAACCACATCATCAATGAAGAGATGAGTTATACTTGAGCTGCATTTCATTCGCTAAAAAAAGGTCTCTGGAACCACTGAGCTCCCTGTATGTGGGTTGAAGTTACATCTGAGCATTGACATGCCAGGCAATTTTAAATCAAAACAAGATGAAGTTTATTAAATTTAAGTTTAAATTTCTCTTCTTCTGCATAGAATATTACAAATTAATTCATACATTTTTGTAAAAAATCTGTATTAATTCCAGCTTCAATAAAATAATATGATACAAACACTTTCTCTTAGGGAATTCCAATAATAAACAGCTTTCCGGTTACTTCTTGCTCTGTAGTTGGCAGCATGAAATACAATGAAAGGAAGTGCAAGGTCCAGATTTTTCATACTCTGGAGCAATTTTTGTGCCTGATGCAGAGTAAAATAAGCCATAGGCTTGTGTAGCACAGATATTCTACTAAGATAAAAATCAATGTTGCAGAGCAAGCAGCAGTTCTCTGTATGTTACTGTGACAAGATTCAGACAGATGATGGAGGGCTGAAAGGGTCAAGACAAAAACAGACTCACTTGTCTGGCCATTTTAATGCTTAACTTTTGCCTTTTTTCAGAAAAGGTAGCAGGGAAAGCTAAACACTGCAAATTTTGCAGTGTTTTGCAGTGAACTGGCAAGATTTTTATTATTGTTTTTCACATGTTGATAAAATTATCCTACTAGTTTATTGTAATTCTTACTTTGTAAACTTGTAGCTTGTAAGCTCTTCAGGACAGAGACAACATCTCTTTGTGTATTTGTGAGGTCTGAGCTTTTTAAAGTTACCACAATACAGATCATAAATAATAGTAATTTGTGCACACATAACCCTCCTAAAGAGCTTCAAACTGATTGAGGGGTCTCATCAGTGGTTGGAGCAGCAGGTTCTCCTAGTTTCTACTGTCATTCTGGCCATTGTGAAATCTTTAAAAGTGAATTAGGCCCAGACTTTCAAAAGTGCTCAGGATGCAGTAGCTCCTATTCAGACACCTAAATAAGTGGCCAGGTTTTCAAAAGAACTCAGTGCCCAGCAGGTTTTCAATAGGAGCTACTGGAACAGAGCATTTCTGAAAATCCAGCCTTTAATGTCTCCGTGCCTCAGTTAATCTATCTGTAAAATGGGTATGTTGATACTCACATGCCACACAGGAGTACTATGTAATTAATGAGTTGTGTTTGTCCTTTGATAATGGACAATGGTAAATATGTTCTCTTGCTTAAGTGCTGAGATTCTGCTAGGTAACTGACATAAACAGTAATGAGAATTAGAAGTAATTCCCAAATGTCTTCAAGAGAACAGACCCTTCTATATAGCCCACATATCATCTTATGCCCAGAGTTTGACAGGAACATGCAGAAACCTCTTTGAGCTCTCCCTGGAATACAATAAGAAGGAACATAAAGGGAATATGTGATGCAGTAACCACTGAGGGAAACTGAGGGAACACAAATGAGGCAAAATTGTACATCGTGTCAATGCTTTTATTAGGTTTTGGAGTCTTTCACCTCTAGTTCACCAGTTTGAATTTAGCCTGTTTTACTGATACTCAAAAGTCATGACCATTTGACCCCTATTAAATGACAAGCTGGTTTCACTTCAGTTTCCAGTGGACAGGTGTCCACATAATGAAAGTCATTATTACAGTTGGCACCTTTGTTTGCAGTCTTAATAGAGAGACCAAGATTCAGTGGTGATGGCGACAGAATTAACCTCTCAACCTTATAGGTGATCTCTCTAGGTCAGAGTTGAGGCACTTTGTGGAGTGGTGTGGGGAAGCTTGCACTGTCACTGCCTCTTCTGTACTTATTTAATGGATAAACAGAGGAATTTAGTCTACAAGGATGTCAGTCTAGGACTGTATTTGAATGCTGCTTTTTTACATGCATTAACTGATTTGCTATTTTAATTTTAACATTTTTAAATGTAAAGCCACGTTTTACAATCTTTCTAAAAAAGCAAAGTGCATTTTACTGTTTTTCATTTTGCCTTGTAAAATATTTCTTCAGAATTCATAGAAACGTCATCACACTCCATCACTCTGTTTAGTTGTGCCTTTTAGATGAGGACATTTTACTGTATCCGAGTGCATTACTAACAAGCCACAGGTCGGCACCAGATGGGCAGGTGAAAATGTGATTCTGAGGTGTGTGATGACGGTTCTGTATCCATAATACATTCATCCCAAGGTTCACTTGTGCATCTGTTATGTATATAGTTTTTCTTTTTTTATTAGTACCCTTTAGAGATATTTAAGCAGGTGATTTTCTACAACTAGAAGACTATAAAAGAGTAGAAAGCGAACAGGGGTCTTTAAGGTGGCACCACGAAGAGAGTGAGATATGCACATTGCTAGTAAATGTCTCTGTCTCTTATAACATTCAGAAGAATATGACAGTATAATTATTCTCTTTAGTCCATTTTGGATTGATATTTGTTTGCATATTAATACTGATTACTAAGTCTTGTATTTATCAGGTTATAGCTAAACTAGCTGTTGCTGTATGTAGAAAGACATAAGGTGGGGAGCACGACCTTGCTTTCTCACTAGTTTACAAAAGACTGAGAGGGCTGGCAAGCCCAGACGTAATCAAGGTGTTTGAATCCCCTAAATATTCATCTGTGCCTAAACTTTCAATTGTCATGGGTGTGGAAAGGACATTTAACTCCTCAAACCAGATACTGTTCAGGTTTTTAAACAGAAATATTTTTGATTTAAACTGTTCCTAACCAGCAGTTTTATGCAAGTTTCCTTTTGTTATTTTCCTATATCTGTTGTTATTCTATTATTATTTAAAAAAAAACCCCAAGTTTTCAAAATCTTAGTGCTCCCTTTGTTTAGTGCCATTGCAAAGGGGGTTTCAGGTAATTGAAATCATTTTTATTTAAAAACAGGAAGATTATATATGCAAATTCTTTATTGAAAACAGAAAAAAGCAGTAAGGTATCCTTGGTTAACTTTTTAGTTATTTAAAAGTAGCCTGTTGGAGATTGAATATTTCTATGTTTCACTAGAGCCTTTAAATATAAAAGAGATATGAGACTATATCTGACACCATCAGGCATATTATATTAAAATTTATGAACAACTTCATCAAAAACCACTTTCCCTCTCCTGCATAGAGACAGATTTGTTCTGACATAAACGTTACATGGCTGGTTGCAGCCTCAGATTAATGCGAAGACCCTGGCGATTCCTTTTAGACGTTATTTTATGAAATAATACCTGTCAGCTGCTGCCTGATCCCAGAAAAGGGGGCAGGTTTTCCAGGTCATCCTGCCATCTGTCAACTAAAGCTCATCTGTCCCTCCACATTACCACCTGATCTGTGCTAACAGGCCTCACAGGGAGGCCTGCTTCATTGGCCCAGTGGGAGCCAGGCAAAGAGACTATGTGAGGACATCACCTGTGATTCTGAGATTTAATTATCACTGAAGTGATGAAGATGTGCACACAGATTGAAATGCTTTTGAATAAATTCATGGCTCCAGATAGGCTTCTCCCTCCCTCTTCCCCCCAGTTTGCTTTACCAGTTCCAACAAAAGCCTTCTGATTCCATCCTATTTGGGTTCTACTAAAAGCACTGTAAAAATATCCAAATTGATGTGTTTAATAATCAAAGTCAATGTAAACGTTACTACAACTGGGGTGCATACACTCTCAGGAAAATTACCTCTGTCTCATACTTGGCCTTTTACAGAAAACATTATTATGTTCCTTGTTAGCAAATTCCTAAGATGTATTGATTGCTGCTAGCTGAAAAATCAGGTTTCATTGTAATTCCAGCCTTTTACCTATGGTTTTACACACAGCCTATGTTAGCAGTAGTGCAGAGTTACCTGGAATATCCTGTGGAGAGTTAATATGAGGGTTCATAGTAGCGTTAGAAGTGCTACAGAATGTAAGAAGTAAAAGAGGACATAGAAATCCACTGGAAACCCCAATGACTGTGGGCTCTCTCTCTCTCTCTCCCTGAATCAATACACTGTACAAAAGTTATTACAGGTCTAGGCCTTTTTACTTCAAAGCTGCTTAGGCAGTATGTGGCATTAATTCCCTCCTGTACAAAAATGTAGTTGATAATCACCAGGCTGAGGAAAGGATTTAGGACTAGAACAGCAGATTTCCTCACAGATTACAGACTAAAACCTAGTTTCTTGGGATAAATCAGGATAATTAACTGTAGTGAAATATGTTACCCTTGTTGATTCATACCCTTCTGATACTTTTCTTAGGTGCAACTGCAGAGAAACATTTATGCCATTATGTGAGGGAAGATCTTATTTCCTCCTGGTGCCATAGCCTGCTACGTTTCACAAAACAGATTTCTTTATCTTGGTTGTCAAGTGTGTGCCTTCAGTTTCACAGTAAATTACAGTATCGGGCAAACATTCAGCAGGTATTGAAACCTTTAGTCTTGTGGCTGCAACTATAAAGGCATAAATGAAAATGGTATGTTAGCCACATAGAGACCACCCTTGCTACAAAAATGTATTTGACAGTCAATACTCTCCTAGAGTTGGCTGTGTTCACCTATAATTCCAGTGCTGTGTGGGCAACATTCTTATCAGAAACCACATAAGCATTGTATTAAATTAATTCTTAAAAAAATCTTTTTAGTTATGGATCCAGGACTCTTGTTTTTGCCAGTATGTTCCTGTCACTAAAATCTTGTTCTTATGTTACTTCATGTTGGGAATAAATATGAGTGCTGAATTTCTCTTTACATTCAATCCATAACCAGCAAGTAGATTCCTGGAGTGAATGTGTGATCTTTCCTATTTTTTTTTTTACATTAGTGACAGGACTGTGTTAGGACTCAGTTTAGAAAGAAGCCCCAGTTAACTGAAACTATATCTTTGAACAATCAGTTCAAAGATCTTTAAAGAATAGAATAAAGTGTGGTATGATGTAGTGATCGGAGCACAGAACTGGGATCCAGGATCTCCTTTGTCCTAATCTTGGCTCTGCCACTGACTCATTTGACCTGGGGCAAATAATTTAGGACTGGACTGTGGCTGACCCCTGTATGGTCACACAAACATAAAGGAGTGCAAAGCGCTTCACTCGTCATAGAGGGACTAGTCAAAAATACAGTTCTTGTGCTCTTCTGAGTTCAAGGAATGTTCCTGAATAACTCCCTCAAGGGACAAGGATAAGGTGGGGTCATTGCCTCATTCGACTCTTATCAGCCAGAAAAAAACTGGCCAGCCACAGAAGGGACTGCAGTGTAACTCCCAGAGGTGTTGTGCAGCAGCCATGCTTTCCCTGCAGTGCTGGAGTTCTCCCATCATGCTAGGCTGTGGCTTAATGCCACAGTTTAGATCATATCAGCCTCAGTTTCCCCAGCTGTGAAATGGTTTTAATAATACTTATCTACCTCCCATGGATGCTGTGAGGATTAGTCAGTGTTTGTCTAGAGCCCTGAAGATGAAAAGCAATTTATATCCGTTTCAAAGGGAGAAGAGTTACAGCATATTGTGAAATCTTACGCACAGTTGAAATGTGCTTTGGAAAGACAACTTTTCATTGTTGTCGTTCAAGAGGTTGCCTCCTGTTCTCCGGGAGATGGTGTAGATATTTATGAAGCTGCCATTTTGATCTAATCCCAAAGTAAAGTTCACATACCAACACAGAAAATGTACTTGCCCGGAACTCCAGATGTCTTTGTGTCAACCAATCCTCTGTTCCCGGCAGAGATAGCATTCTATTGATGCCCTTTTATTTGCAGTAGTAAGGAGGATTTATTTATTTATTTATTTATTTTTGAACTATATTAATTTTAAAATAATGGAGCCATAATATGGGACCTTTTAGTTTTGCACTTATTTACTTCAAAACAAATGGAGAAAGCCAGTTTGTTTATTTCCAACAAACTGATATTTGATTATAAAATAATGTGGAATTTGAAGCTCACAATATGTTTTAACATGTATACTTAAAGAAGTGTTTTATGGTGTCAGGGTAGAGATGGGATAAGCAGTGGCAATCTGGGTTCTGGAGTTTCTTGTGTTTAGGTCTGAATACTAATTTAGATTTGTACACAAATGTTATGCTTGGTGGTTTTACTTGCTCACATCTCAAAACCATAACATACTGCTCTTCAGCATCTGCTTGTACAAACCCAGGGACATTATATTAAGGTTGTTGGAGGTCATAGTTAAGGTTCCTTGACATCTGCCTTTGTTCTATTTGGTGTTAGCCATGCCTAGCAGATGTCTGGGAGGGAAGAACTAAAAATTGTCAATCTTAGCATGTTTATCATAAAAAATAACAGAAAAGTCTGCAGTGAATCATAGGCATGCCAGGATAGAGGAGACTGATAGAGAGTCCCTTTGATAACTCCCTGATCTTTTTCTCTGGTTGTTTGTTTGTGTGTCATTGCTTTTGTGTGTGGTGTTGGTTGTGGGAGGGCTTCCATAAACTTCTGTGCTGATCCTCTCCTATCTGCATGTGTTTCCTGAACCAATTGTCTTTTCCGTGCCTATTGGGCTCCTTTACTCTGTTGATTGCCAGTTCACAGCTATTATCAAATTGACTGATTACAGCTTGCACATTGATCTGCTTTCACCATATTGATTGTCATTTACCTGTTTGTTGATCTGTTTTACCTTATTGAGTTACTATATTGAAAGAAATACTGTCTTCCATAGTATTGGATATATTGTATATTGATCTGCTGTTGCCGTATTGATTGACATTTTTCTATACATTGTTTTGCCATAACAGTTCCACCAAATTACTGATCTTATTACTATATTGAGTGCCATCTATTTGCTTATTGATTTATTTCTATCATATTATTTTTATTTATCTTCATAATTCACCTACTGTTACTGTGTTGATTGCTATATTTCTATTTGCCTTAAGACTGACTCCTATTGCTTTGATTGTTTCATGTTTTCTTTCACCCCATTTTAACTGCTGAATATTTATTCATCTCACTTTTTCTCCTCTCCTCCTATCTGCCTCTTACGCATTTCTTTTTGTGGCTGTTTTACCTCCCCCTTAGCATTTTAGGAAATACTCAGATGCAGTATGACTGCATAGAAAATTGGACAAATAGAAGTGCCTTCCTTGCCAACATACATGTAGTGCTCACTTTCACTTCCTTCTCTTTCTCCCCATCCCCGCAGCTGGTGGCACCCTTCCTAATCGAACCCCCCTCTTCACTACCAGAATGTTCTTTATTCCTTTCCTTGTGCCAATCTAACATCTTCTTAAGCCCTCATTTTACTTGATCTATCTACTCCTTTAATTCCATTGATTATCCCCTCCACCCTCTTTTCCCCTGAATTCCCATCATTGTGTACTCTACTGGTTCTAATGTTGTACAACTAACTATGTCTTCATTTTCTTTTCTATGGATTCCTCTTCCTCTGCTTTGCCTCTTTGTTAGAATCCCTCTGGGCTTTATTCTGGTGTACCCTTTCTATCTTCCTCCCTAGTTATCTCATTTGTTAACATGCCTTGGGCAATCATTTCAATTTGGAAGTTTCCCAAATCTGTCTTTTCAGCCTCCCACCTTCATCCCTGTCTTTCTGGTTTCCCTTCTTGGATGTCTCACTATCACTTCAAGCTGAAAATAGCTAAAACTGGTCTTCCTGGTTTCCCCGCAAACCTTCTCTATTACCTTCTTGTGTTATCGCTGTTGCCTGCCCCAGTGGTGGCTCACATAGACTGCAAAAACTGTGGTTGGAGAGGGCAACAGGTTGGGAAGAAACCATCAGAAGACACAATTATGCCAGTAGAAATTTGCCCCTGCAGCTGGTCACTCCAATACTGGAGGTCGAGCAAGGCATGTTGCAGAGCAGCCCAGGCACTGCTGCACTTTCAGCAAATGGAAAAGGGAGGCAATGAGATGAGCGGCTCTGGAAACTCTTGGGATGAGAAGTAGCAGGGACTAGAACACTTCAGACACTTTATTTTTTTAGAATGGGAGGGAAGATGAAGCTGAGTGGTTGGAGCTGCTACACACATTACAGGACAGGTAGTGGGAGCTGTAAATAAGGTGCCTCCAAGGCTACATCTACACTACAGCACTTACAGCAGTGCAGCTATGCCTCTGTAGCGCTTGTGGTGGAGACACTCTAAGCCGACAGAGGTGAGCTCTCCTGTCGGTTTAATAACTCCTGCCTCCATGAGAGGCAGAAGAAGCTTTCTCACCGACATAGCACTATCTATACCTAGATCGGTATAATTTATCTGTCAGGTATGTGGATTATTTAAACCTGCTGCTCCTTTCATAGGAAGGACTGTGGTTTGAGGAATAGAGACCCTAGAGAGGGGCCGGGTTTAGTGATGAACAGTCATTTCATAAAGAGATCTGCTTTAGTAAATGGCTTATTCTACTGACATTTCTTTTTCATCTCTCTTTGTCTTTCCTGTTTTCAACTTTTGTGACTCTTAGGCCATATCGGCTGGGTGTATGCTTGTGTGAAGCTGAAGTGTTATCAATATTAAAAGCTTGCATTTACTTGAAGCTCTGGCATTTCACACCCTTTCCTGAATAAAGACTACAGATCAGCTATATTCAGACACATTTGTGACTCAATCCCTAAGAATCTAGTAATTTAACCCTTGATGTGACTTCCTGGGAACCATTCCCTTGTGTAGTAGAACCACACCAGTTCTACCTTGTGGGTTTCCATGGCTGTGATGGGAAGGGCTTGATTTGCCACTTAGTGCACAAAGTAGATGACAGGGTCTTTGGCTGCTTGTGGTACAAAATACATTTTTATCACAATAATATTGTAATATTTGTGTTTCTACAAACAAAGTCTGAGGCACCACTGACTGCTATAAACCCCACTTTGTATTATAGTAGGGAGCTGAGTGATACTGGGATTTGGGATGTGCACAGCCGATTCAGTTTATATTTCATGGTATGGAAAGGAAATCTGGGTTGCTGAATTTTTCTGGTTCATAAAAATGCAAAATAACAAAACTAATAAGTTGGGGTGTGTGTGTAGTTTGGCTATGAAACAAACTTTTCTGAGATATGTAATGAAAAGTGACATCACTCTCATCACTATCCTGTATCAGAGGAGTAGCCGTGTTAGTCTGGTTCTGTAGAAGCAGCAAAGAATCCTGTTAGTCTATAAGGTGCCACAGGATTCTTTGCTATCACTATCCTGTTTTATTTAAAGTGTTATGCCTTGCATAATCAATTACTGACAGAAAATTGTAAAACCCTTAAAATTCTGAAATGGTTTCTGATGTTTAATTATATAAGATTTTTGACCTGGCTAGGCAGATAATGTTAACACAGCTTTAATACTAAACAAGACTGAACATGTGTGTGCTTGACTTTTATTAAACTCCTACTGAAGAAACAGATTAATTGGAGGCTGATTCACTGATGAACAGGCGTTAAAGACAGAAGGACCTTCTCACATTTTGTTCTGTTACCCAGGCTTATGCCATCTCAGGTTGGCAAGGAGATCCCAACTGTAGTGTTTTGAAATGTAACTGAAAGAAATTTTAGAATAACAGGTGCAAAAAAAAAAAAGAAAAAGAAAAAAGCAGCGAGCCATTTACAAAATGTTGAGCTGATTCCTTTTTATTCTCTCTTGCCAATTGACCACCTGACACTTTATTGACACAGGTACTGCCCAGATAGGGTTTCACATAATAACGTTAAAGTGTAAATAGGATCATGGGAACCAGCATCTGTCATAATGACTTCTTACACGATTATTACTTCTGCTCCCCCCAACAATTTTTAAGAAGATGTGTACAAGCTGTGATTAAACCACTTCAGATTAAACTCAGAGGAAATTGGAAAAAGTCCTTCTGAAAGCTCTAATTTAACAGTGCTTTACATCCATCTGTAAAAGCAGAGCTTTGCTTCCAAACATTCTTTGAATAGCCCACTTCCCACAAGGTAGCAGAGGTTAAAAATACAAATAAAATAGAGAGAAATCCAGGCCAAAGCATGTGTGAGATTAAAGGGGTGAAAGTACTGTCGTGGATAACTGTTTTCTTCGGTCTGAGCTTCTCATTCTGTTACATGGCACTGGACTAACTAAATCTAACATTGACACGTTTGTGAAAATCAGTATGTTATATATAACCATGTTCAAATCCTAATTTAGTTCTTTTTCCTTTCATTATTTACCCTGTTCAGTTACCCTACTCTAGTTTCTTATCAGAATGGCAGGTGAAGCTATTGTTTGTAAATATATTTTGGCTTAAGTAGAGTTGTGTGCAATGTTCACAACAAAACCCAAAATTATGTACTGTTTGCTTGCTTCTGAGTTGTATTTGTAGGAACTCAACATTCAGATCAGGTCTACTGAAAGATTTAGCAATGCTTACCAACCCATTTGAGCAAATGTTGATCCAGTTTCAGGGGAAGATAGGTTGATGTGTAGGTGTGTATTCAGACAATAAGAAATTCATGGTTTTGTCGGGTTCTTGTGTGAAATTAGGAGAAACATAACCATTTTAACACTGCATTTGTTATTTCATTCAGACCTGAAAATCAAAGTCAAAATTGGTATGTGTGGGTGTGGAAGTAGAGAATGGGGAATGAAATCATGCAGATTAAAAGCAAGGAAAATGTCTGCAAAAAACAATGAAAACTGAAATCTCTGAGTTTCCTAATGCTCAAAGTTTTAAATCATACAATCTTAGGTCTTCCTTTCATCGAATGTTAAAATTAGTGGGCAAAAATTCATCCCTGCTGCAATATACATAGAGTTGCATACACCATAGATGGCCCATTTTGAGTTATGATTTGGCCCATTTTATTTAATGATTATTTAAAACCCCAAACATTATGAATTAATATCATAATTGAAATCATTAGCTAATTATATTTTCTTTTAGATTTAATTATGATTTTCTGCTTATTACTGTTCAAAAATAGCAGGTAACATTGGAATTATTGTTACAGTTGTGCCCAGGATTAGGGGTACAATACCTGATTTTCACAAAATCCAGTTACTGGATGACATTGTTGACATTGTTCAGGTAAAAAAAACCCACCAACCCCTGAATTGTGCAGGAGAGCTTCTGACCTTCAGAAAAAGAAAAATTACAATCAAAGGAAATAATTTAAAATAAGAATCTTATCAATTTTTTATGGCCTGACATACTTTCTGTCTTGATAAATTTAATTTATGAACTGATTGTCCAGCTGTGCACACTTAACCCCTGAACAAGATTACAAGAATTTAACATAATATACAATATATGCACAGAGAGTTTTTAAAAAGTATTTCAATAGGTATATAATATAGTAAACTTTCTGCCTATGTTTGCAGCAGCTGATTTACTAATGCAGAACGAAAGTACAAGAGCTGAAAGGTGAACTTTTTTATATTTCCACATTCCAAGCCTGGTAAAACTGTTCCGCTTGCTACATGATGTTATAAATATCAAGATTAGTTTCTTCTAAAATTACCAGTGCCAGCTGCATTCATTTCCCCATGTTATATAGTATTCGGTTACTAATGTTCACAGTTTAACAAGAAGGGTTTTTTTCAATAAAATTGATAACAAAAATAAAATTTAAAAAATGTTTTTATATATATAAAATTGAGAATACTTGACTGAGTTAAGCAAATGGGTATATAATATAATATAATTATAATTAATAAATTCATTTGCTTTACTCAGTTGAGTAGTGCCATTATTATCACTGGACCTTGTGTATAAGATGAGCAAAATTTAGCTCAAAGTGCTATCAGTAGTTACTTTAATTCCTTTTCTAGTCCGGATTGTTAGAGATGCTGAGCACCTACAATATTTCAGCAGCCTGTGAAATGCCTTTAAGCATTACCTCTGTGTGTGTGTGTGTGTGTGTGTGTGTGTGTGTGTGTGTGTCACATCCCCACACGAGTGTACACCCCCCCACCCACTCACTCATACACACACACTATGCATACAGATATATAGAATCCATTGTACTTCATTTTAACTTCAGTGGTACTGCTCACATGTTTAAAGTTATGGGTGTGCTTAAGTACCTTGTTGAATCAGGGCCTTTATTAATACAGTAGCAGAAAGCAGCAATTTCTACACCCAAGAAGTCCTTGTAAAATCTTGCTTTGAACCCATGTATATAGGTTTTTCTAGTGAAATTATTTCAGTTTGGGAATATGACATACGGCCACTAATCCAGGATTAATTGGGAACTTATGTGCAGTACAAAACATTCTTTATATATTGACAAATATTTCTAAAAAATGGATTGGTATTTTTGTTGTTAATTGTTTCATTACTGACCTTTACCTCTGTAGACATATGCAGTTTTCATTTTTTTGGGTGAGACTTTCAAAATATTTTTTTTTAAAGTGTCCAATGCTCAGTGTTAGCAGTGACATTTTTACAGTGTGTTTAGAGGCTTATACTTCACTATTTTGTATTCTATTTCTTTCTATTTATTTAAACCAACTCAGCATTTAAAATTCTGCAGATTTAAATGACAGTGATGATGTACAATATGCATAACATGAGCTAGTCCCTACCCATGGTGTGTATTGCTAAAGACTCCATTGCAATATTTACAGTTAAACTAAACTTTTTTAGATGAAGCAAAATTGCATTTGTTTTGCAGATTTGCTCATCATTAAATGTGAAACATTTCACATTTGTCTTTTTGAGTAATTGGCTTTTTAAAATGATAAGGTGCTCTGAACACTTGTTATGTGGATAGGTCTGACGTTGTATCCCAGAAATCCATATGCCATACAGACAGAACAGAAGAAAGATATTCACAAGCATGTCACAGATTGGACTAAAGCAAGCCAAAAACCAAAGTGCCATGGCATTAACAATAGCACCAGATTTACTGTCACGATTGCAATCTGTGCTGTATCACAGACAGAAGGAGAACTTTTGATAGGTAACACCTCAGTGTTTTTTAAATCTTTTTGGCAAATTATCATTTTCATTATATTTTTGCCTGCCATATAATATTATTATAATGATATTAAAAAAGCCATATACACACACACAAAATAAGTTTCCTAAGGCCCCCAACAAAAGGGCTGGTTTGTGAGACATGCTAAGTAGTCAACAATAAAAAATAAGATATTTTGTTGTTTCCATGGAGGTTAATATACATTTTAAAAAATAAGCTCTGAAAGTAACAATGGTTTGTAGCATTTATCAGGTTAATCAAATCATTGTCTTAGTAATACATGTAAAGTGATAAAACAATGAGCACAATACAAGAGTTGAAAGCTCTGAAGTTTCCAAACTTCAGATCCCTTTACAGGCATGGTATTAAAGGGAGGTATTTTTGTCCTGGGTTCAATCATAACTGACTATATTTTCCAATTGAAATTATGTAGACATTTCTTTTTTGACCATAAAATTATACATTTTCTTTTAGTGTAAAAAAAGCTGCATAAAGCAGATTTGGCAATACTATAATTCATGTTGAGCTCTGATAAGTGCTGAAAAAGATTTACAAACTCACAGCTTGACACTGAGCCCACATGTTGGGCAGAATGAAGGAAAAGCTCTATCAATACTACATAGAGATTCCTGGCAGCAAATAGAGAAACATCAGTCAATTGTTTTTCTTAATTGAAGGCTACCTTGGGACCTTGATGAAAATAACGTATCTGCCTATCTTTTTTGCTGTTTAAATTACCTGGCTGCAGGAGTTGTCCAGGGGCCATTCTCAACGGGCTTCTTTGTCAGAAGAAAAATACTGAAATTATCAGTTTTTCCTTATAGAAACTAAAGATGTAAAACCGTAGTATTACAGCTAAGAAATAAGAATGATGACAACAAAGAAAAACCTGACTAAGCAAGATCCTGGAATTCCTTAGCTTCATTACACTGGAAAACATTTTCCCTATTTCAGCGGAATACAAATTCTGAAAGAGTCACTTACACAAGTAATCCTTGATGTCCGGAAATTAATGGGACTTCTCAAATGAGAAATGATTATATGCATAAATAAATCTTTCTGTATCAGGCTCAAAATTAAAATAGTATGCAGTATTCTTCAGTAAGGATTCAAACCACTACAGTTTTCAGTTATGTTGCTGGTGCGTTTTGTGGTCATTACCACAGTAGACTGTATTGTGGTATTGTTGGAAATATTTAATTGAAATATCACCAAAAAGGCTTTTCTTGTAGCAATCCACTCCAGTGAAAACCAGGAATTACTGGACATTTTTTGAAAAAGTAATTTCTTTTGAGATTTCCAGATGGAATTTTTTCAGCCCAAAAAGGTTATGGATACATGTACACTTTAACTGAATTACACTTTCGGAAGCTCACCATTACTTCGCATAACTCTACTGGAGCTCGGAATGGTACATGAAGGCACTGTATTATCTTCCTAACATAATTGTGCCATTGCAGCTTAATCTCAGTCAGCAATAGCCCTTCTCCCACTTATCTGGACCGTCTCCTGAACTGGGCTTGCCAAACATACAGAATTGTGCAGTGGGGTTGTGAGTTTGAAACACATTCACTAGGGACAATGTTGTAAACTTTGAAAGCATTTTTAACTGTGACATGTAGGAAGAAGACCATGAGCACTTGCTTTTAGTTACCTCCCACGCCCATGGATGAGGTGTAGAACAATGTTTCTTGACATTTTCCATACCAATACTTCCTTCCCATCTAGTTATAAGCTATCCAGGGCCTCTCTCAGATTCAGTACTGTGGGAAAAGCAGGATGTTTGCAACCCCTCTTCCTGTTTGCATCATTCCCACTTGCTTACAATAACTTGCAACCTCTCTGGTATTTACCAACAGACTCTTTCCTGTATTTAAATCATCAAGTGTGAGCCATCTCATTATCTACACATGTAAGACCTTTCACTAGCTGTACATGCATGCGCAGTGCATATGCTTTAGTGTGTTCCTGTAGACTTAAGAACATTTTCTACTGCATAGTATGCAATTTTTAAATGATTCTTCCTTGTCCAGCTATACTGGAAGGACAGAAGACACTAGGCCACAACTTTATTATTCACTGTCTGGCAGTACTCAGCAGATAAAAGTGTACAGGTAACTTCACGATCATTTCAACATCTATCTGGGGGGCTTCCATCAGCCCCCATTTTTTTCCATCCTGGTGTCCAGCCAGCCTGCTGCTGGGACTTTACCACCCCCCACTCTCAAATGAGGGTTAAGGTGAGCTACAAAAGAGAGGAGGTTGGCTCCCTGCCATGCCAGTCGTAGGAGTCTCAACCCCCCTGTTTCCTTTCATTTAACAAACATCTCCTTTAAATTCTTTACCAAACCATTTACCTAAACCTTGTATCTTTTCCCTATGGAGTACCTGCACTGGACATTCACCCCATGTTTACAGAATGAATTGCAACATCAAACCTTAAGTCCCCATCCATGTTCACCCCAACTAAGCCTTCCCCTCACCCCACCCCGAACCTGCTGTTAGGAAGATGAAAAAAAACAGAACACTCTGCCTTAGCCAATCTGGCAGTGAGGGAAAAATTCCTTCCCAGCCCCCAGAGAAAGGAGCAGCTAGTGCAGTGCCAACAGTGGATCCTGACTGAACCTGATTTTTGCCACTTTCAAGAGAGGGAGGGTGCTTCTCTGCTTGGTCCAGGTGAAAGAGAGCTTCCCCCACCCAGCTCGTACCTATGTACTCCCCCCATCGTCCAACCCCCGGGGTGGGGGCATGAGTCAGCATCCTCATGCTGATCTGCTCTGCATCCACAGCAACATCCATGTCTCTGCTTTAAAGGGATATACCCCTGCCCACGGCAAGCCAGACCATACCCCCGCCTTCCCTCCCACTTAAGGTGTGGTGCAGTCATTTGTAAAAGTCATTTTAAGTCAAGCAAAGACTCCAGTCCTTAGTAAGGTCTAGGTCAACACCAAGTTTCCTGCTTCAAGCAACTGGTAATTTTTATATGATACCATTGTCTTATAAAAAGTGGTTAGAAATTTTTAAAATAGGAAAAGTACATTTTCCCCATTCTTGGCAAATTCAAGTAGGCTGAAGGGATTTTCGTCATTTTTTCTTTCAGAAACAAAACAAGAAATCACCTTCTTGCAGTGATCAAGCAATGAATGATTTCAGCTCAGAAGTTGAAAGTTTCTGATATTTAGGAGCATAAGAAAGAGGTTTATGCTCAAACTTGTTTTCAACCTTCACTGTATGAGGTTCTATTACTATAAATGTGGAAACCTAGAAATACATCTGGATAAATAAAGCAATCCAATTGTGTAAAGCCATGTGAAGAAAATACCATGCAAGAAGATTAAAACTTGTATCCATATATGTTCTATACTGTAGCTCAAAGTGTAAGTAGTAGTCTGCTTCATTGAGTAAGATATGCTGATTGCCATTTAACACTGCAGCTTTTCACAGTGGCTCAGCACAAAGTTATTTAGCACAGGTGTTTCTGTAATTCTGATACATTGGGAAAATTCTCAAGGTTGAATGGCTTCTTAACGCACGTTGCCACCAGTGAACCTGGAATTGTGGTGTAATAATTTACTGTTCCTATACTGGTCTGTAATACAAACAGAACCTATAGGAAATTAGACAGTCCCCAAATGAACTTACTTGTATTTAACTAATTAATTCATTAACTTATTTGTTTATTTTACAATTATTGTTAATTTATCTAGATTTATTTCCTTGTTTCTAAATTGTTATATAACATATTGTAATATGGAAAAAATCAGAATTACAGATGTGAATGACAGCACAATCAAATAGAAGCAATGTAAACTCTAGAATCTGCTGTCTTTTGGATGAGATGTAAAACTGAGTTCCTGTTCTCTTGTAATATTTAAAAGATCGCCTGGCATCTTGTCAGCCCTGGCATCTTGGCTAAATAGTGACTTTGGTAATTACTATTTGCATACCTAAATATCTCCGCAGTTTGAGTTAGATAAGGTATTTGTTATATATTGTGTTAATGTGTTTCAGCCCAGATGTAGCTGCATTTCAGTGGTAGCTGAAATGATACATTTGTTAATTTCAAATGGGCTCCAGTCACACCCATGCGGAGACAGCAGTAAAGATTATATTTATTTTGACCCCCATAATATGTCACTCAAATATTTCATTTTTCTAGGGGCTGTCATACCATGTCCTTGAGATATTTTCACTGATCCACTTAACTAGTTTCCCCTCTTATAAGGCCAGGTGTAAAAGGAAAGCAACCTCCTCTCCTCTCAGATATGAGCAAGTGTCTTGTAGAGCTAGTCAGAATATTTTGTTAAACACAAAATTTCCTTGAAAACTATTTGCTAGTTTTCCCTCCAGTTTTCTAACAGATCTAGTCGTTTGTGTTTCGACTCTGGTTCATCTAGAGGGAAACTGCATTAATTTTCCATTTCAGTGGTCTGCAAGTGGACAGAGTGTTAGGTTGTTTGAGTTTTCTCACATAAGTGAAGTCACATGATAGCTTTTCTGTTTCCCTAGTGAGCTAACCTCACTCCATGGTCTCAGGAGGGTTATCAGAGACTGTTGTCACTTGTTTTCCTAGGGATGTATGGTAGAATAAAACCCAAACCAAAATCATCTTGCCTCATCCTGTCTCTAGTTTGTTGTATTTCGCAACTTCTTTACTCAAAACAATCATCTATGCAAGAATGGGTAGGAGTGACCTCAAATGCTTTCAGTTCTTATTTCTTTAGCTTTATAGAGTGTACCTACGATCTGTCGCTGAAACATGCTTTATTCTCTACAATATCTGTGGTACCCTTCTGTTTCAACAAAGTCAGCATTGCTGCTATTGCTGCTCCTGCCTCATAATACTAAGGGCTGGTCCACACTAAGAAGCGTGGTCGAACTAGGGTACGCAAATTCAGCTACGTGAATAGCGTAGCTGAATTTGAAGTACCCTAGTTCGAACTACTCACCCGTCCAGACGCCACGGAATCGAAGTCCGCGGCTCCAAGGTCGACTCCACCACCGCCTTTTGCAGTGGTGGAGTACCGGAGTCGACCGCGGCGCTTCCGGAGTTCGAACTATCGCGTCCAGATTAGACGCGATAGTTCGAACTCCGAGAAGTCAAACTCACCGCGTCGACCCGGCTGGTAAGTGTAGACTAGCCCTAAATGTTTTATTTGCTAATCTTAAGTCTTGCCGCTGATGACAATAGGACTGCTCATGCCGTGAAAGTTATGAATGTGCTTCAGTGCCTTGCTGCATCAGGGCCAACACCAGGAAGATGAAAGAAGAACAAATAAGATGATGTATTGGCAGGGTCTACTTGGAAAGTTTTCCCTTTAATTCAAGGTTTCAGCTTATTAGCAATAGTGGGACATGATTTTGCAGAGCAAACAATTTGTAGCATTATTGTGAAGCTGATCAAAATGTTAATTTCATTGGTATTGTTTACAGTGCAAAATCGTTCACGTATCTCCAGTCTTGAGCACATCTCCAATCATCAGCATGATTAAAGGGAGAGAATCAGCTTTTCCAGCTCTTGTCCTATAAGCCAGTATCCCATATCAACAGGAAGTAACTTCTCTATTTAACTTGTCTGCCTCAAGAATCCGTTAACATACCTAATTATTTTAGTGGCAAGGAAACAAAAATTCAGGATTTAGGGCATGGGTGGGATTGTAATGTGGTGTAACATAAAACCTTAGCAAGTAAGCTCAAAAATTCCAGTTTTCTTAAGACTTTTTGTTTTGTTTGGCAGTTTTTAAGGTTTAAAATATATCTGTCTGACCTGATGTTGCTTTCTAGTTGTCAAGTGTCACTCACTACCCTATGATATCTGTAATAGTGTGATAGGAATGTTTTGTCTCTTAAGTGATTGCAGGAAATGCCACTCCAAAACCATGTGGAAACACTGCCTCATCCCAACTCTTCCTTTAGTAATGTAAAAGAATATTAAACTTCAAGATACATCGTATTTAGAAAAGAGGGAGACCCTGCCGAATCCAAGGAACCACTTCCTAATTCTACTCATAAATAGCAGGAAATTACTTATCAGTCAGTAATTCAACCACAAAAGTTATTGATTACCCAACCTCTGTCATCAGTGTTGATGGCCAAATATTTTGCAATCACTCTCTGTTTAAAACTAGGAGATGTGATTTTGTTTCTGGAAACCAGAGTTTTTCAAATTTTTTGCATGCTATATCACATTGTGGCATATCCCTGCAGATTGTCCAGTTACTGTGAATGGTGTGAGAGTCTGAAACTTGACTGACAGTGTTTTGTAAGAAAACTGTAGTATTTCAAAATTTCAGACACTAGTAGGGTTGCCAATTCTGGTTGGACATATTCCTGGAGGTTTCATCACATGACATAATCTTTAGTTAAAGGTTAATCTATGTGTGAGGACTTGCTCACTAATCTGAGTAAGGGTTTCACAATTTGGCCCATAAGTAGTAGCTTTTCACAGCCAAATATCACTTTAGTTATGTTCCTGCATTCTAATTTTTAGCTCCATCTGAAACCAAAAATTATTATAATTTCTCACTTGTCCCAGACAACAGTGTCACTGAGAATGAGTTGATAAATTTCAACCCACTGAAGTATCTTGGATTTCATTTTGGTTGGAAACTGTGGGAAAATTTCCATTAATCTCCATCCTATGATTGCACCTTATGCTAATCATAACCATATCACTGTGTGCTCCCCTTACCTGTCTGTGGTACCCACCAGTTATCTTTTCTCTTATATTCAAATAGTGAGCTCTTTGAGATAGGAACCATCTCTTCACTGTGTGTGTGTGTGTGTGTGTGTGTGTGTGCAGTGCCTAGCATAATGGGACCCCAGTGCTGAGTGGGCCTTCTTGGTGCTACCACAATACAAATGATAATAATTCGTTTCTGAGTCCATTCTTATCACCTTGATAGAAGTCACTAAAAGACAATCATGATGTCTTGTTTAATGGTGGTTTCCCATGTGTTCTTTCTTTAACTGGATGGCTAGAGTTTAAGAGAATAGTCTGCCTGGTTCATTAAAATTCTCCATTTTCAGACTTTCAACTTTAATCAATGTTTCCACTTGTCCCCTTGTATTGGGGGTGGTCAGGAAAGTAGTTCGAGTTCTGGTTAGAGTTAATACTTTCAGAGCCTGTATCATTCTTTTTCTATAACGTTTTGTGACAGGTTGGTCTGTTCTACATCTCTATTATTGTACATAAAGCAAATAACATCATGACATGTTTTAAGAAAGTTGTGAGGGTGATTTCTCAATATGTCCCTTATCCAACCTAAGGTGAGGTTAACTCACTCAATAAATCCTGGCTCACCAGGGAACTTGGTGGCCCCAGGGATGTGTCAGGAGTTTTAAAAGCTGCACTTTTAGGATGAAATTCACTGGAGGTATGGAGGCCTTGCACAAAACATCAAAGTAGTGATGCACTGACTGATACAGCACCATGAAAGGGATCTCTACAGATGGTCTCTCCGTTCTGGCTCTGAACAGGCTGAGGCATAGGGAGGGTAAGCCAAGGTCTGGACCACTGAATCTACATTTATTAGCTCCAGTAGCCCCAAACCCTGCTATAATTTGCAGGACAGTGGAAGATGTTGGGGAGGGGGGCCTGCAGTGCAGGTTTGTGGGTGGTTTATGGCTGGTAGGAGGTATTGAAGTTAATTTCTCACAACTCCCATAAGGATTGCTGAAATTTTGTAAAGGGTGAATTTCAGGATTAGTGCATTTATAATGAATTACATGTTGTTTTCTGCCTTTCCCTATAAGAGCTACCCTGAGACACCTATTTTCAAATGACAGAAACGTTGATTGTTTGATATTGTGAAATAATATTTTGGGCTATTAATTTATGGCATTGCTACACTACTACTTAGAATGCCATGTGTATGTATGGGCCAATGCTAGTCCACAGCTGTCAATGCAGTTCCACAGTCGAGAAAAAGTGGAATCCTATGATCCTCTAATTGTTTCCAATCTTGAAATCTAGGGATTGCAACATCACCAGTTCTGGGTTTTTGAGATGCAAAAGTCCATGCTGTGGATCCTTAGACTAGCAAATTTACATACCAAATGGCAGCTGGTGCTCTCTGAAAGAAACCCATGCTCCAGATTATTCAGTGATCCTGAATTTCTTATAAAGTAAAATTGATTCCAGATCCTCAGGATTGAATAATTGTTCCAGGATTGTGTCCCCTCATTAGTGTCTTTGGTCTTTATGAAGTACAGCATAGATTTCTGTGACCTTGCATACCTGCTAGATGCAGTATAAATATCATTACTTGAGTGAGTATTGTCTAACAAAATAGTTAATCTTCAAACTACACAGCTCATTTAGATCCTAACAATATAATTCCATTTTTAGTAAATATCAACAACATCATTTTAAATTTAAAATGTTAAATAACTAAATAAAAATATTTTGATGAATATATTTTGCAGTTAATGGAAAGAAAATACTACTTTACAGGAAATATTTTCCTAAATGAATGAATGAAGCAGCCTTAAGTCACACCATCTATAGTCAGCTGTAACTTTTCTTAGAATTTGTGTGCTGATGAGGATGGAAAGGCAAAGACGAAAGCACAGATTTTGTGTGCATGTTGCCCAGTTGCTCTGTGCAAGAAAAGGAAAGATAACCATCATACATTTCTGCCTGCTAAGCTTAAGAACTTGACACAGCTGGCGCAATACATGTTCCTATCATGGACCGGCTTTGATGTTTCGTGTCATTGTTAAATAGAGTCCCAAAAGCCAGCTAGCCTGGTTCTGTAGTGGCACAATGTTACACTATCATTCAGCAGACCTGGTTTGAGGGAAGAGACCTTTTGCCTCTCTTGCCCTCAGCACAATGAGAAAAGTTCCATAGCAGAGAATGGTGCTTGGGTCTCTAGTTTTAGAATGATTCTTGAATTTTTCTATTGCATTGTCTAATGACAAATGAATAAAGTAGTGTGAACAACTCTTTTGGAGGACTGACTACACATGCTCCATTTCCATTATGTGGAAGGAGTCTCGTTAGAGAAAAAGAAGAAAAACACTTCATGCAAAGGAGACAGCAAAAATAACAATGAGAAAAATATATATTCAGTACCACTATCTCATCCTTATGAACTACCTCTCTCAGCAGTGGGTACTTCTCCCCACAAGTAAGAAATACACATCTGCTATCAGTACTTTTCAGGTACACCTTTGTTCACTGCTAACAGAATTAGCGTCACTATTATAATTCAGCAGATTTCTGTTTTTCACTCAAACATGGATTAGCACTGACTTGGGCTGGAGGGCATTCAAGCTGCTGTTCCTCTTTTAGCTATATTTCTCTGTAAACATCTAATTGTTTCAAAAGCAATGTATAGTGTGCAAAAACCTGAATTCAATGCAAATAAGTCTGTGCAGCTCTAAAGTTAACAGGTGTTCTCATTAGTATAAGTAGACAAGGAACGATTCTTGAATGTTTTATAAACACTTATAATCATGGCCAAATAAGTTACTATAAGTATAAAGATACTTATAGCAATGTCTCTTTTTCGTGTTGTGTAATCTCAGCACTTATTAATAGGAGACGTGTGTGAGTAAATGAAATACCCACAGCAGTATCTGCTTTTGCCTTCAAGCAATGTAGTTGTAAAAATTCTCTGCTACTATAGAATAAATCTACAGTGTCAACAAAACAAAATCTACATGCATGTAGTATTTAAAACAAGCAAACAAACATGTACATCCTTTAGACCGATTGTACTGAAAACATAGCACACATCATCCTTTTGATGTTGTTTGGTACAGTGACTTATCATGTTGAGTTTCATTCGCATATATCATAACGTGTGATAACGTGCATATAAAATTGGACAGCAGGACTATTAATCACGATGTCTTGTCCTGCTGGTAAAGCTAAGAAAGATGGGGTTTCTCAAAGAAACCACTGCCAATAAGTGTGGTGTATGTGTAATATATAGATACAGATTGTGAAGGCAATAGCAGGAAAATATTGCCCCAAGGGAAAAAGTATCTTGTAGAAGGTTGTGTTATATTACCCTCTGTCTTAAATCTTTGAACAATATGCACAATTTTCTTTTCTCTTGTTTTCCCATTTAGTCAAATAGTATTGTTAAATTGTGTCTCGATTGTTATCTCTCTCTTGCTTCTCCTTCTTGAATAATTTGTTGTGTGTGTCTCTGTCTTCCTTCCTACTTCCCTTGCCTTTGTCTCCCTCTCCCCCATCTTATTTTCTTAATGCTTTCTGCTTTGAAACCATTATGCCTTGATGGCAGCCATCCCCAGCTCCCTTGCCTGAATGACTGACAGAAGTCTAATGTGCCCCACTCCCATTACATCATTTGTAGCTGGGGAAGCCAGAAGTGTTTCATCAGTTCCACTGTCAGGGGCAAGCACCAGCAATCCAGCTCAATGGTTAGAACCAGGCTGAGGAGGCCAGGAAGTGTAACAGGGGGCCAAGAGGTGCTCAATCCTAACAAGCACTAACTAGCTCTTTTTGGGAGTGCAACACTGGTGCTTGATGCTGGGTCTTAGTGGTGACGGGCAGGGTTGGCTGCTGTTGGCAAAAGAGCACATTCAATGTCATGACGTCAAACACGGTCTGTTTCTGTGTTCATTGTACATTTCCGTCTTCCCTGAGGGAAGAGAAGAAGAAGAAGGAGCGAGAGAGAGAGAGAGAGCGAGCGTATTATACTTGTCAGTGGGAAAACACAATTTCAATGGCCAAGACATGATCATGTCATTAAAAATAGTTTGACAATACTAACATCTAAGCTGGCCAGTAGTGTTTTGCTGACAAAAAGACTGGCCAGACACTGACTGAACAGGATTTCTGTAGTTAATCGTTTGTGCCCTATGGGAGTAAAATGTGGCATTGATTGGATAATAGTGCTCTCAGCTTGTAACTTTGGGCATTATTTATAATTCTCCATCAGTTATTTCTTCAACCAGAAGAGCAATAATATTTTTAATTGAAGTCTATCATGGAAAACTGTTGCTTGTGAGCTGAAAAAAAGATGATGAAGTACATATAACTTAAATTATAATGGTGAAAATTCAACTTTATTCAATTTGATATGCAATGGGCGGATTGTCTATCTCAAATTACAGTCTGGATTTACTAACCTTTAACATTCCTTTTATTTCAAACACAAATCCCATTCTCAGCTCCCAATCTGAGTAGCCAGGCTTGGCATTAAGGTGTTCTGCACAATCTAAAAGAGAGGAGTCCTCTATACCTACAGTTCTCTTCATGTTAGCCCTCTAAGACAGGCT
Source organism: Mauremys reevesii (assembly GCF_016161935.1). NCBI lineage: Eukaryota > Metazoa > Chordata > Testudines > Geoemydidae > Mauremys > Mauremys reevesii. The sequence continues at coordinate 55,321,819 of NC_052633.1, read as the reverse complement.
ATGAGAGCCTTCTCATCTCTGGCTATTCTTGTGACTCACACAGGGACAATAGCTGACTTATTCATGGAGCATAGGATTTACCAGCTCCAGCCCATTTCTTCTCTGCCTTTCTGCCTGTGCTCCTGCTGCTCAGGAGGTCTGTTTCCCCTTCAGGAGTTTCCCAAATACCATCCATCTGCCTTGGAATTGGAATCAGATCCATTCTACTGCCTCAGGGATCCTTTATAGACCAGGAAGAAGGGAAAGAATTTGTCCTGTAATGCAGATAGAGGACCCAATTATCTCCTCATTAACGCTGGTGTTATTCAGGAGTAACTGGTACAATTAACTGGTAAGAGGTAAGTGAAAGAGAAAAGAATTAGACCCCAAGACACATCTTCTTTTTTGAACAATCCAAACTTTGAGTATATATGATTTTATTATGCTGAACAAGTGTCTGTTCTAAGAACTCGCAGGGCAAAATTGTTTGGGGGTATCAAAGAGACATCTCAATTTCAATTAAGAAAGCATTCTTCCTTGTAAGTTTGAACCTCAGACCAGTAGAATTTTGTATCCACTTGAAAACCACTCTTTTTTGTAGCCCAAACATTTGTGTTTTTTTCCCCATTAAATAACAAATTACTTACTGGAGCAGTTTGTTTTGATCTGATGACGCTACTGACGTTTCCACCAAATGTACATGCAAATCAATCATACCCAAACACACTGAAAACATATCCCATAACTTTCTGGAATAAAATGGGCTCACAATTGTTACCATGGTGGAAGTTGTAAAAATGCAGGAGTTATTTGTTGCCTCTTTTATTTAGCAATGTTTGGATTTAGTAACAATTTTTTGAAGAGTCAAAAGAATCAGGGTAATTATAACATAAGGTTCAACATTGTTAGATATGTAGAACATTCGCTGTTGCTCAAAACAAATATTCCCAAAGAAAGCATAAAACATTTTTTTGACTTGCAAAGTTTTTGCAGTCTATCATTTAAATTACTTAAATAAAGGGAGCTTTACTACTCCCAAAAGCTGAGAATATAACACCCTCCATGCATATTAGCTTGATCTTTTTGACAGACCAGAAAAGTGTTTGTGTGTGCCAATTAAAACAAAAATGGATCCCCAGTGGCTTGTTCCTCACACAACTTCTGAAGACTGCCATCATTGTTTGCTGAGGTAACCTTGGATAAGGCGGCTATCCAAAGTAAACAAACTTTTTAAAACTTTCATGACAGATAGGGGTTACAAATGCATTTTAATAAGAGAGTTGCCAAAGCAACTTTTTTGCAATCAGCATATATTTACTTAACATCTAGCAACATTGGGAACACAAGACAAATACTTTCTCACAAAATGTTTTAACAAGAAACATTTTTTTGGAGAGCTGGTAGAAGACCTTTTTCTTCTAATTGATATTTCATCCTCATTTTTATATTAACTTTGCTTGACATGTCAGAAGGACTATTAGAGGTTAGTCAAGCCAGACTGTAATTTGAGATAGACAATCTGCCTGATAATGTAATTTCCGTGGTGGTCATAAACACCTTTGAGTCCACTAAAGTAATTTAACTATTAGCATAACCATGACAATGTTAGCTTGATAGGAAATATCATAGCATGGATATGTGATGCAAGGTGAATAAAATGCAGTAGAATACTGATTGTTTGTTTGCTTTTGTTCATTTTGTTCATTGTTGCATATTTACCTCATTATAGTGGAGCACAAGTAAGTATTTTATATATTCTTTTTACTGCTTACTCATTCAGCACAAACATGGCAAGAGACTGAATTATCAAAGAGAAAATAATTTAGATCAACTTCTAGCAATGAAATACACTTTTGACGTGTTTTAAAAAACTACAGATCTCTGTTTCTGTTTAATTCAGTTCAAACACAATTCATACCAGATTAATTAAACCACTAAGAAGTGCCAAATGTCTCCAAACTTTATTTTAATTAAATTCTACTTCTGCTTACTTTGGGTGTGGATAAACCCATGAATATCTACTGTATTCTGTACCAAAATTATGCTATACTCTAACGATAAATGTAAAGAAAAGGAGGAAAAAACTCTAATTTTTAAGCTTTTTTTTCTGGGTGAAATTCAGGCATTTGCAAGCCCAGACATGTGTCAATGGGGGAGGGGGAAGTACATTGCTGTATAATTACATGAGGAGAAAATCATAACCCCCAGATCTGTGCATGGAGGGAATCCTCGGCACAGGGATAGCCACTCCCCCACATGAAAAGGTGGGAGGTCAGCCACCTCCACAGCACCATTTCCTTCCTAAGCATGGTGACTGGCTGGGCTGGGGATGGAAAATATGGTGGTGCTATGTGGGGCAGAGGGACTCCATGCTTGACCCTCCAAAATGTCTGAGGAAAATAAACAGCATGGGGCTTTGTTATCTTTTCGGTGCCCCCTCTCCATAATAGGGATCAGGATGGCTAGCAATGACAGAAGGGCAGCCTTGGAAAATGGTACAATAGACACACATTTCCAGAGATCAAAGGTTGGGGAGCATGTGAATTGGATCAGAATTGTTTCAGAGACACAGGCTATCCCACCACCTATTTCACAGGGGAGTAAACCCTGTGCTATAGAGCAGTGTTTCCCAAACTTGGAATGCTGCTAGTGTAGGGAAAGCCCCTGGCGGGCCAGGCTGGTTTGTTTACCTGCCACGTCCACAGGTTCAGCCGATCGCAGCGCCCACTGGCCGCGGTTCGTTGCTCCAGGCCAATGGGAGCTGCTGGAAGCAGCGGCCAGTACGTCCCTCGGACCGCACTGCTTCCAGCAGCTCCCATTGGCCTGGAGCAACGAACCGCAGCCAGTAGGAGCTGCGATCGGCTGGACCTGCGGATCTGGCAGGTACACAAACCAGCCTGGCTTGCCAGGGGCTTTCCCTAGACAAGCGGTGTCCCAAGTTTGGGAATCACTGACCTATGGCAATGATCTCATATCTTGTGTATATTGTGAGTGGAAGGATGCTTTTGTGACTTAAGCACAGGCCTGGGTTCTAGACTTAAGTTTTATTCTTGGCTATGAATTTGGGGAAGTCACTTAACATTGCGGTGCCTCAATTTTACAATCTGTACATTGGGGTTAATATTACCTGTCTCTCAGGATTGCTGTCAGGCTTAATTCATTCATGTTTGTAAAGTGCTTTGAGATCCTCAGAATTGAAAGTGCTATATAAGGGCAAATTACCTTCCCTTGATGGGGGACAGCTTTGTGTTCTACTGAGAGCTCCAGAGAAATGGTAATAGCTACAGCAAGGCTTCATTGAATGTCCACATTCCCCATGGGCCCTGGTCATATCACCAACTATCACATTGATTTATGGGCTGCTCCTTCCAGCCTCTCCAGTTTCAGATGAGGGGTTGGTCCATCTTTTGCTGCCACTTCTTCCGACCATTCACCCCCACTGGACTTTTCACTTCACTGCTAGGTGCCTTGTATCAAGGTTTGCTCTACACTGTCTGAAATTAGACTATCACTAAAAACAGGCCTTAAATATGTAAGAGATGAACATGTGCACTTTGATATAAGTGCACTTATATGTTTTTGCCTTTTTGTTCTCGCATATGAATTTCTCTCCTTACCTCCCTGGAGTTTCCAAGGCTCTTATATATATTGTATGTCAATAGCATCTTTAAAATTGTTTCTACCTTATTGAATGTGGATAAAGCAAATGTAGGCAGTAAAGCAATCTGCGTATAGAAATGTGTATGCATATAGAAATACAGATATTTCAAAGAATATTTTGGCAGTCATGTAAAATGCCTTTGTTACTGTCTTGAACTAATACAATGGTTACCAAACTGAGGTTCAGGCACCAATGGCCTGTGGAAAGCTGGCTAATAATATCCCCTTTGATTCCACCTTCAAAATTGTACTAAAGGTAGTTAAGAATATTTTCCACGTAAGCAATTGATGCAGTTGCTGTAAGAATGTTACTCAATGACCAATGGAAGGGAAGGTGGTCTGTGGGATACTCTCTTCAGCTGTGATTCATGCTCTGAAAAGGTTTGGGAAGCCCTGAAGTGGTACATTCATGAACTTGTGCAAGTAATACAAGTCAGGTAAAATATTATTAGAAGGGGGTACCGCTGGAGTGTAGTGCATTCATTCTAGGGAGCACCTATGCATTGGTTAGTATCATTGTAATGGTAGTCATAATTAGCCTCCTCACATGGCTTTACAGGGCAGCACCTAATAGCAATCCCTAAGCGGCCCAGGACTAACATGTAGGAGTGTTCCATACCCTTGTTTTCCTACTGTGCTGGCATCATGAAGAGTATGTTAACTCTAGTCCTTATGTTGGGATGATCCTCACTTGGCTAGTTAAGCTGGCTGTATAGCCAGACTATGCTGTGGTGAAATGCAAAACACAAGAGGATCTTGTACTTTAAGTGATTTTCCCACGGTGACATAGCAAGTCAATTACAGAGCCAGAAAGAGAACCCAGGAGTCCTGAATCCTAGTCATCTGTTCTAACCACTGGATGACACTCACTCCCCAAATAACAGAGTGCTATACAAGTTATTTATTCCTTTTAGGTTTCTAGTACATATTGACAATATCAGCAATTTTTTAAAGGTACATCAACACATAGTTGCCAGAATACATGCCTTGAAAACATAATATGCAGAGAGAAGGGATTTCAGGAGATATTTAAATTAGTGGAGTAATAGGCAAAATGGAGTCTGGCATCTCTAGCTAGAGCTCTTCATACTGTTGCAGAGTTGTGTTTCATTTTTTCTGGTCCCTATGTTTATTTCAGCTATGCCTGATACAGAGATGGCATGTTAGCACGCCTTAATATTGAACCATTTACACTTGTTAGTTATACAGCATTTAGGGCAGTGATCATAAATTGTTCAATCACAAGGTTTAGTCAAAGCTAGCATTCTTTACTGATGTCTTGTCCCTAGGGTGTTGGAAATTCGATTGTTGAAAGTGCAAGTATGGTTTAGCAATCCTTTCCAAGAACCATTTATCAGAAATCGTAAGGAGGTAATATATAAAAGTGGGATAGGAAACCTACACATTAAATGGGATTTACCAGCCAAAGCCTTTGGAACTGCTTTCCTGTGAATGACTGGAATGGAGCAGAACAAAGTCAATTACTGACTGTAATTAAGAAGTGGATGCATTTAAACTGTAGAGAGCAGTAGCAGTCTTCTTGAAATTGCCTAGTTACTCTGAAGATTAGTATGAAGAAAGAGAGAAACGGACTTGAACTATATCTTAGAGTATATTTTGAATGAAATCTCTTCCTGCAATTCTGTGATCTATTTTACTGATTTATTCATAAATCACTGTTTATATATGATTATTACAATAACACATTCAGACACAGAAACTTTCAAACTGTGTTTTGCTTTTGTCTTGTTAGCAGTGAAGTATCTCTTTTGCATATCATACGGTACAATGTTTATGCAATGCTGAAATACTTGTATTTTAATAAAGCCTGACGTTACTGAATGGAAGACTGAACTATGTTGTGTCCCTCTTAAGCCTTCAAAATACAGTAAATCTAATAATGTATGTTGCTTTTACTTTGAAAATGTTATTTCTTTTTATAATTTTAATAATGATTTGTTTATACTGAAAGAGATGTATTAGATTGGATTGTCCTCTGTGTTTGGTCTAATTCATTTCTGCATGTGTATGTTAATAAATTGTGATGTTATGTAATACATTTATAACCCAAAAGCTTTCAGTGTAAACTAGGGAAAGAATCAGAGATCTGGTTACCTTAAGTTGGATTTTGAATTTGCACTGTTCCTAAAAAAAGGGAGGGGGATTTTATCTTTTTAGTTCACAAGCAGGATAACAACACTGGCTTTGGAAATCAAATATTTGAGATCTACAGGATAGTGATTATGCTAGGGGTTAATATAATCAGCTATGGGCTGATTGGCTCTTTTATGGAAGGGGCTCTGAATTCTCCCCAATTGTTCTGAAAGTCTGTCATCATCTTCCTGCTCACAATGGAATGGGCGTCAGGTCCACTTCCAGTGCCCAGGCATCCCAGTGTAGGCCTGCACAGATGCCCTGTGATTTGAAGCTAGGTCCTGGACCTTTTGCCCCACCTTCCCTACCTCTCTGACAGGATGACTTCATGGAGCTATGCTGCCTGGAGTCTCCTTAGCTGCTGTTGATTCTGAAACTACTTCTTAGAGGGGTTTCCTCAAATCAGAGAGAGTCACAGAACAGTTAATAAAGCCTTAGGCCGCATTGGCTTTTGCCACCTTTTCTGATGTCATGGCAGGGAAGAAGAGATGGGGAAATGATGTGTGCTGATATCAGTGGGACTCATGTGGCCATAAGGGTCTGTGCTTGTGGATATCACACCAGGATGAGGGTTTGACTAGCAATTAAGCACTCCAAGATGTGGTCAAATTAAAAGCATAGAAGCTTAGGTGGTAATGACACTTGGCCTTTGCACCTTGATGCCTTAAAATGAACTCCAGGTGTAGTGAGACTAGACAGTAACCCCACACCATATCATGTCTCTCTGTTCAAATGAACATCGAAGTCCAAATCTTGCCAACCTTACATTTGTCCTCATTACTTTCTTGGACAAAAATTTCAGTGAGATTCTTGCTTGCGAAAGACCTGAGTAAGAGCTTCAGGATATGGTCCCCAGTTATAAAGTTTGGACCACGTCTGAATGAATGGCCAAATTCATAGACCACTTGTACATCCCCTATATTCTGAATCTTTCATGCACAGTCCCTCTATGTGAAGACATGAGCATTCTCTGTTGCTCTTTCTCCAAATATGAATAATTCCCATAACACTTCAGAAAAAGTTCAGACTGAGAGAAAGAAAGTGTGCATATTTACACCAAATATCACCAGCTACATTAGACTGTGGAGCTGCATGTCAGGGGAATTAATATTCTTTTGGTAAATATTCCCAGTGTGGGGGTCAAAAATGTAAATTGACTTGTATTCAGATAAACTATTTTTCTTGGTAAATGGGCTCCTAATTACTTTGCTATAGATATATCGGGTTGTTTTTAAAAAAAAAAAAAGAAATAACACTAATGTTAATTTGACTGAAGTGCTCAGAAAGAGGCATACTGGGGTCTTAGGTAAATATATTTATAACCTTCAATATAGAGAAATCAAATGTAAAAAACAAATGCTAGCAGACTTGAAACAGAAACCTAAAATGATAGGAAATTCACAATTAATTCTAACACATGCTTGTGCATTTTTTTCAGGAGTGCCTTGACTTAGATTTGAACCGTCTGTCTTAACTCTGAATTCCCTGGCTTTTCTTAGCTTGTGTCACATTAACATTATTTTAGTATTCTTTGTATTTAATAGTTATATTACTGAGACAATAAGTCATTTGTTGTGACATAGATTAACAGTTTTCAGAGAGAGGTTCAAAACTGCTTGGTAATTCCCAGTTCTCTAAGAGATAATTACTGGCACAAAAAGGAAGCATTTCAGTGTGTGAGAGAGTATATATTACTAAAACAAAATAAAATAAAATAAAATGATCTATCTTGTGTGGTTTGCTTACCTGTCATTTCTTCCCCCCTTCCTCCAACCAGATCACAACGATATCAGGAAATGAGTTCCTCCTTCAGTCAGATATTGACTTCATCATATTGGATTGGTTCCACGCTATCAAAAATGCAATTGACAGATTGGTATGTATTTGTTTTGGCTGTTACCTTTATTAATTAAGATGTAGTAATTTAAACTTCATTTGCTCAGGCATCTATAGAGGTTTTAGACAGGCAGAAAGCTAGCTAACTAGAGAGACTTTCCTTTATTTGGAGGATATATAAATATGTATGTATGTATATCTCGTAAAAAAAAATCAGATAAACAAGGTTGTTGAACTAAAAAGTCATTTGATTCCTGTCTTAAAACAGAATGCTGCATTTATTTCTCTGGAATAACAAGGGCATTGGTTTACTGTGGGTTGTAAAAGCACACAAGCGCTTAATAACTAATGAATTTTTACATTTTCTGTTTATGCAGCCTACAGTATATAATCTTCAATAGAACTATTAATACATTTGAGCCTTTTATGCATTTTCATATTACTTATTCACAAGAATAGCACTAGCAAATAATATTCCTTTGTAACTGATTGCTGTTATTCTCCCAGGAAGGCTGGGGTTTTTCTTCTAGAAATAAGCAGGGCTGTATTTTCTGAAAACCATTTTTAATTACCCAACCCAATTCAGCCATAGTTTTTTTTCTTTTCTTTTTGCTATACTCAGTATAAATTCCAAATCCCCTTTTTCTATCTATGCCTGATCCAAGAACAGATTTATTTTTATAGGACATTGACCCCTCTTGATTACTGCAAAATGTAGTAAGAAAAGTTATCTCTATTTGCTGAATTTTCCAGGGGATTTTGCTGAAACTGAGTTGATAGCACCTGAAACTGGTATCTGTGAATGTGGTCTATGTGACACGTCCAAAAGGGTTAATTTGTATATGGCTACAGCTTCTTTAAAGAGCTATAAGCAATGCAATACCTGCAAGCTGTAATCAGCCAAGGGAAGTTTGATCTGAGGATGTATGTCTTCATACATTGTATTTCATTGGTCAAATGTACTGTTACTTGATATCCTACTGGAGAATTTTGGGTGGAGTTTCTGCGGAAGCACTTTCTTGCTTATGTTGTTCAATTACGCTCCCATGAATTCAGTTGCTCTTTTTTTGTTTGGTTTGGTTTTTTAACGTGCCTCTAAGGGTGAAATCCTGGCTTTAAGGGGCTGAACCTCTTCGGAGGGGAGTACAAAGAAACACATAAAGGTAGATGCTCAGCTGATGTAAATTATCATCATCAGTGGAGATATGACAGTTTATACCAGATGAGTGTCTGCCCTATGTTATCCATGCAGGACAGTGGCATGTGCATATTATCAAGTCAGTGTGGACTGGGAATTATACACAGATGCAGCAACTGCTGTAACTATCATCTTCTTAGTGTATGTGCAATGTACCTCAGGTGGCACATGGCCAGGATTCATCACCAAATTTGGTCTGCTGGTTAGATCATTAGCTTCCAGGCCGGGTACTGATGGGGAGGGCAACGTGAACGCTGATCTGTGCCCCCCACTATAACTATGAAAAGGTTTAACATGCGTTTCTCTTTAAAAATTCATCTGAGCTTGTGGGCACCAGAGTGATTTCATCTCCATTTTTCCTGGTCAAACCCAGCTACAATAGCACTGCCCCTCTTGTTGTAAGAGACCAGTCCTGTTCTGGTTGCCTTCCATGTGGATGAAGTAGGACAAGAGGGGATCATTGAGTCCTCTTTGTCTCTCCACTTCCAAAATGCATTCAAAGTGAATCCAATCCCACATTAGTGGTACTTGAAACTCAACAATTACTGTAATTTCCAAGATAGGAAGCCAGACTATTTTAAACAAACTTCCTCTTTGCAATAATTCAGAAACACCCTTTGGACACACATGCAGTGGGGAAATCATTTCAGTCACCAACGTAAAAAATTAGGCCTTTTGTTTTCCAATTTAGCATCTGAAATTTATTTGAGAAATTAAAACCAACTGTAAGGGTTATAAAACAGCAGTCTTATGGTAAACAGGTTTTGTATTACGCTTTCCTTAACTTAAATATTCATTATATCATCTGGTATAAGTGTCTATCCGTTTCTGATTCTATGAATGTTCTGTAATTTTGTACTTCATTGTTCCATATAATATTTTTTTTTTTTAAAAATCATTATTTCCAGCCAAAAGAACAGATTTGTACACCAAGAAATCTGGAGTTCAAACTTCAAAGATCCTCTAGCAGTGAATTACTGAGCAGCTTAAGTACTGAGTCCAAAGAACCAAAGTCTGAGCACAGAAAATCTCTAAGTAAGTTTTTAAAACTAAATAACTGTTTGTATAAGATAATTTGTATTATTTATAAAATGTAATGAAACTAGGAACTTAATATTAGGCCCTATTTTTGCCCTTGTTGGGTAAATAACTTACATCTAAGCAAAGGACAATTTTTATCTGCAAGTGTCTGAGTTGGGGGGGGACATTGTCTTCTAACCTAAATAAATTCCACAGGAAGCAAAGACAAGTATCCAAGGTGTTTATTTCAAACCTGCATCCTATCCTAACATTTTATTATAATGACTTTATTTCTATTTCAGGAAAATAACTAATTTTGATAGAATAATTTTATCTGATAGATGTTTGTGCTCTTGAGTTGTGTACAGGAAAAGGCAGATCTTTTGCTTCAGACAACCAGAAACATTACTATAATGTTATGAAAAAAACTAAATTCCAAAAGTCTGACGTTTTACTTTATTTGCCTAGGATGATAACAGAAAATACTCTGAAACCAGTAATGATTTATTCTACTCCAGATAATCTTTCTTTTTGAAATTGTGTTGAGATGTTGAAGATTTTGTGAGGACTAAAGGCAGAGAGCTTTTTCATGGCTTCCTAATGCCATACACACCATTAAAATTAGAATTGTTTCCCTTTTTTGATATGAGATGCACGTACTGATTCTAGGATAAACTCAGCTTCCATATGCCTTGAAATGCACACAAGTGGGAGAGCTCTGTGCAGGCAAAGGAATTTGCCTATGCACAACTCTTTGCAGGATTGGAGTATTAAATGCTAAAGTGATACAAGCCTTAGAAATACCACAGCTAGATAGATGGATGATTTATTCTCATTGATAAATGGGTGTCAATATAGGTAACAACAGTGAGAACTACATATGTAAATACAAAAGTAAATTCAGTTAACTCCCTCATTTTGAAACCTATAGCCTTATTTGGTTTCTGTAGCTTGTCTAGTTGAATAGATTTGTTGTTCTCTTTTTAATAGACTGTAAAGCAGTTTTGATTGTAGCATGTAAACAATGTTCTTATATATCTTTGTATTGTGTTATTACATTGTATTTTTGCTATACATTTTAAAAAAGGCTCAACAAGCAGTGACACAGTCTAAGGACCTGATTCTGTTTCAACTAAATTTAATGGCAAAGTGCCTTACAACTGTCTCACCGTTTGCTGACCTTTTTTGTTTTCATGGTATCATAATTCTTATATTTCACTCAACAATGATTTAGGAGACAGAACAGAAGAAACTGATCACCACCAATGACATAAACTTAGTCTACATTTCTTTTTTAGACCTTAGAGAGTTGTGAGTGGCCTCTTTCTTGTTAGAGGCTGTTTAAACACATTAAAAATTTGAAAGTATCTGGTGTGAAATCTCACCAAACTGAAGCTTATATTTAAACACTGTAGATTGTATTGCTTAAAAATATGTATCTGGATTTTTTTTTTGCCCCATGAGATTAAGTAATTATGTGGAATTAGAAAAATCATAGTATTCACTTACTTATTAGCAGTCCAAGCACAAACTGTATTGTCAGTTTTCTGCCTTTGGCTTTCTGTGCCCTTAATGTTCACACAAGTATCGTCGCCAGAATTATTGGCAGCTAGAGCCAAAATTGCTTTAAAAAGGCATGAGAACTGATAATGACACATTGTTAGCAGTTAACAGGTGGTCGTTTCATTGTCCAGTTTGACTGCAGAGCACAGAGAAGATATGTGCAGTATCTGCAATAAGTGCACTTATAAAGTTATTACAAAATTTAAACAATCATCTTTCTGTTACTTCCATTTTATTGATGACTGTCAGCAAAGCCAAATATTTTTTAAAAAAGGGATTTTTAAAGTATGTTTATTTCTCAGCCCGACAGAAACCAAGAAAGTAAAAGCTTAGGCAGACTTTTTGTGGGGAAGAAAGGCAACTGATGTGAGTTAAAGAGCTACTGACACCTCCTGGAAAACTTTAATTCCGATTCAGAGACAGTTTATATTAATCTGTAATTTTTTCTTTACATTTTAAATGTAATGCTGGTAAAAGAGTGTCAAAGGTCTGGCACAAGATATTGAAAGTTTCTGCTTATTGATTGAGCAAGTATCATGGAGACAACAACTATCCCAGGTTTCAGCCCAAACTGTCCCACAGTTCAGACCTGAGGAGACCTGTAGGTGATGAGGAGTGAGAGTTAGGTTTCTATGCTCATGTAATCCTTAGTGCCTCTGCGGAGATTCCCAGAAATGATGGCAATTAGTACCACTAGTGATTCTGGTTTTTGAGACAATTTGGAAAACCAGCAAACTCAGTTTACACAGGCCCCAGAACATCGGTCAGCTCAATTATACAGACTTTCAGTTACCACTGACCTGGTCCGGATTTAAATCCAATGACATAGTATCTACTTTCCTTCTTAAATTGATAGTTTGCCAAGTTTCCCTGTTTTGGTATGGTGGTATTGATTAGGATGACTAGATGTCCCGTTTTTAAAGGGACAGTCCCATATTTAGGCCCTCCTGCTGGTGTCCTGACTTTTTCTTAAAAATGGGCAGATTGTCCCTATTTTCTGTCTCTTCCTCCCCCCCCACACACACACACATCAGGACTGGCTGGTCCTGCTGCTGGCTGGATCCCTGCTTGCCAGCCGCCTGCCCACCAGCAGCGAGGGGGGGTGTGCAGTGGCTGCCGATGGGGGTGGGTGTGCAAGGCTGGTGGCAGGGCGAAGATGCAGTGTGCGGGTCTGGCCACTCCCCCTGCTGCTCTACCAGTGCAGCCCCTGCTGCGTGCCAGCTCTCAGCCAGCAGCCAAGCCCCCGTCCCATTTCTAGCCAGCGCTGGCTGTAAGCTGTGGTGGCTGGTGAGTGTGGACAGGTGCCAGGCAGTGCCCGGTTATGTGTCGCCTCTGCTGCCCACCCATTGGCCCTTTATGTGCTCCTCCTCTCACTGTCCTCTCCCTGCTTTGCCCCTTCACCTCCCCAGCTCCACTGCTCCTCCCCTTGGTGGGGCATGTCCCACGCCCAGCGCTGTGCGGAGAACCAGCCCCTGATCGGAACGCTCAGCACCCTGGGAAAGCCCAAGACCCTCTGGCCCGGGGCACTGGCCAGGAGGATCTGAGCCCTGCATGTGTCCAAGCTGCACACAGCGCAGGCATGTGGAAGACTCTCCGCCCCTCAGCTAAGCTCTGGAGTGGTGGTGGTTGGGGAAGCAATTTCCAGCCTGTTCATGCCCTGAATCTTCAGGATCCACAGCAGCCCCCAGGGTGGGGCTTAGCACCCTCTTTACCCAACCCTGGCTCCTAACCCTGGGAGCATGGGGCTTCTCCGTCCCCTAGGCACCCTCCCCTGCTGAGCCACCTTTCTGGCTGGTTTGCTAAAGCCCTTGCAGTCAGGTTCCCTGGGCCCTGGTGCACAATGCATCCTTAGGGCTTAACCCCTTCCTGCCTGCACTGTAGCTGAGGGACAGGAGGTGGGTGAGTTATGTCAGTGGCCAGCAGCAATCTGGAGGCGTTAGCTGCCTTTCGACTCTGTGGGGGCAGGAAGGGACAAGCTGCTTCCAGCCACATGGGGGGGGGGTAGGGAGTGGGAGGGTAGAGAAGTGATGAGTTCTACAAAGAAATCTGGAGAGTAAGGGCATGAGATCCTGTGCCCCACCCCTCCATGTGTTGCCTTGGGAAGACGCGGTGCCAGGTACCAGGAGAGGCTGGTCTGTCAGGCATGGAGGGCGGAGAGCACCGGACGGGGAGGGTCAGGTTGGTCAGTCACTCTCCCTATGTGAGAGAGGTGTACGGGAGTGTGTGGGGGGGAGGAATGGGGGGTAGAGTTGTGTGTCACTTTTCCACATGTGAACCCTAAAGCCTCAAAGATAAGAAGATAAATAAAAAGAATCCAGCTACACAGTATTTCTTTTTAACATGGGCTCAGTCAACTTGATTTTAATTTGAATGGTTGTACTGCATAGTTCTGCTTGATTGCTGTTGAACCTGCTTGAATACGAGTAATTTTACCAGGGGTGTCCCATATTCAGCATAGGGAAATATGGTCACCCTAGTATTCATAAACATTATCATTACAATCTAAGACCTCAGTCCTGCCCTCAGATATGCAGGAGTCCATTACCTTGGATTTTACAAGAGTAGCCACTGCACAGCTTTAATTTATACAGCTACTACTTATGCAGTAGGGTAGCCTCTTGCCCTGTGTCAATGGTAATAGGAGTGCTCAGCCCATTTGGAACACTTTTTGCATTAAAGCAGAATCCTGCACTCTGGGAGCCTGTACCTTTAGTGCAAGAAATTTGGCTAGCAACACCAGATCTCTTTAGTCAATGGCCCAGGTACAAACCCAGCCAGATATTTTTTAAATTAGTGGGAATATTTCATAATCTGTACATGATCATTCAGACCTTAGCCTTTTTCCTGAGACTGCCAACAGTTGTGCTAATTAGTGCCAGCTATAATGGTACTTTCTGTGGTGTAGACACCTGTTCACTAGGAAATGGCCTGTGATCAGCAGGTTCATTTTACACTGGCACTGAACATCCGTTTTATGGTAACCATTTAAATTCACCACTAATCTGGGTTGGATTTAAACTGCTGATGCTTTAGATATCCCTATAGATAGATCTATAACTCATTACTATTCTCCTAAATAATCAAGTTCTCTAGAAAGTAGACTTTGTTTTGTGTGCTGTCAATTATAAATACTAACTTTTTGTCCACAGCCAATAAAAATCTAACTTTTTGCTCTGTAATAGGTTTAACATTTTTTGTGTTGCATATGGAGGTGGTGATTTTTGCATTTTGATCTTTATCTCATGCTTTTTTTTTCACTCATTAGTGACCTCTTGTGAATGAGACAGGGCTGGAGTAGCTAGAAGCTTCTCTATTGATTGTAGGCTGGAATCCATTTTTTTTCCCTTTTCCAAATGGAAACAAACGGCTTCTCAGTAGGAAGAGTGCCCTTTGGCTACTATATCAATCTGAGGGCTGCTCTTGTCAAAATGCACAGTCACAAGCTTGATAATGCAGTACATTCCAAAAGCACTATATTTCCAACCTGTTCTCCATCATTTCCTTATGGCGTCACATTTACTCAGTTCATCACATACTTATTAATATTTTACATTTCCTTGAAAGTGATGGAATTCTATTTTTATTACAAAAGCAACAAGAATAAATACTAATTGTTGTCAGTTATTTCCTTATGCAGCGGGAACAGTAATCTGTTACTCGGTTTTAGGTTGCCAAGGCAAAATCATTAAATATTTTCGAAATTAAAAAAAACAACCCTGTGATATTAGAAAAACCCAATTTGATCTCCTTGTTTGCTGTGTACTGTATAAGAGCTAGAACTGACTTAACTGACTGCATTATTTTTATTGTTTCTACTTGTAATTTTCCCTTATCTTTAAAAATGTCCTTTTTCTGTAAAGTATCCTGTACCTTTCTTAAAATCTAGGAGTTACTCATGCAATCACTCTGGATATTTTACATTTTCCTCTATATATAGGTGTTATATTTGGAAGCCAGTCCCACTTATAAAGGCATACAAGTTCCAAATGAGATGTAAAAATGAAAGTCCAGAATATTGCCGGTGCATTATTAGTAGTATTGTTATGTATTATTACTGTCATGCAAATGTGTAGGGCCATTAATCATCTGCTCCTGTGCAGGCCATAGTGGATGGATTTGCAGCAATGGGGTACTCGAATTGCAGTGGGGCAATAAACAGTAGTCATATCCATATTTTGGTACCAGCCCACTTTGCCATTGGCAATATTGAAATGCCAATAATGATTCTGGGGGATGTAGGCTACTCCATGCTCCCCTGGCTCATGAAGCTATACACTGGCCTTTTTGACATCTTCAGGAAAAGATTCATCTATCAGCTCAGAAAGTGCAGAATGATTGCTGAATGTGCCTTTGGCAGATTGAAGTGTTTACTCACTAAATTGGATCTCAGTGAGGAACATATCGGTGTTTGTAGCTGCCTGTTGTGTCCTGTATAGTATGTGTGAGACAAAGGGAGAAAAGCAGTTGCCAGGGTACAGGGCAGAGGGGGAGTAACTATCTGCTGATTTTGAGCAGCCAGACACAAGGACTATTATAAGAGCCCAATATGGAGCTCTTATAAGTGGTTGAGGGACACTTTGAAAGAACACTTTAACAGTCATCCATCCAGTAGTGTTCTGTTCTGGAATGTTCTCTGGGCCTGCAGCTTTGGATGCTGCTAGGAATTGTTGCTGTTCATTTATAAATAAGTCTGGATGTTTTCCTGAACCTATGTGCTTGGTGTACATTTACAAGTATTGTTTGCTTTGACTACTGCTATGCAGTCTACAGTATTTATCGAGAACTAATACGTTTGATTCTCCAAAACGAGAAATTTATTGAGCAGAAAAAAAATGCAGAAATTCAATGTGCAAAAACTTCACAGACAATGTTACACAAATTTTTA
The DNA here is from genome assembly GCF_016161935.1 of Mauremys reevesii. Classification (NCBI taxonomy): domain Eukaryota; kingdom Metazoa; phylum Chordata; order Testudines; family Geoemydidae; genus Mauremys; species Mauremys reevesii. Next base: position 55,305,524 of record NC_052633.1, on the reverse strand, counting down.
ACATAACTTAATGGGGGTAATTTAAAAGTAGAAGGATGTAAATATTTCTATCTATTTGAATGTAGTCCTTTGTGGGTACATCTATACCCACCGTCATTCTCACAGGTCAGTGTATGTGAAGCTGTGGTTCTCCTTGCAGAGTGTTAGGGGTAATGATACACTCTGTGATGCACCCTGTGATGTCGTGGGGTTTGAGAGAAGCTATCATGGAGTTCTCCAAGGTCTGCAGTATTTTAGGTGGCAGCAGGGCCGGGGGGAACCATGTGGAACAGTTTGTTTATATTCATAGGGATGCCCCTTTTATCCTTCTGAGATATAGTGACAAAATATTTGTTGCCTGAGAAGACCCATTTTGTCCTGGTTCATTTCCTGCTCATTGTCCTGCTGGGAGTCCTGGGCCTTTTTCCTGTCCTCTGTCTTTCTCCATGATGTCGGTCATATTGGCTTGCAGGATCTTGCTGAACTTATCCTCCCTAGTCCACTTCTTTTCCCTCCTCCTCTGGGTCATCAATTCTGCATCCGTGGAGGAGGCACCCTTCAAAGGACACCATGCCAAAAACTGATGATAAAGACAGGCAGATGTATCATTGGTTTACAGAAACAAGGCGAGAGAAAGATACGTTTCAAAACGCTCTTCTCTTATTCTCCTAAATATTTTTAATAAGAAATACTTATTGGCACTTCAACTTGGGAGTGCCTCAGTCAAGCATCACTCTCCAGTCCCAGCCATGGTAAATATCACACATCAGGGACAGAGGGGAAGAATTTTTTTGTTGATTGGAGTGATACAATTTCAATCCCTATTCCATCAGTATGAGTACAGGGCAGTGACACTGAATATTGACACTATTTTCCATAGGTAGTGGTGATATTAGCTGATATCTTGCTCATGAGGGTCATAAAGGCACAGTGAGCACAACTACTACTTATGTCCCGTCCGGGCCTGTATACCACTATGCTGTTTACTGTAATGGTGCCAGCCAAATTCATCACCGAGTGGTGTGGGAAAGTGTCCTACCAGAGAAGAAGAAATGAGGCAGCCATCTCTGGAAACCTTCAGGAGAGAATTGCAAAGTATCTCCATGAACGTTTTGTCACTATATCTCAGAAGGATAAAAGGGGCATCCCTATGAATATAAACAAACTGTTCCACATGGTTCCCCCCGGCCCTGCTGCCACCTAACCCAATGGCTCTACTTCTGTTGGTTGTACCTCTAACTCTTCTGGTATGAGGAAAACAATAAAAAGTCAATACTTTGTTTTGTTAGCTTGGCAATGGGCCTTGCACCATCTTCACATTTAAGAATTATAAGGAAAAATTTATGCACACACTTAACCAGAGTCCCTTCCCCTTCATCATCTCATCGGTGCTCTGCTGGTGGGAATGGCTAGACTGTGGTGGAGTGTCAAATAGGTCTTGGCTCATGACATGGCTGGAGTCCCCTGCCAAGTCTCCTCTCTTGTCCTTGTCCTCATCTTCCTCTTTACTATTCATAACAGAGGTCTTTTCCCTCAGGCTTCACCAAGGTATCCACAGTGGTCTGCAGAGTTCTTTTGCAGTCTCCACCAACTATCGCATGCAGTGCTTGTAAAAGTGCTAGTTCACACACAAAAGTTCACACATCACTGCTGTTAATCTCTGTCTTACCCCTTTGCCTGCAGCCCTCATGCAATCTGCTCATACATGTCCACATGTCTGTGGTTAGTCCGCAGCTGTGTTTGCACAACTTATTCTCCACACAGGCCCAGGAAATCCAATATCTCCTGTTTACTCCAAGCAGGAGCACGTCTAGTGCATGGAGCTGGCATGGGTGGTTGGGCAGTTGCACAGAATAAGGGAGAGTTGCTAGGTGTGTTTGCAAGGTGGGCAACCAGGAAAAGGCATTTCAAAAACACGTTTGGCAGGGGAGATTAAAGAGGTGCATGGTTTCTGGTCTCTGTGAAGCCAGAGCAGTGACGTTTAACAGTCAGACATCACTGATTACTGACCTCTGACCAGATTTGATTGTGGTCTGAGGATCTGTACTTTGCTGATGAGGCTGCTGCAAATTGGGTTGGTAAGCTCCATATCTGTTAAGAAGAAATGGAATTTAAAATAGTGGCAAGTGCAGTCACTATTTCAGGGAATGGGGCATTATGGGACAACTGTTGGAGGACTCTCGGAGTCGACACAAGTCATACAGTGTCTACACTCACTGCGTCAACCTCAGTAGGTCAACCATGGTTCTACTCCATTTTGGGGAGGTGGTTTTACTGTGGTGTTGTCTAAAAGCAATAGATGTTCCTTGAATGAATGTTCTGCTGCTTTTTAATATGTCATTTTATTATTGTTATTATTGCATCGGGTCATTTATTGCATAATGATTTGTATTTACTTTTCTAAATCCTTCCAGAATTTATTATTTGGGTTTAATAGCATATTTTTAAATTGGGCATAACCAATTTCCATGTAAAAGTTTGGCAGAGAATTGCTGCATGTTCACTTAATTCATTTTTATTGAACCAAGTCCAGATTTTAAGTCAGGAAGAAGTTAGATATTAATCACATTTGAACAGGATCATTAAATTTTCCTTTACCTACTAGAACAGCAGGGTCATTATAGAACCATGAAAAGTTAGCTCACTTATTAATCTTTACAATTACATAAAAGTGATCATTTTCATAGTACTTAAGAGTAGCTATTGCCCATTATTTGAAGAGTATGTGGGTATATTACAATATAATATAATATAATATATTATTATAGATGTGACCTGTGACTCATTGGTCTATTCACTGACACACAACTCACTGTGAAGTTATTTGTTTGAGCTTGGATAATCTTTAATTGTTTCATGCTCCTCATGCTCATTTGTGGGGCATACCAGTGAATAGCAAGATAGTGAGGTATTAATTACCTCATTATTACTTAATTATAATTATTGCATACTTAATTTTTATGGAGAATTATAGCATAAAGGAAGGCATATTATACTGCCCACTACTTGAATGACAGTGATAGCTAATGTAAGTTAAAGAAAAATCAATCAGAAATCTTCACTATAGATTATTATCTGTTTTTTTTTCCTTCCTTCTCCTGCAACCACTTCTCATATTTGACTTTGAAACCCAACAGTTTAAACTGGGTTCTTGTTTCAGTGGACTAATCCCCTTTCATAAATCATGTTCAAGTGCTGAAATAATTTGCACATCATTTAAAGTGTATTTGCTTTGAAACATTCACCTCAAGCCCTTTTGTATATCCTTTCTCTCTAAAGATTTGTAGTATTTGTTTTGTTCTCTGAGGTATAAAAGACCTGGGTAAACTTTATTCCTGTTGTTTCAAGATTAGTGAAATAAAATACATATTTATTCAACTGGGACTGAAAGAAGCTTTAGTAAAGACGATCATACATATGACCCTTGGGAATGTTATAATATAAAATGTCTGTCTTCAAATCTCTTTAGATTTGTTCAAAACAGTATCGAAAGACTTAAGTTAAAAAAAAAACAGCCACACATGCATTTTTTACAAACATTTCTTCTTTGTTGCAAAGAAGAGAGCTGCCATATATTTTTGTTAACAAAATAAATTCCTATTGATAGAGATACAAAACTCATACAAGGGCAAGAAGCTATCAGGCATTGAACAAATAGTCTGACATTGCATCCACTGAACTAAAATATGCACTGTAATGATATTGTTTTTATAGGATGCTACATTTTGAAAAACCTATAGAGCTAATTTAGTATAGTATAACTATATAATGTCTCCGGGAGAACCATGAAGAAATTATGAACAACATTTCAGAAATGTAAGTATTAGTAGAGGCAATTATCTTCTAAGACTTTCTGTATTCTCAATGGAAGATTAACTTATTTGTAGCTGGATAAAAATATTTGCTTCTACTATACTGCTTTCAAACCCCATTATCAAACATTGGTTGCTCCAACTTAGTGCAGTCTTTGCATGCCTCACAAAGTGAACTTTGATGCATTTTCTAAGGTGGACCTTGATTTCTTTTTGCATACTATGGTGGATCATAATATTTTGTGGTACCTTCCAGAAACATTTCATCCCTCTCAGCCATACATCACCATTTGCATCATTTTCTATTTCCATTCCCCACAATGAAAGAACATATTTTCATTCTTTTACTGGTAGGTGCTAAAATGAGCCATGAATTTTCACTACTATAAGAGATCTCTTCCACTGCTGAAACTTTGTCTTCCCCACCCATTCAGCCACAACTGAGAACTGGAATGAAAGGATGTGACTTACTGAACTTTGTGAAAAGGCACCAGTAACGGTAGTCTGTCACCACTTCTGTTTGCAGTAATTCTGAAATCTCTTGTAATGATTATTAAAATGACTATCCCAATGGCAATGCCAGCAAAACTGATTCTCAGATGGCATTGTATTCAGAGATTTCTCTGCTATTTAAAACTAATCCAAATGCAATCCTCCTGATATTTTGGAAGGAATGTAATAGAAATAAGAAGGTTTTTAGGTTATAAAGGTCTAAATTAAACTAAATCAGGGAGACTGTAACTCAGGCTCATTACTGTCTCTTGGATTGGGTGTATTAACACTTTAAAAATGAATGTGCGTCCCAGGATCTCCTATTTGTTCCACTAGCTGCCTGCTGACATGCTAGATAAACAGTTTAAGGACAAGCATATTAGAGAAGCATGTACAGTTGGAGCACTTAAAAACGTACACCAGTCTGAAATACTCTACCAGTCCCAGGAATGTCCCCTATCTTTAAATTGGGAATTCTATTAGAACCAGTGCAGTCTTTCAAACTGTAAGACTGTATATAATTGTGATTTGTGTAGGTAAAAACTTCAGGGAAAAGCCTTCCTGACAGGAAGATCAAAGGATGGAGAAAGTCAGGTGCTTAATTAAGACCAGACTATGACAGGCCCTTATGTGGATATGCCGAGGGAGGGCATCAAGAGCTTCGCCCCGTGCATGGCTTTCACAAGGACCTCTCAGAATCACATTCTCTGCACCTGTGAAGACAGCCTGACCTGATCCCTCCATGTGCAGCTGCAGGACCAGTGGAGAGTTGGAGCTATAGCTCAACACTCCACTTAACAAAGCCACAGACAAGAGAGTTCCTATGGTGCAGCTTGTACAATCTGCCTGTGCACCGGTGGGATTGTCTCTCCCTGAGCTCCCCAAGGACAAAGTAGCCCTGGTTCCTCCTGCTTGGGCAAGGTGCTAAATTCCACAATTTGGCCGTTACTGTGTTCCAGGTTCCCAGTAAATGTGAAATTCAAGGGTTCAGTGAGTTGGCTTTGAATAATGTTTTTTAAAAGATCATTGTAAATTGTGAACAATTTATATTCCATTATAAACACAAGGGGTGATATCCTGGCTCCATTGACATCAATGGGAGTTTGGCCATTGTCTTCACTGAGGCCAGGATTTCACGCAAGTTGTACTCAACTCTATTATTGTTATTGAAAAGCTGAGCAGGGACAAAAATAAAACACAGTAGCCTTTTATGCATTCTGGGTCCTTTGCATCATTCAAGTGATGCAGTGCATCCCTAAATCTATCTTGACTGGCCAGTTAAGCTGGGTTTATATCTCTTTGCATTACTGAAGTTGAAGCTCACTGGTAAATCTGGCCCATGGCTCATTGGAAGCCCAGCTACTCCAAAAATAAGTGCAAACTTTGCCATTATTCCAATCTACCATATTAAAATAAGTTTCCATCTTCTATTAAAATTAGTGGATGAACAATTAAATATTAAGATTTTAATTACATGCCATTTAAATGACATGAACATGCAAGATTCTTAGAAGTTGTGCAACATGGTGTCCAATAACATTTACCATAAGTAAATATCAAAACAGTTTATAATTCTCATGTGTGCTGATGGACTATGCACTCACACAATCATTGGTAGGGAAAAAAGGCTTAAGAATAATCATGGGTAACTAATGAAGATGTCTTGTCCACCCCACAGAAGCAGTTTAAAAAGCAAATAGATATGGATCTCTGCTAAGTAAGTCTGTTTACATAACATAATTGCCGTCTACTGAAAGAAGATTAAGCTATAGTAACAGGAGTCAGACACAGTGATGCCTTAGGAACGTGGGGAGAAGATAACCAAAGACTGTGGCATTGGGGACTTTTCCATTTACTTCTATATTAACCAAAATTAAAGCAGGGTGCAAAATGGATAGAGAAATGTACTGAAAAAAATACATGGTCTTGAGAGGTCCTTCATTTTGATTGGTAAATGCTGTGGTGCTCTCCAGGCACAACATCAAAGAGCAGGAGTTCTAATTTCCAGCTGAACACTTGTTATGAATATAGTAGTATGGCAAAAGTGACATCATTGACACATTTAAATCCTACAAACCAACTGAGAATCAGACAGAGAAATACTAATTCACCTTTTAGAAACTTTCACCTAAGCAATTTGAGATTTTTGAGGAGGCGGTAATTAGATTTCTGGATTCAGTCCCTGGGAAAATGAAGCTGAGAATCAATAAAATGGTCAGATTTGAGGGGAAAGGAGGGAAATGAGTGGGCAAGCTTAAGGAGCAAAGAGTTGAGAGGGAAGGGAAGGCAAATCAGATGAAGGGATGCAGAAGCACATTTGGCTTGCTGTATCATTTGTAAGACTTTTGCTTCCCTCTGGAGATTAGCATTAGATATTCCCACTGGAAGAAGTAGGATGCCAGACTAGATGCATCAACGGTCTCATCTGGTATGACATTTTTTTCTGAGTCATTTAGGTATGGCAAAATGTAGAGTAGGAAAGGGAGCTATTATTGAAGTGCTTTCTGTCATTAATGGGAAGGACAGGATACCCAAATGAAAAATGTTCTTTGACACTAACCTTTTCTCCCTCCTGGTTATTAGTACCGAAAACTTGGTTAGAAAGCAAGAAGTGTATTTTTCTGAAGGAATTATTCAATGTTGAAAGAATCAGGGATACATAGTTTGTCCCCACCCAAGTTTTAGGTTATTCATAGAAATAAAGCTATCATATTCTGAGAAGAAATAGTCACAATATCTTTGAAACACTCAGATAATAGTACCATGAATTTGGACAGTAAGACTTCAGAAGCTAAAGGACTCTGATTTCTGCTTACTTATTCATTGTAAGCTTGGAAGGTTTCAGATATCAAGCACATATTGAGTTTTATTGCTTGATAGCCTAATTGCATTTGTATTATCTTTCTCCTTAATAATATTTTCTTTCTCTGTGTTGGATTTCATCCAAGTATTGTACTTCCATGAAGTAGTTTTCTGTAAAATGTTTTGCTTAAACTTTGATGCTTAACACGCGAATGTTGTCATAAGGTGCTGTTTCCTGATAATAGAATTTCCTTTCTACAGTACTTTGCTTACATATATTGGAGCTCTTGAAATAAGGCTTTTTGTGCACAAGATAAGCTTTAGATAAGCATCTCCAGTTTTGGGTGCTTATCTGAACCATATCCAAACTCTAAAGTTCGTCCTTCATTAGTTGTTTTGCTTCTCACTTTAAAGGTTCAGTTATGCCATTAAGTATGTTTTATATAGGTTAAATCCTGCTTCAGTTTATCAGCTGAAGCATTGATTTTAAAGCTAAAGCCATTCTCCTTTAGGCCAGGACTACAGTTGGGATTTGCTCCAGGTTTAGGCTGTAATTGGTCGAATGTTTGTACATTCAACTGTATTTTAATCAATACAACATATATAACTTGGATCAGAAAAGTAAAGTGAAGCTCACAGTCTACGACCTCTGCAGAGGTCTGTAGCTCTGTAGCTTACAGTCTACGACCTCTGCAATCTGTGAAACTGAATGTTGGAGACTATTACAAGAGCTTTGGTTAAGGAAAGAAGTAAAATTACTTCTTTAGCATATGAATTTTTTCTCTTTAAAAGAACCTTTGTTCAATTACATGCAGTAATGATTTACTTGGGGTAGAGAGAACTCGATAAAATAGAAAGGACACAAATTTAATAATAATGTTTATACAGAAAATGGAGCTCAGCTCTTTGACTAGCTATTCCTTGACTACCTTCGAGACAATGGTTGTGGGTCCCTTCTTCACAGGAATTTCCATTTGCCTTGTTATACAAACCCTGCTGCTGACTTCTTATTTAAAAAACAAACACACATCCTTTGGCATTTGCTGTTTCCTGGTATGCTAACATTCCTTGGTATTCAAATAATAATTTTAATATGAATAATACCGTGTGTCTTTAGCTGTTCATTGGAAGGAAACATTATCATCTTGTTGGTTCTTATAACATATGTCGTATAGGTCAAATCCAGTCCTTCACTGTATGGATTGCACTAAGAAGATCATTCTGGGTCTAGAAAAAAAATAAGATTATACACATGGTGATACAACTGGGTGAATAATGGGAAGAATAATGCTATTGATATTCCATCACATTTCTAAATGCATTTAATTCATCCCTTTTGTGTTCACTTTGAGCACTGGAGCACAATTGACAAAAATATCAGTGGAGAATGATTTTCATGTGATAATATTCCTTTTGAATGGCCCGAGTTCAGTGGGGTACTTAATCACATGCCTACCTTCCAAACCCGAGGAAGAGCTCTGTGTAAACTCAAAAGCTTGTCTCTCTCACCAACAGAATTGGTCAAGTTAAAGATATCACCTCACCCACCTTCTTTCTCTAATACCCGGGGACCAACACAGTTGCAACAACACTGCATGTATCTTTAAGTATCCCATTGAAGTCATGTATGGTAGCTAGATAGATACAAGGAGTACCAAGTCTTTCCTGGCCTCTGCAAGTGGTTAGTTTGTGCCCCAAAGCATGAGATCCACTTACCTTTAATTATAAATGGTAACTTACAGTAAATTACAGATCAGATCCTACAACTGAAAATGCATGCAAGGATTGCAGCATCCATTTGTCACAATTCAGGGCTACTGCACCTGTATTGCCCTTCCGTGGTTCAGCCAGGTCACCCACTTTAGGCTTCCAGTTCCACAGTCATCACCTCTATTGTGAAGAGATGCACACCTCTCTCCATGCTTAGCTGGAGGCTCATAGTTCCTTGCCTGCACTGTGAGTTTCCCAGCAAGCCAGACTGCTTAGACAGGTCAGTGTCTGTACTTTGCTTTCTCTGCAGAGGCTATGAACAGTTGTAATTGCCCATTTATAACCTCTTTCTAGGTGTGCACATTTATTCATCACATGAAAGCATTAGAGAAAACATTTTAAAAAGAATAAGGGAAAATGCATACATGCCAATAAGCTTATCAGAGACCATTCCAACTCCAACAAGAACCCTGATAGGTGATCAGTCGTTCAATCACACAGAGTTTTTTCTGTGGTCACAAGTTCATCACTGCTTTAGCTCAGGACAAGAATCTTCATTCTTGACTTTATACAGCATGGACCTCTGATTTTTGTCCTCAGGTAACAGGCTAACAGCAGACAATGGTTCTCTTCCCAGTATATAGCTTTGAAAGGTGAGAATTTGCATTCCCCACCCCCCAGGTATTCCCTAGAAAACCCACTTAACTTTTGTTTGTCCCAAAAGTTCCTCCTTGTCTGGCATAGAGTTTAAAATAGACATCTGAAGCTCATAACTTGCCAAAGTTTGTTTGGCTCATGTGTCCACCCCAGAGAAGTTACATGAGATCCCACAATTACACATAAACTTTGTGTTTAATACACTGGACTCCAAAGATACTTAAACTTAATATAATATGTGCGGGTTTTTTTCAAGGATATTGCAGGAAATTGCCCTGTCAGACCATGCACAGCCCCGTTAAAGTCAGTGGGACTCTGTGTGATCACAGCAGTCCATCTGTGTATTGCCATTGAATATGGACCCAGGTAACTTATCAGACCATTCAACTGAGCAGTTTAATTTAAATTATGAATATTCACAATCAATCCATAGAGCAAAAAATTGAAAAGGTATCTATTAAGTGAATTCATACAACGGCTGCATCAATATCTGCTGACACCCATTCTACAAACAGGGAAAAAAACAGGCTAAATTCTTTCAATACATTTTTTGTTGTGAATTATCTTCTCAACTCTGTGATAATGTTAGCCAGTTCCTGGTTCTCTTCTCTGCTCTTTTTTGGGGGAGGCATGTCCATGCTTGTTACTTCTTGAGAATTCTACATAAAAAAAATTCTTATTCAAATCATGTTCACATTCTATACTTAAGATATTCATAGATTATAAGGGCAGAGGGGATCATTGTGATCATCTAGTCTCATCTCCTGTATAACACAAGTGATGGATCTTCCCTGTATTAATTTCTCTAGGAACTAGAGCATATCTTTTAGAAAAAAATTCCAATCTTGATTTAAAAATTGCTGGTGATGCTTTTGCTACCATGGTTTATTACCCTCACTGTTAAAAATTTGCTACAGGTGAACTTTGAAAAACATATTTTGGTCAAATACTACTTAGCTTTTCCTCTGCAGATATTAAGGTGCTTTACAAAAGCATTTTATAGATTGGAAAATGGAGGCACAGAGACTGAAATTGACTTGGGTGAGGCCATCCAGCAGGTTAGTGGCAGAATTAATAATAGAATCCTGGTCTCTTAAATCCAACTCCAGTGAAGTTGCTGGATGTTTGTTTCTGTTTTTCTGGGAATTTTATATGCTGCTCTGTTGCTTTTACTATAGAGAAGTGCACTGAAGGAAAAAAAATGTACTCCATTGTGTTTCTGAATTTTGTGGGGCACACGGAGCCGCCTGCAGGGTGGCCACCCCCCAGCGCTGCAGCCAGACCTGGGCGAAGTGGCCCAAGCCGCCCAGGGACCACCACAGGGTGGCCAGAAGCAGCAGCAGCAGCGGGGCCATAGAGGGAGGGGCGCATCCGTGTGGAGCCCGCATCCCACTCTCCAGGGCTCTGCTCCCTCTGGGGCTGCCCTGCCCCAGCTCCTCAGCCCCCTGCCGGGACGGTCCTCCAGCTCTGCCCTCTAGGGTCCTGGCTGGTCCTGGAGGCGGGAGCCCCAGCTGGAGGGACCCAGGGCTGAGGCGCGGCCCAGGAGCCTCACCGCTTATCCCGCTGGTGTCGGGGGGAGCCCAGCGCTGGGGTGGCAAGAGGTGCAGGTGGAGGGGAAGAAAGAGCCCAGGGCTGCGGCGGCAGGGGTGTGGGTGGGGGTGAGAGCCCAGGGCTGGGGTGGGGGGGCAGCAAAAATTTTTTGCTTGGGGTGACAAAAAACCTAGATCTGGCCCTGGCTGTGGGAAATGTGGCCAACACATCCCTCGACCTGCTCCGCTTCCAGCAGCTCCCATTTGCCTGGAGCAGTGAACCGTGGCTAGTGGGAGCCGCGATTGGCCAGACCTGTGAACAGGGCAGGTAAACAAACCTGCCCAGCCTGCCAGGGGCTTTCCTTGAACAAGCGGCTTCCCAAGTTTGGGAAACACTGCACTATATGAATAAAACAGATTCACTGATTTCTGGCATTGTGATTTGTATACTTAAAATAAATGTAATGTATACGTAGCATAATGGCATTGTTAGGATGGTGACAATGACAACATGCAATCAGCTTTCAGAAATACTGCATTATTTTTCCTCCATATAAAAGCTACAAACAACTAATGCAAAATCTATGAGTGTGCACCTTCAGTTTGTAATGTAAACTTACAGTGAAACTAATATGTACTGCCAATTTATTTCCATTTATTTTAGCAGATTGGACAAACAAACATTTTAGAAGCATAAGAGTTTGATGCAGAAATATGAATTATATATTTATTTCATTGCATCTTTACTGCTATTGCACGTGGATTTCATGAAGTATAAGGACAGTATTTGGCACTTAAGTTGTAAGGCTGTCATATTACAGCAAAATTATATGTGCTACATAATCGTTGTTTTCTTTGTCCTATTATTTATTTCTGAGTTTGTTGCATAAATATTTACTGTTACAAATCTAATTGGTTGTTTCAACCACCTGTTTTAAAAACAATTTAAATACTGAATGTAATTTAAATTCATGCATTTAGGCCTATGATGGCCTTAAACAGTAGAAATATCTTCAAGGAATCCCTCTATACTCTTCTGGCCATCATCTGCTGCTGCACAGTTTTCAGGTCCATGCAACCTGTTCACAAAAACCATAACTCTAAGATCTAAGGTAAGAGGAGAGGGTTAGGGGTCAGGACTCCCGCTTTCTATCTTTTCCTCTGTCACTGGCTTGCTGGGTTCCTGTAAAGCAGACCACATATTTTCTCTGTGCCTTAATTTACCCATTTTTAAACAGGGTATAATAATAGCAACTACTTATTGCATAGGAATTGTAGGAGGCTGAAATAATAAGATGAAGGGTACTATACAACCATGAAGGGTGAGATTGTACCCTTTACTTTAGTGAGTACATAAATTAAGGAGACTCTCAAAAGATTTTGCATTCCTTGTGGAAGGAACAGGTAAAGTGCTGCCTTGCCCAAAGTGTTATAAATTCCAACACAATGAACTGCAAATCTATGCAATGATTATACAGTACTGTATCACTGTTAGACTCACATTTCCAGTATCCAAGGGATTATGGGACACTTTCTCTATGCTCACAATTAGTATCTCACATTTGGCACAGTCCTGCAAAGTGCTAAACATGCTGGCCCTGATTCTGCAAAGCACTTAAGCAAGTGATTAGCTTGAAGCATATGAATATTCCCAGTAAATCCAATGGATCTACTCAAACTGTTAAAGTTAACCACATGCTTAATTGTTTCTCAGGATTGGGACCAAAGTGCTCACTACCTTGAAGGATTAAGCTTGTGGCTCTTATCAGTGAAATAATGGCCTGAGTAAGTGTATTGGGAAGAAGTTAGTGAAGTATTGACCTGTATAAGTATTGTTCTCCTCGCACAAATCAGCTTCACCTTACAGGAAATGTTCGAGATTATTAAAGAAAGCACAACACACACTGCTGTATTGTTTTAACTTCAGCAATAAATCTCAATGAAAGAGAAACTAGCAATGCTAAAGTATTTGCATTGTTTAGTGCCTTAACTTCTCCCACTGGTGCTGTTCATTCCTTCTGAACCCTTTCTTTTTGAATGCATTACATGCAATAATGTTGGGAGTTATGATAAACAGATAGGCACTGTTATAATGTATTAGAGTTAGGAAGAGGCACTTGAAAGAAATTGGTTTTGCTATACACATGATGTGAAACAATCAATAGTGCTTTAGTCTGACAAGTACTGTCAATATCCATTGTCACAGTCCAGAAAGTCGTTAATGGATAGTTCTTCAAAAACCAGTGCTTTCAACACAGGTTCAACGTACTCAAATGTACCGTATTTGGCAGGAATTAATCATAGGTAAACCCTTGGGATTTTGTGTAAATATTTTGTAAATTGAGAGTGAAATAAAAGTCGTTGGGAGGAAGGTAGGATAGTATTGTATAGTGTGGGGATGTCGGGGTAAACCATGTCAATAAAATCATTCAGCCATATAGGGACATTTAGAAAATGTAAAACCTGTTCCTTTCTGGGTCATACAGGCCTTGTCCAAAGCATTGCTCCTCAAAAATTAGACTGCTGGAGATGTACTCTCTGGTTGCAGAGTTTGTATTTAATATTCTTTCACCACATTCACACAAAGTAATCACACATGCAATCATGGTCCTGATTCTGAAAGGATCAGTGTCTTTTCTGGTTCATTTAACTGCATCTGCACCATGTTTCTGGAGAAAAGTTTTGAAAACTTTCCCCCCTGCAATTTCAAGCCTGATCCACCATGATGCCTAACCTGTAAACTACCAAAACAGACCAGACGGCCACTCTTGGTGGCTCTGTTTTTTGGGAGACTCCCATATACTGTCCAAGTGTAAGATCTGTCTTTAAAGGAAGATCTCAAAAATAGAGAAATAAAGTTTAAATTGTTGATGAAGGAGCAAGCCCAAAGGCCAGCCTCCAGTCTCGGCTTAGAGAACCCTGCGTACATTGGCCTCTATGCACACTTACACTATGTCTGTTTTACACCCACTGGCAGCGGCCTATAGAGCATGTGCACACACTGTAATGTAAAGCAAGCTGTGCCCGCACTGTAGCATGTAACTACATGTATCAGTGAAAAGCTCTGTTGGGGGGAAGCTGTGGGGAAATCTTATTAACAATGTCACCTGAAAGTGAGAACAGGCGTTCACATGGCACATTTGTAGCCGGCGTTGCAAGGTATTTACATGCCAGATATGCTAAAAGTTCTTATGCCCCTTCATCTTCAACCACCATTCCAGAGGACATGCTTCCATGCTGATGGCGCTCGTTAAAAAATAATGCATTAATTAAATTTTGACTGAACTCCTTGGGGGAGAATAGTATGTCTCCTGCTCTGTTTTACCTGCATTCTGCTATGTATTTCACCTTATAGCCGTCTCAGATGATGACCCAGCATGTGTTCATTTTAAGAACACTTTCACTGCAGATTTGACAAAACTCAAAAGAAGGTACCAATGTAAGATTTCTAAAGATAACTACCACACTCAACCCAAGGTTTAAGAATCTGAAGTGCCTTCCAAAATCTGAGAGGGTTGAGGTGTGGAGCATGCTTTTAAAAGTCTTAAAAGATCAACACTCCAGTGTGGAAACTACTGAACTCGAACCACCAAAAAAGAAAATCAACTTTCTGCTGGTGGCATCTGGTGGCTGACTCAGATGATGAAAGTGAAAATGCATTGGTCTTCACTGGTTTGCATTGGTATTGAGCAGAACCCATCATCAGCATGGACGCATGTCCTCCAGAATGGTTATTGAAGATGAAGGGATATATGAATCTTTAGCATATCTGGCACATAAATATCTTGAAATGCCAGCTACAACAGTGCTATGCGAACGTCCGTTCTCACTTTCAGGTGACATTGTAAACAAGAAGCAGGCAGCATTATCTCCTGCAAATGTAAAATAACTTGTTTGTCTGAGTGACTGGCTGAACAAGTAGGACTGAGTGGCCTTGTAGGCTCTAAAGTTTTACATTCTTTTATTTTGGAATACAGTCTTTTGTACATAATTCTACATTTGTAAGTTCAACTTTCATGATAAGGAGATTGCACTACAGGACTTGTATGAGATGAATTGAAAATACTATTTCTTTTGGGGTTTTTTACAGCACAGGTATTTGTAATCAAAAATAAATATAAAGTGGGCACTGTATACTTTGTATTCTGTGTTGTAATTGAAATCAGTATATTTGAAAATGTTGAACACATCCACAAATATTTAAATAAATGGTATTCTATTATTGTTTAACAGTGCGATTAATTATTAATTATTTTTTTTAATTGCTTAAAAGCCCTATTTATAATGTAAACGCTCAATACAACCTTATAACGTGGGATACCCATCTTATAATTGAGACGACTACATGCAGCATCCTCTAAGCATTTCATAAACATTAAACATATTTTTTTTACAAAGCTAAATCCTATTTTAATAATATTAACACACAGGTGAACCAGATTGGTTTCCCGCTATGCATTCATCAATGTTCAGTGGGGGCCTAAGAGACACGGCATGAGCTGGCACCTAGTCTGCCAGTGTCACAACTGTCTTTTCCATTTCCAGCCTGCATGGGAGAGAATAATATCCAACAAATGGGTTTTGAAGGTTGTAACCTCAGTTATTCATTCCATTTCATCCCCATCCCTTTTCAGGGACCCATTTTGTGATCACTTGCTGACACAGGAAATCACCTCTCTTCTGTGCTCAGAGGATAGAAGCAGTTCCAGTCCAGCACAGAGGCAAGGATCTCTATTCCAACTACTTTATGGTCCCCAAAAAGAACATGGGATGGAGGCATATATTATATCTCACACATCTAATAACTGTGAAACCACAGAAATTCAGCATAGTGTGACTCTTGCTGGTATAATTCTTTGGTTAGATTCCAGCGATTCATTAATAATGCACAACCTTCAGACTGCATATTCACCCTTCTCACAAGAGATTTCTTCATTTTACAATCAACGAGGATCACTTCCATTATTGTGTGCTTCCATTCATACTCTCCTCTGCCCCCAGGGTATTCTCAAAGATCATGGTGGTCATAGCCATCTTCCTGCATTGATTGGGAATAATTGTCTTCCCTTAACTCAACAATTGGCTACTCAGGATGATCTTACCATGAGGTTCTGTCTGCAGTACGAACAACAAGATCTCTGTTCTACAGTTTAAGCCTTCAGTTCAACCTTTAAAAGGCTGCTTTGACCCCAGTATGACAGATTTCACAGAAGCTTCTCTGGATGCTGTGACAGCCAGAGCCTATCTATCTGTGGATGGGTTCATGATCTTGAAAAAGCTTATTTAAAATGTTCAACTAAGTCCTCTAACCATGGCAAAAATTGTCTCCAACTATTAAGATATATGGCAACTTGTACCTTTGTAACTCAATATGCCATGTTACATCTTCAGTGCTTCCAGGGATCGCTCAGGGTAGTTTTTATACTGAACAAGCACATTCTGGACAAGCAAGTGTCTGTTTTTCATCAGGTTCTGGATCCATTCAGTTGGGGGAAGAACCCTTCAAAGTCTGTGCAAGAGTCCCCTTCATTCAACCTCCTCTTACCATTGTTATAACATCAAATGCATCCCTCTTGGGATGGGGAGCACATCTAGTGTCACACAACATGCGCAGCAAAAGGCCTTCTCCAAGAGCATCTTCTTCATAGCAACTTTTTAGAATTGAGGGCAGTCAGAAAGGCTTCCACTCATTTCCTTCTACTTACCAGAGCCAAATCTGTCAAGGTCATAGCAGATAATGTGTCCTGCATGTTCTACATCCGTTATCAGGGTGGGGCATACGCTCCTTCACTTTGTGTCAAAGTAATAAAACTGTGGAACTGGTGCGTAGCCAACAATATAGCCTCATCTTCCTACCCCTCTTCCTACCCCTGAGGTATACAGAACAACATAGCTGACGACCTCAGCAGGCACTTGTCCCAGAATTATGAATGGGGTAATGGCAGATTTTCTCTTTACAGTGCTTTTCAAGGAAAAGGTTTCATTACAACCACATCCTAAATTTCGACCTAAAGAGTCTTCTGATTTTTATATCAACCAAGTCATTCAACTCCCAGTTTTATTCCCAAAGCTACATCAGACCAGTGAGGAAACTGGCTTCTATACCATGGATGTCAGAACGATGTTAGCCTTCTATCAGGAAAGAATCAAACCATTTAGAAAGACTCCTTGTTTGTTTCAGTCATGGAGAGATCCAAAAGATCCACAATCTCCGGCAAGAGACCCTTGAGGTGGATCTCTGGATATATTATCTCATGTTATGAGTCTGCCAATATCCATTCTCCTAGACTGTTAGTCCTTTCTACAAGATAGTAATCTTCTTCTATGGCGTTACTCAAGGATGTTCCAGGTGTTGACATTTGCAAAGCTGCAACCTGTACTCAGAAACATATTTTCTTCAAACACTGTGCTTTGGTTCATGCCTCGAGATCAGATGCTGTAGCTGGCAATGCAGCTCTGTCTTCAGTATTAGATTCTGCTCTGAAGTTCTCTGCTCCCTTTGGGGATATACATGGGAGGTCATCCAAAGTGAATCACTCACAGGGACACTATTCAAAGAAGAAGGAGACATTACTCACCTTGTGTAGTAACTGGAGTTCTTTGCAGGGCCGCCCAGAGGATTCAGGAGGCCTGGGGTTTTCGGCGGCAGGGGGCCCCTGCTTTGGCGGTAATTCGGCAATGGGGGGTCCTTCCGCTCCAGGACCTGCCGCCGAAGTGCCCCGAAGACCCGCAGAGGGGGCCCCCTGCCGCCGAATTACCACCGAAGCGGGACCCGGCACTTCGGCAGGGTCCCCCCGCTACCGAAAACCCAGAGCGGAAGAAGCTCCAGGGGCCCAGGCCCCACAAGAGTTTTCCGTGGCCCCCGGAGTGAGTGAAGGACCCCGCTCCAGGGGCCCCGAAAAACTCTCATGGGGGCCCCTTCGGAGCCTGGGGCAAATTGCCCCACTTGCCCCCCCTGCGCGGCTCTGGTTCTTTGAAACATGTCTCTGTGGGTGCTCCAGTATCTGCTCTCTTTCTCCTCTGCTTCAGTTTCCTTTCATGGAACTTCACGGTAGAGAAGAAACAGTGTGGTTCACTTATGCAGCTCTAAATATCTTTGGTACAGGCACGAGGATGTCTGGAGTGCATGCACAGGCCAAAATGGCACTGCTACTGAAAATCTCTGATCAAAGGTACCCCCTGAAATGGAGCACATATAGGGCACACATCTCAAAGAACTCTAGTTACTGAACAAGATGAGTAACGTCTCCTTATCCTTTTGCTGCTGGATTGTAGTGTCCTGCTCTCATTTTTGGCAAGGGAAAATTTAGAATGATATTTTGCCTTCTGTAGTTTTCACCTACACATTCTGTAAAGCTTTCCTGGCCCAGCACAGACAACCATGCATTCCCCTTTCGTCTCTCACAAACTATTTGTGTTTCCAGTGGGAATAATCTGTGCAGAGAGAGAGGGGGCAATGATACTTGCATGGGTCTTTACTGGTTGGAGCATGCTGTTTTTTAAGCATGTATGTGTAGTGCACTTTAAACAGTGCTCCAGAATTTGTTCCATCATATGTCAGAATAGCCAATATAATAGTACCAACTGAAATGCCTATTTATAATGAATGTTGGAAGTGTAAAGGCAGCAAAGACTCCTGTGGCACCTTAGAGACTAACAGACGTTTTGGAGCATGAGCTTTCGTGGGTGAATACCCACTTTGTAGGAGGTGTAAAGAAATGCTAAACTGTATTATAATGTCCAGCCACTAGGTGGCACTGTGTATAAAAGACCTCATAAAAGACCTTCAGCTATACCTGGAAGAGCACTGAAGGATCTTATGCTGAACATATCTGGTGTGTGAGCAAGATCATGACGTGGTATCAGGAGTAAACTAAAAATAGAAACAGAAGGAACATAGCAACTAAGATTGGAAACAGAAGGAACATAGCAACTAATGTTGAAGACAGAAGGAACAGCAACAAACTTGCAGACGGAGGGAGTAAAGCAACAAAGGGTGCAGGATCTCATCAACTTGCCACTCTTCAAAGCCCAGAGAACTCCAGCTTGGACACACCTTCACAATGGACAGACTGGAAACAATATTTTGCAAGATTTCACATTGCAAATAAATTCCACAAAGAAAATGGAGATATACTGGTATCTTCTTTAATATATGCTATGTGGAAGCAAGCAAACCATACGTTTAAATCCTTTGACTTTCCTGAAGACAGTCACAAAGATTACTATAAAAAGCTGTTTGATGCATACTTTATACCCCCAGAGAACTGTGGTTGATGAAAAAGCATGCTGTCACCAGAGAATTCAAGAACAAGGAGGAAATGTTGACCGTTTCATAAGAGCTCTGCAAACATTGGCTGAAAACTGACTTGGGAAATGCAAAAAGAGAAAATCAGACAGACTGGTTATTGGATTAACAGACAAAAACCTTTCATAGCAACTACAGTTGCAGAGAGATTTAACCATATATACAGATAGCTATACGGATAGCAAAGGCATCAGAATTAGTCAAACAATAGAACAAAAGGGAGGAGCAACTTGAAAAATCTGAAACGAGCTTAGAAGCTACAAATAGAAACTTGTGTGTTAAAAGTCATTATCATAAAACCCCAAAGGAAGGAGAGAGAACTCCTAGGCTAAGGGCTTGTCTTCACTATTGAGCTAAATTGGCACTGTTGCCATCAATGAAGTGACATCAATTTAGCGGGTCTGGTGAAGGGGGGAGGGATAGCTCAGTGGTTTGAGCATTGGCCTGCTTAAACCCAGGGTTGTGAGTTCAATCCTTGAGGAGGCCACTTAGGGATCTGGGGCAAAAATTGGTCCTGCTAGTGAAGGCAGGGGGCTGGACTCAATGACCTTTCAATGTCCCTTCCAGCCCTAGGAGATTGGTATATCTCCTATTATTATTATTATTATTATTATATTATAAAGAAGATGCACTAAAGTTAATGGGAATCTGCTCTCCCGTCAACTTCAATATGCCACCTCGAGTGTCTCCTGTTGACATAATGATATAGCACAGTGTAGATGCTGCTTTAAGTTGATTTAAGTTACGGAGACTTAAGTTACATAACGTTAGTTCGACTTGCAGTGATAGTGTAGACAATGCCTAAAAGGGACAAGTTCCAGTCTACATGTGAAAAAGTAACATCCCAAGATAAGATGCATGTCCAGGCTGAGTCACACAGTGTAATGAATGCATGAAATATGGACATTTTACAGCTGTTTGCCTCACCAAAGTCAGTCAGGCAGTTGACTCATACTACAGACAACCAAGAGCCATTGTTTCTGGGTTTTATCACTTGTGATGACATAGAACCTGCCTGGAGACTGAAATTGAATATTCACGACAAGACGATTGACTTTAAAATAAACTCAGTAGCTGACATCACAATCATCTCAGGAGGCACTTACAATCACCTTTAATCCTTCCCAGAGCTGAAGTCACCACACAGCTCTGACTAGCTCTGCATGGGCCACTTCACCATAGAAACAACTTAAAAAGACAAAGCTATGCATTCAGAGTTCATGTGAACAAAGGATCAAAGACCAAGAGCTTCTCAACTGCAGCACAGTAGACATGATGGGCTTAGTGAGAAAGATGGAGGAATTCTGTGGAGAATTTGATAATATTGGGTTTTTTAATGGAGATCCAGTACAAATCAACTTCAGAGATGATGCTGTAAAACACCTCTACCAAACAGACCTTGGAAGAGACTAGCTGCAAATTTATATCAATTCAGAGGACATAATTACCTGGTTGTAATGGACTATTTTTCCAGTTATACAGAAATATAGTGTATGTGAAATAGCTAACATGTTGCAGTGTTATCTAGAAACTGAAGTGCACTTTTGCTGATATCGGTATTCCAGAACAACTAGTGAAGGACAATGGACCACAATTCACTGCAGCAGAATTTAAGTCATTCGTAATGAAATATGATTTTGATCATATTACTAGCAGTCCACAAGTGAATGGAGAGGCTGAGATAGCTGTATAGACAGCCAAGAAAATCTTACAGCAGGAAGATCCATTCATCACTCTTCTGAGTTACAGATCAACACCAGCAGCTACTGGATGTAGTCCAGCACAACTCCTGTTGGGAAGACAACTCAGAACTTCTGTTCCAACTTTGGAAAATAACCTATCTCCAAAGTGGCCATACATAGAAAGAGTAGCTAAATTGGATAAAAAGGGTAAAAGAGCTTATGAACCCTTTTACAATAGATGTCAATCAGTTAGAGAACTGCCAGGTCTAGAACCTGGTGACCGTCTTCTTGTCATATTGGGTGAAGAAAAAGGATGGACAATTCCAGCTGCCATAAAGGAAAAGAATTCAGGACCCAGATCATACGTAAGTGAGAACAACCAGGAGGAGTTCAACAGAAACTGTTAACATCTACAGTTTGTTTTTCAGAAAGAACAATCAACAGAGCAGCCTCTACAGATGGCAGATGCAGAACAAAAAGACAAAGACTCAAGGATTCCAAACTGACTGTAGCCAGTCTTTTTAACTAATGGACAGCTAGATGGCCAAGTTGTTACATGCACTTGGTAGTTAATCTGTTTGAGTTTGCCAACTTCCATTAATGGAAGATCTTCACTAGTCACACCCGTAGTCTGAAATTTGAAAAAGTAAAGTACTATAGAAAACTGTTTGTTATAATCTTTCTGTTGTATAACTACACTTTTCCATTTGGAAACAACATCTAGCTCTCTTTGCATTTCCAAATATAAAACAAAGCCATTATTACATGGGGATACCACGAGAGCAGCGGTTTGGCAGGAAAAAAGATATTTCTAAACAAGATCCCAGCAAGAGTATTTCTAGCCAGTGCTCAATTCTGGATCATATTATCCAAACCCTTGAATTTCTGGGAGGTTTCCCTCTGGTGACTTGCATGTGCTTACCAGCATAATATAAGAAACTCATCAAAATTGGCTTTGCTGTTGTTTTTCTCCATGCTATATATAATCTAACATTGAATATACAAAAAGTGTCTATGACAATAATGATTCCTACCTCTAGATGTAGTTTTAACACCCTAGTTGCTGTATCAGGTATAAAACTGCACAGCTGGAATAAAACATAAGTATTATTTACCCCACACATTGAATTGTAGATCCCCTATCTAACTGTTCTTCAGTGTGAACCACACTGGGATCTGTTAAATCATCTTAACAAATTTGGTGTTACAGTCAGAGCTAATACTGAAGTGAAAGCAGGCATTATGTGAATTATAATTTATAAGTATTTCAGAATCCTGCAGACTGAGAAATGTGGCAGGCATAAAGTAACTGAGTGGTTTTACTTGTGCCATATTTGAAATGGGGAGGCTGCACCCTGGGAGCAAGGAAAGAAAAATTGAACTACTATGGAGAGAATTAACTTAAGCCACATACCCACAGTCAGAAAACTAAATACAATTCACTTTACTGTTTCAAAGTACCCTTAAGATGCAGTACTGGAAACATCCATTTGTTATTCTTTTTATAGCAAGGCTGAGTGACTTGGAATTTTAGCCCATCCTTGCCAAGGATTGCCTAACTTTGAACAAAAAGTTCTAAAATATAAAGTGAACAAAAGAGTCAACTATCAATTGAACACTAATCTTTATATTCTATGATGCATCACCCTAAGAATGCTACCATTAAAAATGTGAAGTCTATTTTTCATAGATGATGGATTATTGTACCAAGCTGTGTATTTTCCAATAAAGTGTTGTTTTATTTGTCCTGTGTGATTACTAGTTTGTGGAAGTATGTGTGGGGTCATTTTAGTGCTGTGGGAAAATTGAACACTCTTCTGTTAAAATCAGTAGTGAAATCAGAAGCAAACTATGCTCTGATTATCATAGGCATGTGTTTAAACGTTTCTTTCCTTAATTGGTTATGGTTATATTTACTTAAAATGAACAATTTGGCAAGTTTTGCTCCCTTGACAACAGCAAAGCGTAAACCGTTTTATAAGATTGGCTGTTAAAATCAGATTTGTAATATAAACCACATTATTCCAGGATTTTGTACTGTTCTTTAAGAGGACCCTTTAAATCATCACTATTTTATAATTGTGCACCTTTTAGCATTCTGTTTTTATTTATAACTAATGTGAAATTGCTTGCTACAAAACCCAGCATAATCTGTATCATGATTTCCCTCTATAATGTTTTTCTCAGATCCTTCTAGTGAGGACTGCTGCATCTTGGGGGAGATTTCATGTGGTGGGAGGATATGTACTTCTATAACCACGCTGCCATAGAAGTTATGAAAGGAGAGTGGCCCTGAATGCTCCATAGAAGCCCTGCCACTGGAGGGCTGAATCATCCCTCTTAGAGGAGCACACAGAAGGAACAGTAAATTTGTGGATCTCCTCTTCTCCATGAAGAATTGGGGATCAGCTACCTTTCTGGTGAACAATTCTGTGGGGAGGTGCTCTCTGCAGTCCAAGGTCCATGAAAAGGAATGAGCTGGAGACTGAGTGGGCCAAGACACAGATATCATCCCCCCTCAGCCCTGGAGATCTTACTGGAAAAGATGGTACAGCATCTTGCTATATAACCTTTTGTTCACAGCCCTCCAGGTGACTTAGGGACTGCCAGAGCCAGGGCACAAGGAAACTGGAAAAGCCTTATGAGGGGCAAAAAAACGGATATCTCTGGCCTCCCACAGATCTCTTAGAATGTGTGAGGTTGGGGAATACTCACAGAGATTTTTCTCACCTAGATTCCCTACTCACTGCTTTAAACACAGGATGGAACAATACAGACATGGAGACGTGCTGAACGCTGAAGTAGGGAATATGTTGGGGTCCTGGCTATGCCTCTTGCCATCAATAATGCCAGTTTAGGGGGCTGTGACAGTTCATAGAATCATAGAATTCAAGATCAGAAGGGATCTCTGTGAACATCCCAGCAGACAAGTTATAGCTGACCTGCATCATCACGGTTTGCTCCTGTGGACTCTCAGGAAGTGGGTCCCACATCTTGCTGTCATAAACCACAAAAGAACTTGGCCCAAAGGTTTCTCATCGCAGTAAATACCTAAATATAATAAAATGAAATATTTAGAATTGGAACACTTTTTCTTCTATAAATTAATCTTGCTTATGTTTCTTGTCATTAAGCCATGCTTTCTACAATTGTATTAACAATAATGGGATGCCTAATCTGACTTGGCAAGGGGATTCAGATCAGCACCAGTGCTATGTCAACCCACCCCTTCTCATAAAAATAGTATCCCACTAATAACATATAGCACACTTCCAATTGGAACTTTCAGTTGAATAATCATCCATGTGAAACTCTTGGGATTCATGAATGTTTCACAAGTAAACTGGTGGCCATCCAAATATTTATGAACAATAAATAATATGACTCCATGAATAATATTGAGTGAATGCATCATGTTTTTTCACACAAATATTAATTAAACTCTTTGTACTATCCCACCAGCTATGCTGCTGACCTACTGTGTGATTTCTCAAGGGTGGACATGGCCATTGTTTTCCAAGAAAATTTGCACAAAGTACTACTAGTTTTAAAAATGTGGCTTTACTAGAAATGTAGATTTTATTTTATTTTTTCTCCAGTTTTCAGACTGAACTACAGTGCCTCTGATACAAATGACAGGAATCGAGTCAAAAGCAGATTAAAGAAGTTTATCAACCGAAGACCCTCACTGAAAACGTTGCAAGAAAAAGGACTTATTAAAGGTGTGTTTTCTCTTATCTATTTTTTCTGATTAAAAACTGAAAGTTCATTAATGAGTGTTCCTATTTCACAATATTTTCATTCCTGTCACCAATCAAATGCATAGGACTATTTGGATTTTTCTGGTATTTCTTGCTAGATATTTTTTCTGCTGTGTATCAGAGAACTCATTCAGTTTTGTAAGAGATTAGCTTTTCTGACTAAAACAACATGTAGTTAAATGTCTCTCTGTATTGCTTGGCTTCTTCTGATGCTATTTTGGTGTGCATGTTCTAGAAACCCTCACACTTCACACAATTGTACACCATCTACATTGTAAAGAAGAATGTTATACACCAGGCGTCAGCAACCTTTAGCACGCGGCTCGCCAGGGTAAGCATGCTGGCAGGCCAGGCCGGTTTGTTTACCTGCCATGTCTGCAGGTTCAGCCGATCATGGCTCCCACTGGCTGCAGTTCGCCGCTCCAGGCCAATGGGGGTGGCGGGAACCCACGGCCGTCACATCCCTCAGCCCGCGCCACTTTCCGCAGCCCCCATTGGTCTGGAGCGGCAAACCATGGCCAGTGGGAGCCACAATTGGCCAAACTTGCAGACACGGCAGGTAAACAAACCAGCCTGGCTCACCAGGGTGAGTCACGTGCCAAAGGTTGCCGACCCCTGCTATACACCTTCATTTTCTAACCCATATATCTAGTTCTTTGTAAGATAAAATTATATATATATTTAGAGAGAGAGAGAGAGAGAGAGTATTAACCAACAAAAGGTAACTATGTTTTTTCTCTAAATATATATATATTTAGAGAAAAAAACATAGTTACCTTTTATATATATATTTAGAGAAGAAACATAGTTACCTTTTGTTGGTTGATCTCAGGAATGCGGTTTTCCAAAATGTAGGTACTGTTAGCTTATAACTGGTGGTATTCTGACCACCAGTGGTCAAGCAAGACCATATATTCAAATATCTTCTGGAATTGTGCTTGAAAAATTTGAACACTCACCAATTAGTATGTGCAAAAACTACAACTGTATATGCAAACTGTCTAGATATGGGTTCTTTGCCTCAAGATCTTGGCACCCCTTGGGTGCCAGCAATTCTGAGCCAACAGCAGTCAGTTAGCAGTCAACAGCTTTAGGGTTTAAACCTACCACCTTTGCCCAGAATCAAGGTGGTGGCAGACAGCTGCCTTCACCCAGCCCCCGACAGTGCACAGAGCAATGCTTGGGATCACCTCAGGATCTGACCCTTAATATTTAAAATATTATGGGGCAGATATTCACAGTTTGGCACACACAAACATTCTTGATTATTTTTTGAGAGATTTTTAAAAATGCCTAAAGGATTGAAGAGCACAACTTGCACTGAAAGTCAATGAGATTTGTGATTCTAGATCCCTTAGGCACTTTTGAAAATATTCCCCCACAAATACATGACGTATTTACACATAAATTAGTCACATGCACATTTATATGTGCAGTTCTGTGCCTAACTTTCAGAATCTGTCCCTAATCAACTATTGTATCCCAATATAATATGTAAGGGATTTGGATGCCACTTTAAAAAGCACAATTTGGGTTGAGGGTGGGATTTGAGTGCACCATTTTAGTTTGTTTCAGTTATTACAGTATCCAAGCAGAATCTTGTGTTGTAATTTATAGTCTTTTAATTTCTGTATTAAAGGGTGGTTTTTTTTCAGTTTAATAAAGTGTAGCTGAAGAATCTCCTCTGGCGTTACACAGGGATCAGATGTGATCCCTACTAACAAATCCAGATTCATTAACATAACTCAAATCCATCCTCTAATGTATCTCTGTAGGAAAACCAGATGCATTTGTTTTCAGATATAGTTGCATTAGACTCCTGATTCACTAACATAGCCTGGTTCTAATTGGGATGTTCTTGTATGGAAAACCCAGATGCATTATGTTCTGCCATAGAGAGTCAGGATCTGCATTCCCTAGCAGAGTTTAAATAATAAACTAATGTAACTGTACAGAAAACATGTTAGTTTTCTTCCAAGAAGATTCATTAGGATTAGGTTGTGGCCATGCAAATGAGTCAGGATTCGTTAGCAGGGCTTAATTCCAATCTACAGTAAGTCTATGTGAAATGCTCATTTGATAAGGTTCCTTCATTGTCTTTAGTGGAATTTATCCCTTAATCTGTTATAATGTTATGAAAATTTAGTTGCAGTGCTTACACACAGACTACTTTTAAATGTTAATTTTTAGGCTTATATTACAATATTTTAAATAGCAAATTGCAACCATCCAGATTAAAAATAAAGGGCTTACAAATTTCATGTTTTAAAATGCATCCATTTTTTCCCTATAGGTGATTTAAATGGCTTCAGAAACATCGCATAACTCTTTCCCCTATTCTTGGGGGGTGGGGAGAGGGGGAATGTTGACCAATTTTTACAAGAAATTCTTCCAACTCTGAAGACATACATACTAACTTTAATCCCAGAGGGGAATACTTGTGTCAGAATGATAAATCCCTTAAAATAATTAATACTTTCAATAAAAGTACATCTATAGCCTTGCAGGACATCAGAGTGCCAAACTTATAACAAAAGCTGTTCTATGGGCTAGTGAAGAATTGATATAAATATCTGTGAAGCATGTGGTGATAATTACACCAAAGCAGTGGCACTGTAGGTGCTATGAAAACCTTCACTTTTCATCAAGTGCCATTCATATTTGCCAGGGGCGCTAGAAAGCTCTCAAATCTGTATTGATTTTTTTACTTTGTGTGTCACACTGGAACCAAAACTCCAATAAATTTAACACGTAAATTATAGGCAAGAGTGAATACATTTTAAGGTGGTAAGTTCACTTAAATGCAATCCTCTTCTCTGTTTGTCACTGATGTGTGCACTCTTAGCCAGAGGACTCAACACATTTCTCAACTTGGGATATATATGCTTCCAAATTAAATTGTAGTTTTTAATCCTGGGGTACTTTGATCCATCAATACAGTTATTAGAAAATCTGGAAATTATGTAGTTGTCACTTAACCCTTAACAAAACTTTGTTTTAAAGAAACGTAAGTACTGCATGAAGGAGAGTGGCAGATTCATATGGAAATGTGATTTGCACATGTATTTTAAATATAAGGTTCATCAGACTCTGAAATGTGCGAGGTTATTTTTCTTGCTTCGCACTATCCCACTTACTTTCAGTGTCATCTAATTATTTGGGCACTAAGGTCCAGATTTTTAAATGTATTTAGGCCCATGAAGTTGCAGATAGGTGTTTAATGGGATTTTCAAAAAGCACCTAGACGACTGACTTAGTGGAGCATAGGCATCTAGACACTTTTGAAAACCCCTCTAGGCCTCTATCTGTATCTTTAGGCACCTAATAACTTTTGAAAAACTAGGTCTACATATCTTTCTGTGCAGAAGTATATAATTTCTTATGGAAACCTTAAACAATTAATGCCATTAAAATGATATGTACCCTGATCCTATATACATGAATTACATTCCTAATGTGAGTCGTTAGTGTTCGTAATACTAGACCATAATGATTTAATTATTCTGGAAGGTTGCAATATAACACAACTTTATTTCTTGGCATTCAGAATGATAACACATAAGAACCCAAAACACAGAATGAAAGCAGGGTGCTCCCTAAGGCAGAGAGGCTCAACCCACCCCACCTTGCAGTAGGCTTGCTCTTTGCAGATTGACTGCACAAGACCCAGATCATACACTTCCCTACAGAGCCTCAGAGTCTGCAAGCAGGACCAGGAATCACCTCACACTTAAGTGATGGCTTGTAATTTCAACACAACTTCCACTACAACCCTGCCCTCCACGTATACTGAATATATAGAAACTGCTTTTTTAATGCCCCCCAAAACCCAGTAATTGTAAAATTGCTGTTTTGATGCTCGTTTCAGTCTCTCTCCCTCTCTTTACCGCTATCTACCCCTCAACATTTAAGAGGGTGTCAAGCAGAAACATTTCTCAGCTTAGGCTTTGATAAAAATTTTTAGCAATCCAACTCTACAAATTAAGTTGTAGCAGGGATAGATCAGCATTTATTTGCCTTTGGAATGCACTGCACTGCATCTCATTCAAAGCTTTGTATTCTCAAAAACCAGTGGGGATAGTACTACTAGGCCAACTACTCTTTTTTCCAGAATTAGAACAGTGATGTTCCATTTTTCCAATGGCACTAATATTTTTTCCACTGCTGTACTTGTGCTTTTATTTTAATAAAAACATCTAAGAAATTGACACCGTAAGAGTTCTGTGAGAACTTGCATACATACACACCAAAAATAATTAAGCAGTAACATTCTGAATGCGGCTGTGACTTCTGTGATCTTGTTTTAAATGTTCATTTTACAGCCGTATTGTCTCCCATTTTCTGGGTTTCTGCAGCTTAGAGTCAATAGCTCAGACTGTGGGCTGCACAAGCTGCATGTGAAGAGTATGTCTGTCAGGTTTCTGGTAGTGAGCAATTAATAGCAGTGAGCAATTAATAGCAGCTGTAGTTATCATTTTATAATCTTACACTTTTGTTAGTATCCATGCCATCCCATTTTGGTGTCTCATTTTATATCAGCGTGCAACGCTGTCACAGACACCACCATCTTGAATAGAAAGTTTAATGCATAGATATCAAGAATGTGTAATGCAAACCATGCTGCCAAACATATTATGAATATATTGCTCTTCTTAAAAATGCTTGTTGGTTTTTCATTCTACGGTATTGACTAACTGTCTGTGTTTGATGCATGGTTTACCAGCCTGATGTAGACTTATGGTTAGAGCTTAACTTGTTAGTTCTGCTTTTGCAGCCAATTCAGAATAACTACAGATGCCCAAAATATTAAAATTGACTGCTCAAATGGACTCAGTGTGGGAGTTTCATTGGTTTTAAATTGATAACAGCTGAAAGAGTGAATGATTAAAGCTGTACACAGGGATAGTATGCAGCTTCTTTGTTCAAGTTCTTGTGAACAGAGTCCACTATATGAGAATTTCCTTTGTTACAATAAAGGATACTTCTGAATAATCATTAGTTAAACATTTTAAATGATGAAGAAGAGAATTTTAGGTGCTTATAGAAGGAATAATTCCTGAGAAGCTGGAATAAACTTTAAGAAGATGAAGTAGGTTTCTATTCAGAGGGGAGCATTTAAATTTAAGTAGCATTCCATAAGGTGGTAATTGTGTCTATTTCCCAGGCACTGGAGTTAAATAAGCTGGCTAGGAAACATAAACTGTCATAACAAGAGGTTAGAAGTGTTGTGTACATCTTTTTTTTTTCAAGTCATAAAAAGTGGAGTTCTGAAGTGCCCTAATATAGACAAATCAAACAAAACCCTCTTTTGCTTCCTTTATCTATTGGGAACTGTTTTTGTTTTCATTATATGAAAAGATGTTCTAGTTACTTTCTTCTCTTACAGTGATTTAAAATATTAATAGATATTAAAGAAGAACATTTTAAGAGCAATAATTTAGTTTTTCAATAAGTGAGTTAAAAAAAGAAAAGAAATATCAAATTGTTGCCTACAAAAATTAATTCTTAGCACTTGTATAAATGCTTGTTTTCAAAATATTGTACACGCATAAATATATTGTACACGCATATGAGTTCTGAGAATGTACATATTGTGATGT
Organism: Mauremys reevesii; assembly: GCF_016161935.1. Taxonomy (NCBI): domain Eukaryota; kingdom Metazoa; phylum Chordata; order Testudines; family Geoemydidae; genus Mauremys; species Mauremys reevesii. The sequence continues at coordinate 55,275,192 of NC_052633.1, read as the reverse complement.
AAGCATTAGTATCTCCATCTTATAGACAAGGAAATGGAAACTCAGAGAAATTAAGTGACTTGGATCAAAGTCCTACAGTGTCCGGGGCAGAACTTGGTTTTGACCTTAGGAGTTCTTGGCCTCCAGCTGCATATTCAGTCACTAAATAATCTTGCTTTTCTAAAATAATACTTTTTAGAAGGAAGTAGATTGGTTTAAATGTTTACTGTAGCCTTTTTCATTGCTTAGCAGCTATAACAGTGCTGTGACAACTAGCCTCATGTTGCCCCATTTGCCTATATGGTTCTTCAGTTGAAGACAATAATAATACTTAGCACCTGTTATCTAAGGATGACAAAGTGTGTTTCAAAACATTAACTATAAGATAAGTAAATAGGGCTATATTCATTTTTACAGATAGATAAACTGAGGTTAAGCAGTCTGCAGTTCAAGAATAAAATCCAAAGATGAAATACTGGCCGCACTGAAATCTATAGGAGTTCTGACATTGATATCAGTGGAGCCAGGATTTCACCTCTGGAATTCTGACTTCTCTGTTCCTTGCTCAAACCACCATTCACTAAACCAATGTGGTTTTTTTTCAAAGTATAACACTTGGCTCCCTATTATTGGAAATTGTAAAAGTAACTTGAGATTCCTGGATGCCAGACATGATGTACTTATAGTAGTTACGGTAACTTGCTGAACCGTAAAGCATTAATTATTCCTCAGTCATTGATATGTTGACTATCTATAGACAATGCAGTCCATTGCCCCGTCATTTCTGACCCATCATTTTACAAACACCCTAGCCCCTCAAATGAGAGACAGTTTTACATCTTTTTAATGTAATTAGCATCAGAGAACATTCCATGTCATGTGAAGAATTTGACAGGTCTTCATTGAAATTTATAACCAATTAAGATGTCAAAGGAGGAAGTACTAGAACATTTTAATCATAAATCTCTGTATACATAATTACCACTGGTGGAAAATATAAATGTTTCATGAAGAAAACTTAACCTGTCCATTTTTTGTCACAAACATAACCCCAAAACATGTAACAGATCGCCAATTTATATGTAATTGCCACATATGTATGCGACCTTCTAGAGTTTATTTCTGTGACCCCAACCCTGCATTCCTTGTGTACTCAGAAGTTTGACTAACTCAATGGACTTTTGGGTTGTAAAAAAATGCAATATCAGACTACAGAATACATATATTTGGATGAGTTGGAATGGACCTTCCTTCATATTTTGACTCAGGAAATCCAAAACTCCTTTCCCTATACCATATGGCAAGCAGATTCAGCAGGCTGCAATAATTTGGAGAAACAAGTGGTCACTGCCTAGTTCTTATTTCCAATTCTATTCCTTTGGGGGTAAAATATTGCACATCATTGCTCCAAACTCCCTATTTAAAATGTACACTTTGAAAATCTAGTTCTTAGTAACTATGGCTTCAGACTCCTGGAGTTAGGCACCTAAATACCTTTGATGGTCTGTGTATCTGAGATGGTTTATATATTGGCTTGGAAGGATTACATTTTTATCAGCAATGTCACCGTGCACACACAAATGGATGAAAAATATTTCCATCAATAATAATAGACATTTACAGATAGGCAAAGTAAGAGAAAAGCTGCTTGAGAACTTATCACAGTCAAAATCCAGTGATGTAGGCTTTTGAATTGGCTTGTTACAAGTGGACTAGTGAATGAATAGTAAAATCAGGTATGGTATGTTGATTCAAGGATATTTACTTCATATATTTTGACATGTGATATTGATGTTTATGTTTTAACGGTTTATAAAGCTTTAACTTTTTGAATCTGTGTCTATTCTCATTACATAATTGTCTAACCCTCCCATAATTTCCTGCAACTTTCAAACTTATTTTAAAAATAGAAATAAACATATGTTATCTGTCAAAATTATTAAAAAATGAAAATAAATTCTATGCATTCTATTTATATAACTCTCAGTACATTTTCCAAACACACAATTCATCCTAAAACTGTTCTGAGAATAAACACACAGATACACAGACACACAGACACACACGGGAAAAAAAATTATAATTATTTTTATTAATAATTATCTAGTGCAAAAATGTGCTTTATAAAAAATCATGCCTGAGCTTGAGTTTACAATCTAAGTCTAAAAATTACTCAGATGATAAAAGTTCCCTGAATAGGTCTGGGATTGTTTTTTAATTTATGTACTCCTATTTGAAAAATTTGAAATTAGTAGTTAAAAATACATACATAATAACATGTGTTCCTCACCAGGACCTGTCTATTTGCCAGGGATTTTTAAAAGCACTGACCCAGGGAGAAGGGAGGCTTTCTGGCTATTTGAAGACATGGCAGAATGGAATTCTTGGCAGAAACAAGTTTTGGTTCTGACTCTTCAGTGCTGGGGACCATTTTCCCGCCCAGGCCTGCACTCCCAACATGTCTTGCCTTGCTTCCCTGCTCCCCTTTCCCAACATGTTCCTCAGACTGATGACCATAAGCAAAGAAAAGACAATTATATTGCAAGGATGAGAGTTGAACAACAAGGAGGCAAGAGCTGGTGACCCTCTAAGGCAAACATATGTGTTGGAACTAGGGGCACTGGGGGTGCTACTGCACCTCCTGACTTGAAGTGGTTTCCATGATATACAGAGTTCACAGCTTGGTTCAATGGCTTTCAGCACCCCCACTATAAAAATTGTTCCAGCACCCCTGAAGGCAAATGACAAACATGAAGCTTTTGGCCTGCTTTGAAGAAGGGCAGGACAAGTTGTGGACTTCTTTATGGGAGGGCTGCAACTGAATTTTGGGTGAGTGTGGATATCGTTTTGGGGAGCGAGACAATGCTCCTGTTCTGTGGGAGTGGAAGGAGCTGAGGTCCCGTAGATGAGTTTGTTTGTCTTTAGTACTGCTGTACAGAAAGTTAAGGATGACTATACTCATCCTTGGTGTTCTGGGAGTTAATATGGTGTGTTATACATACTCTCTTAAATTTCAAATTGTTCTAAAAAAATCTCATGTACAGAAGTTTTATCTAAGTCCTTTGTACTAATTTTCAAAGTGTAGTACACTGTTGAAAAGGTATGTGGAGACTGTCTCTTTGGGTAAATAATGATAATGCAGTCAGATTGTTTGAACATTAAACTGCTTTTATTGAGTGATTTTCCTCATCTGTTTAATTCATTTCGATTTTAGATGACAAAATTCCCATTACTGAGTGCTCTTTTCATACTTTGTCAAAAAATATAGAGTGGAGATGAGGTGGATAAAGCTAATTTGTAATCTGAGATATTTAACCTGGTTATGCTGTGTTTCAAGATGAACATCCTATGTCGGTCAAAAGTTTAAAAGCATAAAAACTAAAAAGCAGCATTACCTAGTTAAACTCTAATTCAGTATGTAAACAACATGATTTACAAGTTCAGTCACTGAAACCTATTTGCTATTCTCATCAAAAGTAAATCTTTTTTAAATACAAAAGTACAGAAAATGGGTTTTCACCAACTGCCTTCCACACAAAAAAGAATACTAAGAGGAACAGAGGTGCAATTGACACTGGGAGTCAAAGCCATAACCACTAACAGTGTATTCCTAAATCCCCCAGATACACTAGACAAGATAAATTATCAAAATCGTTTCTTTACAAGGACAACAAATAAAAAAGCCAAATATAAGAAGAAAATATAACTTTGTTTAGTGTAAAGTTGGTGCCCTTAAAAGCTTTCAGATGTTGGTGTTAGAATTACTTAACGTTAGTATTGTGGTTCCTAAACTTTCTTGAACTTCATATGGACATACTTAGGGTGCACTGTAAATACTGAAGTATTTGGTTATCTCCGGCAACTGAAAAGTTTTTCAGAGCAACCACTTATATACCCAACTTGTGGAATTCACTGCTGCAGGAAATGATGCAATCAAATACTGTGGTTGGACTTTTTAAAAGGCTGGATAATTTTATGACCAGTAGAGATGGCATTAGGCATTGATTCTACAAGCTAGTATGTCACTCGAATCCATGCACCAACATGGAGCTCTATTATGAGCAGTGGGGCTCCATGTGTGTAGAGGGGTCTACTCGTGTGTGAGCTTTCAGGATCAGGGACATCATGATTTACTTTTGGATGTTTCAAATTTGAACCAGACAGAGATCTTGGATTTCAGAAATGGCTTTTATCATAATGCTGCACTGAACCAAAATCCCACACCTTAACATTAGACTGTTCAAAATACAAATCACAATTTTGTGGCTTGATTCTCTCTGTAAAATTTTCAGCAAATTATGTTTATAAGAGCAATTGTATCCCAACTAGGGCATAAAATAAAAATCGGCAAGAGTCAGGAAGGCTTTGGTACTTCTTTTATCTGTCTAACAACCACACCGGAGTAGCTGGTTAATGCACAAGCCTTTGAAGCGAAGAGCCCATTATTGTCATCATTTATTTATTAGTTATTGTTTATCATGTTTTAATATATTTGTCTTCTTTACTCTGTTTAGATCAAGTTTTTGGCTCCCATTTGCACTTAGTGTGTGAGCACGAAAATTCCACAGTCCCTCTATTTGTAAAACGGTGCATAGAAGCTGTTGAAAAAAGAGGTGGGTAACTTAATATCATCAACACTATTTTTCATTCCTGTAGCCATATTTACAACTGATGCTCTAACTTAAGAACTCCACTTTTCTTGCCAGAGAAGCCATGCAGTTCAAATTATACTTTAGTGATTCACTCCACTATTACAGATTCTTTCTTTCTTTTTGTTTTTTTACAATAGAGATATTAATAAAACAAATTAATGCTAATTATTGTCTCTATATTGTCTGTTTGACATATTCTTGATTCAGTTGCAAACTTTTTGTGTGCAAGCCAATGCTAAAACATTCATAAAATGTCAGTAATTACAGTGCTAGAACTCTCATAACATTCATACTAAGATCCCTTGTGGTTGTAATGCCATTAAATTTTTTGGTAAGTCCCCAATGTTACCTAACCAAAACATTACTAACTTGTAAGTAGTTTTAGAGTCTCTCTTACATTTTATTCCTCTTCTGAATTTGGATGCCTGTTTTTACTGATGTTATTCAAAGCTAGTACTGTCCCAAGGTTATGATGCACTTTCATTTGTATTTGAAGAGTTTTTGTTTAATCATAAATAATCACAGCAAAATAAAATATAATTACGACATTTGATCTTTCTTCTCTCATTGAAGGTCATTTTCATTGGAAGTAGATATAGAATCCTAAAAATGTATTGTATAAAAATGTGAGGCTTAATCACCATTTCTTACAAGTTTACAACTTGTTCCAGGGGTCATGGGAAAAGTATATCTTGCAAAAGATAGTTTTCAAAATAAAGATGGGACAACCCAGTGCTGTTGTTGTCTAGAATCTGCATAAAAAAGAGAACCAGTGGAAAATAAAAAGATCTTTAGACAGTTAATCACAAAGGAGAAAGCCGTTTTAATTTAATGATTGTTAGCTGGGTTTATGTGAAGGGTGCAATGAAATTGGCCTAGAGATTCAAACTCCTGGAAATTCATGACTTAATTATGTAAAAAAGACTGCACTGGAAATACTGTTATTCCCAGAGGGATAGGTAGACAGGAAGTGCCAGAATAACAGAGCAGAGGTATTGTGCAGAGGGAGATAGTAGCAGTGGTTTTTGGAAGAAAGGAGCACAGCATTCCAACAGGCGATAGGACAGGGAGAGAAATATAGAGGGGAGGAGTGAGAAAGTTTTACGTGGCAGGGGGAGGAGGAGGAGGAGAGAAAAAGAGAAGGAGATTGCAAAAGGGAAAAATGGAGATTAGAGAGAAAATCAATTTTAATTTTTTAAATTAGCATTATGAAAACCCCAAACCTTGTACAACTTGCCTAGTTTCATATTCCAGTCTCAGCTCAGGTTCATTGAAAGGTGCACCTAGTGTTTGCAGATGTTTTGAGTAGCCTGGGAGTAACCCAGGAGGAGGGAGGCCAAAGGTGCCTTTACACACTTGTGCACCTCCCAAAATCCAGGCTACAGGGGCAGGGGGGGTGAGGGAAGGGGTAATACAGCCCCCAGTACAAGCCTCCCAGGGCATCTATAACTTATGGCATCCTTACCTAGGCTGCCTATGGGCTATTCTTCAGCCTAAAATAGCCAGAGTGCAGAGCACTCTAGCCATGCACCCTCCAACACTGACCATCCCTCCCTTACCTCTAAACCTTGATTGAAGAGTGACATAGGGCTGCTTACACTGGCTCCATATTTCTGCACTTGAGGAGTTTGCCTAGAACCCCAGTAGCCCCTTTTTGTGCTGCAGCTGGGGACAGAATCCTACCCAAAGACTTATACCATTAGTCATGACACTGGCTCTCGACGAATAAATAATAATTTTACATATGCCTACAGGTGTCTGTCCTGTATCATCTTATACCAGACACCTGGTCCTGTATCCCATTTATTGCAACCGTGTGTGGGTGTATGCATGTAAATTGTCCCCCAAATGAGACCCCCACTCTTGTGCGAACAAAATAAAAAGAGCTAAAAGTTAAAAAGAAAAAAGAAAGCTGTTGTCAATCATTTGTGTGTTTCAGGTTCTCACTATCCTAGTGGCCATTGTTAATGCTAAATTATAACAGAAAAAGCCAAAGTATGTAAGATATCTGTATCGATATCAAATGAATTCATAAGGATTAATAGGAAAATGTGTGTCACCGTTTCTACAGAGTAATTGATCCTTTAAAGCACTGCATTATTGTTCTTTGGTTTATGTGCTTTTTTCATAATTGCTGTAAATTTAAGCTAGTATATCATTTTAGTTAGTACAGTATGTAAATAAAAACTAATCTCAGTGGTATGAGATAAAATTTCATTGTGCTGTATTTACGAGTTTGTACTTGATATACATTTTTCTATTATCATTTTCTTGGATTAAGATCCTTGCATTTATTCGTATTCTATTTACTCTAAGTGTTGTTTTTACTAAGTTCTGGCATAAACTATCTCAGAACAGCAGTAATTTATGTGAAGCTAAGTCCAATGTTTATGCAAGCTTCTGATGACATTTTATACTGGGGTTGGTATTAGGAAGCAGTATGTGGAGGTGCCAAGTCTCCCGACATGGCTGAGACTCAACAGATCTAAAGCCCTCCTCCTAATGGCCAGATATGCCTCCAGCCAAGACACTCAACTGCAGAGTCATGGGAAATACTTATGTACCAATTATGGGAAAGGCACATTTAATGAAAACTTTCTGTTTACTTTCATAGTCTTAGTAAGATGGCCTAAATACTCAGAACAGCTGGCACATTCGCTGTTTTGGAAAAGATTTTTTTCCCTCATAGTTACATTTTCTTTTTAGAAAATATATAATCTATATACTGTACTGTATCAAGAAATGTTGCTTATATACTTCATTTAAAAAAAATCCAAAAAACAGATCTTCTGAGTCCAGCCCTATATTGGAGCAGGAGCTTTCGTGGGTGAATACCCACTTCGTCAGATGTATTCACCCACGAAAGCTCCTGCTCCAATACGTCTGTTAGTCTATAAGGTGCCACAGGACTCTTTGCTGCTTTTACAGATCCAGACTAACACGGCTACCCCTCTGATACGTGACAGCCCTATATGTTGCCTATTTGAACCAGAAAGAACAAGACATTCATGCTTTGCTGGACAACTGTGCTGTTAACAAGACATAACCATTATGTTATGAAGGTGCTTATATGTCATATACTGTGCCCAATAAAATTTTGTTTACGTTTTTCAATTTTAGCATATTGTGGCCACACATAGGAAAGCAAGCCTAATAGTGAGCTAAGTAAAACATACCATCTAGTATGTTTCCTTATCTTTATGGTTTCATATTATACGTCAAACCACAAGAGGATTTTCCAATACACTGACACGGTAGGGTAGGTAACTTGCTATTGGCCAGTTTTTTATCTTAGTTACACTAAGTGTATCCAAAATACCTCCATTCAATCAATGGAATTACTCTGGAATCAGACTGGTGTAACTGAGATGAGAAACTGGTCTGCTGACTCTGCTGGATGTTGTTTGCCTCTTAGCCAGCCTGTTATTATATACGGAAAGGACAGGAGTTCTTTCTGTCCAGTAAACTTCTCTTCTCAGACCATAATACAGCACTAACTAGTCCACAAGCATTTGTTTATACAGTTGTGAACTCCAACTTTGTAATCTCTCATTTACTATTTCTAACTGTGGAAATGGAACTGGGTGCAGAGTGTCTCACTTCATGAGCCATATTTCAGGGCTGTCAAGATAGTTTATCATAAATATTAAAATAAAATATTAGGCCCAGTTATGCAAACCCTACATAAGTGGTCCACTGAGTTAAAGTTTTCAGGAGCATGCTCATTATTTTTTTCCTATCCATTTTACTTGTTCCTTCTTCAATATTTGGTGAAATGCTGTCCCTAAAAATATGAGGAGCCCAACCCTGTTCCTTTTCAGTCAATAGGACCTTTGATACCAGCCTAACTGGGAGAAAGAGTGGACTCTTGGTGTCCAATAGAGTCTACACAGAAAGCTTCTATTATTTCCTTAAGGCTAGATGGTAACTGAACATTCTGCCTTGAGTAAGGTTGGTGTATCCCTGAGCTACACTGAGGTAAAAATTGTGAGTGACAGAGTCACAATTCTTCTCTTGCTCCCACTTTCTCTCGAGTGGGAAGAATCATAGAATCATAAAATCATAGGATTGGAAGGGACCTCGAGAAGTCATCTACTCCAGTCCCGTGCACTTATGGCAAGACAAGTATTATCTAGACCATCCCTGAAAGATGTTTGTCTAACCTGCTCTTAAAAATTGCCAGTGATGGAGATTCCACAACCTCCCTAGACAATTTATTCCAGTGCTTAACTACCCTGACAGCTAGGAAGTTTTTCCTAATGTCCAACCTAAACCACCCTTGCTGCAGTTTAGCCCATTGCTTCTTGCCCTATCTTCAGGGGTTAAGGAGAACAATTTTTCTACTTCCTCCTTGTAACAACCTTTTATGTACTTGAAAGCTGTTATCTCAGTCTTCTCTTCTCCAGACTAAACAAACCCAGTTTTTTCAATCTGCCCTCATAGGTCATTTTTTCTAGACCTTTAATCAGTTTTGTTGCTCTTCTCTGGCCTTTCTCCAATTCGTCCACATCTTTCCTGAAATGTGGCATCCAGAACTTGACACAATACTCCCATTGAGGCCTAATCAGCACAGAGAAGAGAGAAATAATTACTTTTCGTCTCTTGCTTACAACACTCCTGAGAAAGTTTGCTTTTTTTTCCATCAGCGTTACACAGTTGACTCACATTTAGCTTGTGATCCATTATGACCCCCAGATCCCTTTCCGCGTTACTCCTTCCTGGGCAGTTATTTCTCATTTTGTATATGTGTAAATGATTGTTCCTTCCTAAGTGGAGTACTTTGCATTTGTTCTTATTGAATTTCATCCTATTTACTTCAGACCATTTCTCTAATTTGTTCAGATCATTTTGAATTTTAATCCTATCCTCCAAATCCCTCCTAACTTTGTATCAACCATAAACTTAAGTGTACTCTCTTTGCCATTATCTAAATCATTTATGAAGATATTGAACAGAACCGGGCCCAGAACTGATCTTTGCGGGACTCCACTCGATATGCCCTTCCAGCTTGACTGTGAACCACTGATAACTACTCTCTGGAAACAGTTCTCTGGAAACTACTCTCTGGAAACAGTAATGCAACAACCTGATAGTAGCTCCATCTAGGTTTATTTCCCTAGTTTGTTTATGAGCAGGTCATGCAAGACGGTATCAAAAGCCTTACTAAAGTCAAGATATACCACATCTACTGCTCCCTCCATTCACAAGGTTTGTTACCCTGTCGAAGAAACTATTAGGTTGGTTTGACACAATTTGTTCTTGACAAATCCATGTTGACTGTTACTTATCACTTTATTGTCTTCTACGTGTTTGCAAATTGATTGCTTAATGATTTGCTCAATTATCTTTCCAAATACTGAAGTTAAGCTGATTGGTTTGTAATTCCCCAGGTTCTCCTTATTTCCCTTTTTATAGATTGGCACTATATTTGCACTTTTCCAGTCCTCTGGAATCGCTCCCTTTTCCATGACTTTTCGAAGATAATCGCTCAGATATCTCCTAAGCCAGCTCCTTGAGTATTTTAGGATATATTTCATCAGGCCCTTGTGACTTGAAGATATCTAACTACATTCCTTTGCCTCTCTTCATGGAGCGGTTTACTTAGTTACAGATTAACTAGGATGAGGCCAGAGCTCCCCACCCATTTCTGCTTGTTCCCAGCAGGGAATATTGGGTAGTAGCTGGAGACACAATCTGAGCAGAGCCAAGCATTGGAGGGAAGGAAGCTTTTGACAATCTAACCCTCAGCGTATACAGTAATTCACAGACTGTGCAGTCTTGCCAAGGGAGGGGCTCTTATCTCAAGTTTTTATGTCTCTATGCCCGGTATTATTTCCAGTAATTTCTTGAATCATTTGTTTATTTTGTTATTCGTGGACCCTTTAAAGTTCCACTGGCTGTTTTTAAGTAAAACTCATTTAAAAAAATTAGAAACATCACTCTGTAGTACCTAAACAAAATGCCAACTAGTATCTTTTCATAGCAAAACTTTATCATGTGAAAGTGATCTGATATTAAAATCTTTTCCAAGGATGATAATTTTCCTGTGTCACAATAAACTAACACGTCGAATACTTTACTACCCTAAACATGTTGTTGTGCAAACAGTATATTTTAGGTTTGTGAAGGAATGGGGCTAGTCTTCCAGAGAAATTTGATTTCATTTATCTTGGCATCCATCTATTGAAACAAGGTTTTGACAATTCATTCTTCCCCTACCTTTCCAAATCCAACTTACTCTGCCCAAATCAATTTAAATGACATTAAAATGATACCATCAACTCCGCAGTTGATGATTACAGGTATAGGTTTTATTATTAATTGAACATTGCAGACATTGTTTTTTCTCTCTTTTTTTGGAGCACAATATGCTGTGACAGGAACGATACATAAAATTGCATATTTGACTCAGTGCCGAAAAGCCACCCTGGGATCCATAACCTTGCCTAAAGATTTAAGAAAGACCTTTAGTCCACTTCTGAGAAGGTTCTTAGCTCAGAAAACTTTATCTCTCAACTTTGCTTCTTAGCAGCTGTTATGTTTTTTGCTGTCATTTGTTTGACAGGATCCAGTTATAGGTTCCGATGTCTGTTTAAAGAAACAGGGAGGTTGTTGGCTTTAAAATTCCCTTACTGCTTGTGTGTTCAACATTTTCCCAGGCTTTTCTACATAGTTTGCCAAGCAAAGGGACTGACCTTTTGTAGCAAACACTTTTTCATTTCTAAATGCTCACTTTGATTTTTGTCCCATTTTATGCTCATTCCAAACTGTTTACAACCCACTAAAAATGACTGTGAATTATATGTTTGTGTAATGGATTCCTTTTGTGGTTGGAGTAGAATGTTTACTTTGAACAATTAGTTATCTTTGGGTAGATTATAGTGACCTGAAAAAAATAGTGGCTAAAATTATTATGGTACCTTAACTATTTCCTTTTGTTATCTTTTATGTTAGTCTAACATGCTATTTACTGAGTTTCATTGCTCTAAGCTTACAATGAGAAAATCACATTGAACAGGAGCTGTGACAAAACCTCTACTAGTAGTTCTGCTCAGATTTGTTGGGCATTCTATTAGATCATGGCTAGACATATATTTTAGAAGTAACTAATAATTTTGAGTACGTCCATTTTGAGGTCCCCTACCTTAAAAGAGCCGGATTTTCAGGAATTTTTGAGCAGCTGCCCTCTGAAAATCAGACCTCGTAAAGTTGTTTCAAGTTGGGCCCCCCAAAATCACTAGTCACTTTTGAAAATGTTGGCCTGATTGTCCAAAACTGCATTCTGGTTGGCTGGGATATCATCACATAAACACAAATAAAAAATCCCTATTTCACTATGTTCAGTTATTGAGGGAGACGATTTATTGTTAGGGACAAAAATAAGGTACCTTGTGGGATGGTAGTGAAGCGATGCAGTCATCTCCCCCAAGAATTTAGGACCATCACGAACCACACCCTATTCTGCTCCAAGTGCAAGGCATGTTTCTTTGACCTTGCCTTTTCTAACACATAGCCACAAGTATTTATATTGAACACACACACACACACACACACACACACACACACCCTACTAAAACAGGACTCTCCACTCCACCTGCTTCTCCCTCTAGGAAGAGAATGGGAGAACAAACAACATATGAGAGATGTGTAGTCATGTCCTTGATGGACAACTGGAAGTTGTTCCAATATTACAGTGATAAGCACAGTATAAGAACATAGACAGAATATAGTACAGTAGAATAGATCCTGAGGGAGACAACGATGAAGGTGAAAAATGGCAGTTTAAACTACCGTGTCGCACAAATTACCAAGATGCCATTTTGGCAGCGGCTTGTGGCCTTTTCATCTGCTTTTAACTCACATTCTAAAAGAGAAACTGGGAGTCCAAATTGCTGGGGGATTTTTTTATAAAAGTGAGACAAAAGTAGCTGTTGGGTCATAAATTGCTCCTGAAAGGACAGCTGCATTTTTGGGGGACAAATTAAGCACCTAAGAGACCAAATAGTCTATGGAATTGAATAAATGGAGAAAGTTAAAAATAATTGCTAACAATAAAGGTGAATGTATTCTTCCTATTTTATCCTTTTCCTGGGAACTACTTTTTATCATGGAAGGATACATTTAGTAAGACATTTATTTTTATTTTTTACAAAAATGTAAAATTAATTAGCCATATCTAATAATGGCCAGCCATTATTAGACACTTTTGGGGTAGTTGATAACACAAAGCCAGGGCAGCCAAAGTATGTACGAATAGCCTACAACTTTTCATAGTTTACCAGTGTATATAGTAATATGCTACTGTTATTAGATTTGTACTAAATGACCTGTTGACCCATTGGGCCAGTTCCTGAGCAGGAGCCAAGAAGTGCACAGGGCAGTTCAAGAAGAGATGCATGAATCCACCTTTGTGCTCCCTCATTCCTGGGTCTGTCCAGGTGCCAGCTAGTCCCAGACATAAATTAGAGTAGCAGCATCTGACAGTTGTCCCAATGGGGCATTTTGGAAGCTGGGAATCCTTTAGTGGTCAGCTACACTGTCTTTAGGGCAGTTTTACACCACTAAATTTGCTTTAAGGCAGCGCAGGACATGGGCCATGAATTACAGTTTAGACGTTACTTTGCGTCTTGTTTCCCCTTGTATATCTTTTATTGTTGCAGGCTTTTCTGTCATAAACACAGCATTTCATCCATGAATAACAAGCAGTTCATTTTCTATGATTTCATTCATTTATTTGGAATACATTTATTTACTTTTTCTTTCTAACAACATTTTTTTCTGTCTTTGCCCCTGCCTCCAGGCCTACAGTTGCTTGCTTACTTACTTTGTTATAATTTTACATGCTGCTTCCAGTTGCCTTAGAATTCAGTACCCTGAAAGTGCAGAGATCATATTGGTCCACTAAACTATCTGAGCTCCTAGTTCTGCTAATTTTTTTACTGTTCATTCTTTCCCACTTTAGGATAATCTATTATAGTTGGATCCAGGCACACGCTAAAAGCTAATACTTCCGTAAAGAATGTGCAATTTATACTGTTTAGCTTGTGATGAGATTCTTGAAGTCTTTTTATGATTCTATCTTGTTCCAAGGAGACTTCTGCTCCCTACTTTTATAAGCACTGAGTGGGGGGGAAGGGAGAGGGGGAAACAAAATCAAAACAAACTGATAAAAAAAATTACATGCTGAAAAAAAAATCCAGCAGTTCAGCAGATAAACCCTTTTTCCAGGGAATATTTGTGGACTGAACAAAAATGTTTCTGAGGGCAATGAACTATGTTTACTTTAAAGTGGCCATCAACCATAATCTTAAATGTACAGATGAATGCAATGTGAAACAACTGAACAAAGTTCAGAGAAAACTCCTTGCAAGTTCGTGATTTAAAACGTTGTATTTTTACTTCTGAGTAGAAATTAACAGCAGTTTAGTTTTGTACAAATGCATTGGCAAGGATTCCTCAAACAGTTCTATGTTCAGACTCAGGCAATCCCACTATAGCCACCTTTCTTAGAGCATGAGCCAGTTAATAGTGTTGTGCGAGGTCCAAGATAGAATTGGCTCTGTAGGGGTATTCACTCTGGGGCCTCTGTGTCTGCTAGAAAGCCACATTCTAAGTTTGAAAAAAAAAATCAAGTGTCAACAGGAAACATCAAGCAAGGGCAAATTGGGGAAAAGAGGGAAACAGCAGAATAAAAAACCTGATCTTACACAGTACAGAAAGGAAGAAAAAATGTATTTTAAAATTCCAGAAGCATGTAATGTAAGCTAGACAAAAGAAGTTAGACATAAACATTGTACTGGAAAAAAGACAAAGCTTTTGAACCAGTTGACATCTTTTTACCTGATGCCTGCTTCATTGACTAATCTGTTCCAGAGAAATGTATCCTCCTTACCCCCTTGCCAGTAACAACAAGCAGACACTGAGTGCACCACAGTAACATTTGCAGTGCCTGGGCCAAATTCATCCCTGGTGTAAATGCAATGCTTTCACTGGTGTTACACCAGGGGTAAAATTGAGCTTTTGCCTTTTTCTAACATGGTATAATTGATCGCTGTGTAACCTTTTATAAGGAGATGGAGATTTTATGTTCAGAATATTCCATGAAACTTTTCTCAAAAAGTAAACCCACTTAACTTATGAAAATAAAACTGAATACCATACAAAGGCGTCTAAAAATTAAAACAACTTCAAAATACATTATAAGTGAAATACGTTATATTGACACATGTTAGAGCCAAGACTATGGAGAAAATAAAGCCAAATAAAACCATTTTCTCATTGGCTTATTCTATGTCAATGAGAAAATGAAGGCCATGACTTACCTCTAGTCAGAGCCATATGAAGGGAAGCTCATTTTTGAGAATATCCAACTCCCAGCCATAAAAAATATTAAAGAATAAACAATATTCTCCCTTCCTCCTTAAAATCCAGGATGTGAGACACAGTGCTATAGCTTAGCAGCAGCATTTATACCATCAAGCTATGTGTTTCCACTGTAAACCCCTATATTAAGAACTTAATAGCTCAACCATAAAAACACACTTTGGGCTAAAGCTTGGCATGATGAGTCCTACCCTGGAAGGAAATGTTTACAAAATGGTGGTTTCAGATTCTTTTTCTGCCCCTGTTCCTCAGAAATGGCTTAATGATTTTTAAATAAAATTATGTATGCAATTATTCCTTAATGTAGACTAATTGCTTTTTGTATTTTGGAAAAAATAAATATTATAGTACTTGGATTGATATTTTTTTAAAAGGAAGTGCTCCTGCAATAAAAGGAATTAAATAAAAATTTTAGTGTGTCCATATAGCACACTATGGGGTGGATTTCAAAAATTTGTAGCCTGCAACTTGCAGGAGAACTAATTGTCGTTGTAGTTTTATTACTGCAGTTATTTACTAGAGCAGTTACGTCATATCAATGGCTAACCATGTGATATGAGAGGATAATCAGATTGATGCCTAAATGAGAATTGATCTCACAAATAATTTCAGGGGCAAAGAAGAGGCCAGGTTAAAAATCAGGCCCTATGGTTGTTTCTGTAACTCAATTTGCACCCAGTGGATTTATGAAATTTACATTGCATGGAGTTAATAATCTGGTAACTAAGAAATCCCCAAATAGGCTATTACATGTTAAGCCATTATGTACTATTGAATTTGTGTTTCTTTTAAAGATCCCCAAATTAGACATTAACCTAATAGACTGCTCTAGCTCAATCAGGATCCTAACAGGTTATTGGTCCAAGAAGGGTTTTTAAG
Organism: Mauremys reevesii; assembly: GCF_016161935.1. Classification (NCBI taxonomy): domain Eukaryota; kingdom Metazoa; phylum Chordata; order Testudines; family Geoemydidae; genus Mauremys; species Mauremys reevesii. The sequence continues at coordinate 55,259,299 of NC_052633.1, read as the reverse complement.
AATCCACATTGTAATTATATATACCAAATTCTGCTTGGTTACATGCAAACAACCTCATTGGTTTGAATGGAGTTCTACACAGAATGTGACCTTGTCATTTCATAATAAACCATAAATATATCATTTAGAGAATGAATTGACCTATTTGATCATCTAATCCATCTGTCAGTGAATGATTACTCCACACAGCATATTTTCTGGTGCCTTCTCCTGTCCAGTTTTAAATAACCAAAGTGATGTTTTTTCCTCCACATACTTGGGAGACTATTCCATAGTCTAATAGATCTTACTATTAGGAAATATTTCCTGATGTTCATCCTACATTTTGATTGGCTACATTTAATTTCTTTCCACTACTCCTAGTTGAACTAACATAGGACCCAATCCAGCAAAGCAATTAAGAAGATGCTTAATTTTAAGCACCTGAGTAGTCCCATTAAAGTAAATGGAATTACTCGCTTTCTCAAAGTTAAGCAAGTGCTTAAGCGGTCTGTTGAATTGGGGCTTTATGATGCCCTAAACAATTCATAAATCCAGATCAGAAATCTTAAGATTCCAGGTTTTTCTCAGGGCAAAAGACATGTAAATCAGTTGTCCAGATCGTGGCCAGCCCATATGCATATGTACCAAGGAAATACAAATATTCCTCTGCACCTCCAGAATCCAAAAGAGCACAGGGATTGATGCAGCAGGTTGATTGATTTAACACCAACTGGAAAGCCTTGATTTAAGTCAATTGTAATCAACTTTTCCATTTGGGCTTCAGTTATTTTTTAAAGAAAGGTGCATTTTGATTGGTTGATATACACATTAAAACACATTGATTTAAAACTAAATAGAGCATTTACACTAGATTTGGTACATCCTTTTGCTACCAAGGAGGGTATACTATGACTATATACATTTATTTAAGCAATTATGTACATCAATATTTTCAGCTTCTTATTAATTGTACATTTTAGTATATTAAAATGATTAATGATAAATGGTTTACTAGATAATTAACTTTTTGCTCATGATTTGTGTCAAGCTGCATTAGGACAATAACTGGAATTTCTTCTTTGAGTAGTGTCCCTATGGGTGCTCCACTTCAGGGGCAAACCTCTCAAGCTCGTGATTGCAGATTTTTCATTAGCAGTGTCCATTTGGCCTGGGTGTGTGCTCTATATTACCTCATGCAGTGCTCTGAGGGCATATAAAGCTTTGTGGGCAAACCAACCTCAGTTCCTTCTCTACTGCTTCAGCCTGTCTGCCTTGTATGTGCTTCAGCATGTTTTGTAGTTGTATTAGGTTAGTGTTAGTGTTGTTTGTTGTTAGTATAGAATTAATTAGATAGTTGTGAGAGGTTTCAGTTTTTCCTCTCCTCCTTTTTTCTCCTCCGTTTTTTTCTGGGGAGTTTATTTGGCTTGGCTTGGCTTGGCTAGGCATACCTGGCTCACCAGGTTTAAAATGCTGCCTCTCTTGTCTGGAGGCTATCCCAGTCTAAGTGTATCTATTGCTTAAGAGACTCCCTTAGGAGGGCCACACTGAGGTTATACTTCTACAAACAAGAGGAGATTTAGCATGTCTCAAACTGCCCAGAGATCGTGCTTGGCTCAGATCTCTGGTTTTCACAGAACTGCCAAATCCACTAGAAAAAGACAGATTCCAGAGGAAAAGAGCTTCCCACTCTCCTTTAGCTAGTACCACTTTACCATCAAAACGGCAATTTTGATGAGGTAGTCAAGGGCTTGATTCCTCCCTCACCTCTAGTTTGCAAGCTACAACACTTCACAATTTTGGACTGTGCCTTTCCCATTTCCAATGGACCAGGGACATGTGGCTCATGGAGGTTATAATATTGGGCTACTCTATTCACTTTACATACCCTCTTCCCCATCCCTCTTCAGGGATCCTGCTCATGAAGCTATACTATAAGTCAAGAATTACACTCCCTTCTCTGTTTAGGAGCAGTAGAACCAGTCCCATTCCCTCACCGGGGGAAAGCGTTTTATTCAAAGTATTTTCTTATGCCAAAGGAGGACAGAGGGTGTAGACCAATCTTAGATCTAAGACAATTGAACATATTTGTAAAGTCTCAAAAGTTCTGGGTGGTGACTCGGGCTGCTATAAACCCTTTTCTACAGGCAAAAGTTTGGTTTTTGACCCTCACCCTACAGGACACCTATTTCAATATAGTGACACATCTTGCACACAGGAGATGGCCACACTTTACCATTGTCCAGGACCATTTTCAATACTAAGTATTTTCCTTCAGCCTCTCTTCAGCCCCCAGGGTGTTGTCGAATATTTTAAAGGTAGTGGCTGCTTACCTTCAGTGAGAAGCAATGTAGTCTTCCTATATCTTGACATCTGGCTACTCAAGGGCTGATCTTACGAAGCAGTACTAACTTCCACCCAGATAGATCTCTCCCTCTTCTGGGAATTGGGTCTCCAGCTAAAATTAAAGAAGTCCAAGTTAGTCCTTGTAGGGAGAATTCAATTCAAAGGGGCATATTTGGATTACTTGGCAGTGTGGGCCTTCCTTACGACAGACAGATACATAACTTTATCGAATTTGATCAGGACAATTCAGGGAAGCCTGCTGTTTGCAACTTCTGAGTCATATGGCATCTTGCACCTTCATGACCAAGCATATAAGATTACAACTCTTCAGCTTTCAGGGCTAGTTCGGGAGGACCTATTCCTCAAACAGAGACAGCGTGGACAAACCGGTTTGCCCTTGAGTAGTCAGTAATCAAGATATGGGAAGACTAAAATTGCTTCTTGCTGAAGGTGAGCAGCCTCCAGGTGAGGATTAGTGGAAAGATCAATGCAGTGTCTGCACAGGCATCCCTTTCATCTGCCCAACTCCAACAATAGCTGTGACAATGCATCACTGTTAGGGTGGGGAGCACACCTCAACACACTTGAGGTAGGTGGATACCTCAGTAAACCAGTCTTCATATCCGATTGTTACTTCAGTTACTTCTCCTCATCAAGGGCAAATCAATCAGAATTATGACAGACAATGTGACTTACATGTTCTTTATGAACAAACAGAGAGGAGCAAAATCCCTTTCCTTGTGCACCGAAGCTATAAAGTCATGGAACTGGTGTATATCCCATCAGATTCAGACCTGAAGTCCAGAACTTGCACACCAGAAATTGTTCATAATTGTTCTTATTAAGCATTTACATGTTATGCCAGGCATTATATGTATATTGAAATACTGAAAATGACATAGATTTCAAAGGGAGATTGTGTAGGAACATTATCAGCAACATTAGATAGCTCCAAAGAAGACATTATCAAGTAATGATAGATAAATGTATTCTGAAACCTCAACTGGAGAGGGGATAGTGCATGAAAAATACTGTATGCCACCTTCTGCTGCACAAGTCCCTTAAAACACTGCAGAACTCCTTCTCTGTGAGCCTTAGCAAAGTTCCAGCTGAGCTCAGAATGGCCGCTCTTCTACATCCTTCTACTTCATTCCAAGACCCAAACAGGAATTAAACCTGAATAGGGTCTTCAATACTTGTATAAGCAAAGGGGATGATCCAATTAAAAATTATACCTGTAACTCCACTGCTTAAAATCTGGCTTTTACTATAATTTGACATTGTTGTGCAATATTTCCTGCATTTATTTTACCTCCGAATCAGATAACAAATATTCAGTGCACATTGCTGTATATAAAGGAGGCAGGTAGACTATTTCTTCTCAAAAGTCACTGTTTGCTTCATGTCTCTATTGTGTTGCAATTACATTATTTGTGTTTCAACTTAAATATCTTTGTATCTGAATATGGCATGTGTGGAAGGTGATTTGTTCTGTTTAAAACTGTTGTAATACTTAAAAGCACTCCGTTTTGACATATAGTAACAAAGCAATTCCTAATCTAAAGTATGTGTTATTTTAATGTAATACAGTGTAATAGTGCTTCTCAAACTGTGGCCTGGAATGCATTTCCAATGGTCCGCAGATTTGCTTCTGTCAAAACAGTGAAGCGGTCTGCCAGTTTCCAAACAGAAGCACTTTCTGATATTTGTAACCGAATTCAGGACTCTCTAAACGTTTTTATAGGCATTTGTGACTTTGTTCATTGTCTTTTAACGTGTGTTTATTTGGTAGAAATTCATCCACAAACAATTTTTTGCCAAAGTTATAGGAGTGGCAAACACAGGAAGACAGGACCAAATTGCCAAGTGACTTGGAATGATTAGAGCAGTGGAGGTAGTTGGCAATGAGAGGAAAAACAGTGCTAATAGCTGCAAATCCTACACACAGGAGGAGGAAGTAAACTACATTTGGTAGATTCAAAAGCAACTCCCCCATTATATTAAAATGTATATGTTTTCATATTATCTTATTACTATCCTAATATCACTTTTTTAATGTAACCAAGTGTTATACTTGCTCCAGGCAAGGTGAGGGATCAGAATTGGATGGAAAATAATCCATGAGAAGATTTTTATTTAAGAATTTTAATATATATATTTATCACTTTATACATCCAGAATTTTATAATGTGGGCACACATTAAAATAACATAACATGCCAATTAAAGCAAAGTTAGAAACTGATATTAGAGATATAATCTGGTTATCAGTTGGGATGTTCAAGCTCAAGATGAGACTGAATAATTTACAAGGGTTAAAAAAAAGTATGATCTTTGTCACCACTACATAAAAATATATGCAATGTATCCTAGATATACTAGTCCTGTATAGTAAATAAATATAACATCATATGAATGTGTACCCTTGTTTGTCATCACATTTATATAATAGCCAGACATACAATTCTAAGAACTAGATATGTTGATGTATATTACTCCTGGGGGCATTCTGTACCAAAAAACTAAAAATTCTGCACCAAAAAAAATAAAAAATTCTGCACACAATATTTTAAAATTCTGCAAATTTTATTTGTCAAAATAACACTACATAATCATGCCAGTTTGACACCCAGCCAATACACGTAAATCCTCTTGCCCCCCATCACCCGAGCCCAGCCACAGGGTCCCCCTGTGCCCAGATACCTGCACACTTTCCTCCAGAGCCCAGGGACCAGAGGGCGAAACAGGCTAAAGCTTGGTCCCAGGCTAGCAAAGAGTTTCCTGTGCCCTGCCCTCTCCTTTCCTCAGGGCATGCTGGAAACTGCAGCTGACAGGAACCCTCTAGCTCCATCCTCCTCCCCACTACCCCCAGCCTTGTCAGGCTCTGCTGGGTTCAACAGCCCCTAGTAGCAGCCAGCAGCTCTGCAACCCATTTCCGTGGGAGAAAGGAAATTCCGCATGCACATTAATTTCTGCAAAATTCTGCATTGCGCAGTGGTGCAGAATTCCCCCAGGAGTAGTATATGTCCGCATATTTTGTAAAATGCAGGCCAAGTCGTGCACATACATGCGTTGCAGCTGATTTTTACAAGGTACACGCTGTTGCACTCACATTTATCTGACAACAGTGCTTAGATTTAAGGGCCTGACCTTTAAAACAGCTTTCCCATTTTGCAAACACAATTGTGAAAGAATATAAATACTCCTATATAGGCATCTAACTACTTTAATGTACTTAAAAATCAGACACACATTTATATATGCACAATTATGCCTCCATTTCATATTGTGTGAAATATGGGAATTGAGGGTAATCACCTTTTGAAAAAACAGGTCCTAAATCTCCATTTTAAGGGCCCAGTTCTGCCATTACAGTTTTTCTCGCAAACTACAAAATTTGGAATTAATTGTGATGGTCTGTTATTTTCTCACTGTATGGGCCAAACACAGCTCCTTGGATGTGAAAGGCTATTTGAATCCCATCAGGTAGCCACTTAAGATTCTATACCCAGTGGCAGAGTTATAGTCTCTCTCACAGCTTACAGTACTGGGAAATGATATCAGAGGTGTACACATGGTGTATAGTACACAGTACCCATCCCTGAAGTCAATGGTGGTTTCCTTCCAGATAACTGTGGGGCATCTGAAAATTCCTTAAAGGAATACCATTCCCCAGGGACATATCCAAAATGGCAGTGTCAGATGGAGAAAAGAAGAGTGGGCTTAACTGGATTTTTCACGCATACCCAAGCAGCCCAAGGATAGGGAAGTCATCTTCCTAGTGACTCTCATAGCCTAGATATAACATAGTCCCAGTCATTGTTCTTCTGCAGTAACCTCTGTGGGTCAAGAGTTGGGAATGGGGTACCAAAATCCAGGGAATATAAGCTCCCCACCAACCCTTGTTCAAGCAGATTCATGGCACCCAACTGCAGAGTGCTTCCACCTTCATCAAATCAGAGCCAAATCATCATCAGCATTGGCCAGCCTGGTGACGAGACAGCATACACGGCAGTAAGGAGTTAACTTGACTCTTGTTGTTAAAGACAGGGTCAGGATTTGTCCCTGTTGTGGACTAGATTATTTCTACTATCAGTAAGAGGAATTGGGGTGCCTAAAGAGCTATATCTGCCCTTCAGTTTTCACCCACAGCCCCCACTGAAATTGATGAGACTGACTCAGAGCAGTGTATAGCCCTGAGTGAAGCGTTTAGACCCCCCAAGTATAGCATTCATTATTATGCTGCTGTTGCTCAGAAAATGCAGGCCTAATGTTTATGATGATGGATCCCCAAATGGGGCATGGTTTAATGAAAGTGGGAGGATTTAGCAAAGTGCATAAATTCTTTGTATGCTACTGTCTGAAACAGACTGATCCTGAGCCAGTCTAGTGAGCATAAGTTACAGCTGGCTTTTGCTGGAATAGTTTATGCTCTTGACCCTCCTCAGTTGTGTAGCCAGTAGGGAGTTGTCAGGCTACATGTGTTTTTAAACTTCTTTCAGCTAAACCAGAGATCCAAAGGCAAAATATACCACTCAAGGATATCATGTGGAGCTGTGATACTCCCTGGAGGGCTTGGGTCCATAAACTAATGAATGGATTACATTGAGTCATAAATGTAGTATTTTCATCCATGACAGATATAATCTTGAGCCTGTATTTTTCATGTTACTTAACTCTTTGAGGACATAATGTGTGACAGAACAGATACGGATAGAAATTTTGTATAAAGCATATTGCAATAAATATCAGTCAAGTACGCTTTATTCCTTGACTGTACATGTTTTGAGAAGTTAACAGGCACAGCTGGGATATAAGAAATGGAAATGTTGTACATATTTCTTGGTCATAGATATATCCTTTCTCCCTCCCCCCTCCCCCCGCATTCATTAGATTCCCAGCTACTCTTTTGTAATCATCTCTTAGAAATAGCCAAGTTGCCTGTTTCCATCTGCGCCTGGCCAGTGGTGGCAACCTTCTTTTTTCTGATGCAGACTTTTCTTCTGGACTTCACGATTATTATCCACACCATTAGCACATCAATATTACACTACTTCAATGTGTGCTACATGGGGGCATACGAGCAGAAACAGTAGCTGGTAGAAAGCAGTAACCTGCTGAATAATCATTGTATCTGGCAGGAAATACACAGTGTCCATGCTCTGGGATCTCTATTGGCTACCTATTGTTTTTCACACAAATTTAAATTTTTTACCTTTAAAACCCTAAATGGGCTGGGACTTGCCTACCTGAAAAATCAGTTTTCATACCCATAGTGCTGTACTGCCAGAATAGCAATTACCAGAGGTGTTCAAGTTCAGCTCAGAGAGGCTGGAGACCACTCTGTGTAAAAGAGAGGGAAATGGTAGCAGGGCACTCGCTGTCAGGGCTCCCTCAACTTTGGAACATATTTCCTCTCTTGGTGTGGAATAGCCTGGATCTTTTGAGTTTTAGCACGTGCTGCACAGACCAGCCATTTGCTAGGGCTCTTGGGGAGGTCTGAGTGTATAGGTGGGATGGGCATTGGGATAGATTGGGCGGCTTTGAATTACTGGCTAGTTGAGTTGATTTAATTTTGTCTGTGGGTGGGAGAAAGGTTTTGCTACTGGATTATTCCTATGGCAATTATCATTCTAAACAATTATCTGGATCCTAACACTGTAGATCGTGTCTTTTTCATATTTGACTAGGTGCTGTTGTTTCCTATGAGGAGGAAGTAGAGATGTATCTGTTTTGTGAAGGAGATGGAACTGGTGGCTCCAGTACTGTCAGCTCTACTTTAACTCCTGGAAACCCATTTGGTTTTGATTGGACAGCTAGAATGAGGCACATGCCATAAACTAAAGAACTTTGTCCATGCTTAGCCATATGGATTAAACACTAGCCACATTGGGCCTGGCTAGCCTAAACTTCAAAGATATTAACACTGCCCACAACCAGATCCAGCAAAAGAGAGGAGAATGGAAGTTCCCTAGGAAGCATTCAGAGATAGACAAAATCTTCCAATTGTATTTTTAGGGCAAAATTTGATCTTTAGAGCATTTTAAAAGGTTTTACGGGGGGAAACTGGATTGTAGTTATTTCAGATATTAAATTGTGTTCCGTAAAGTAGAGTAATGTTATTTTTTAAAATGCCATTCCAGTTAAATCAAAGAGCTGGCATGTGTACATGAGGTCTGTGTTTGGTAGTTTTTTTCCTTTGTCATAAACCTTGTTGATTTAAAAAGTGAACAAAGATGAATCAGGTGGTAAATATATTCATGCAATCATTTTCATTAATAAGACATTATAAATAATAGAGGGAAGGTTTTAAGTGTATAATTTTCTGTAACACAATTGAGATTTTTCCACATCTTCAGCAGTAAGTTAATTAGAATCACCTGCATTTTCTTGGGCGGACACCAAATGGATTGCAAACAAAAACAGATTAAAATAGCTGTAGCTCATGGCATACAGATGACAAGATTCACAAAGAGGACAATCAGGCAATGAAAACCTCCTTTCTTTCAAACATTTTTAAAGGAAATTCAGCTCCTGTGATTCCTCTGTAAAAAGACATTTGTAAGTGTTTCACTGAAAGACTAGAATGGCTTTGTTTCTGATCCCATGATGAGTGAAAGAAATGTTTAAGAAAGATCACTTTACAGAGAGATTCAGAATGAAATGTGATGACTGTGATTCAAGCCAAGCCAAAAATTACAGCTCAGAATTAAAGGGGATGGACGTGGCTTGGGAATCTATTTTCCCACATTCCTCAATCTCAATCATCCCAGCCAATGTTTAAGAGAAAATGCAGTGGGAAACAATGAGGTCACTTTGTTTAGCTACAAAAAAACAAGGATAAAAGGATGGCAAGAATATGTATTAGTGGCAACTGCATTTTTACAGTCAACATACTGCATGCTTGATGTAACTTTGATGACACATTCTAAACAAATATCTTCAAAGTTTAGTTTTCTTGTTTGTCACAAGGTACCTTCTGAATAAGTCTTGCTGTTCATGTACTAAAATGACAAACTTCTTGGACATTAAAAACAGTGCTATACAAGTGAGGGGAAGATGAAGCAAACTTGATTTAGGTATTTAACTGTAATGCTGTATGATGATGAGCTGAGTACTAGTTAAATTGCACTCATATTTTGTACTGTTGTTGATCTTATTCCATTGTACAAATATGTCTAAATAAACAATCTGCCATTAGTGATATGAAAAGGAACAAAGTAAATTACATGACACTTTTATGGACTGAAACACAAAAATACATCAGTTCAAAGGAAAAGAATATTGACAAGATTATTGAAATGGTATAGATTGCATTCAAAATCTTCATTACTTAATTCAGGTGTTGCAATCATTCCCATTCGAGGATGCTCATTGATTGGGTTTCATACCTTGATTTTTAAACATGAAGCAAGAGATTTGGCTGGCACTGTTGGTAGTGAGCAAGGAGTCTATAAAGAGAGGAAGAGAAGGGACAATTATCTAGAGCCAGAAAGTGAAAGCTTTCAAAAGTTCAAAGTTTATTAAATGTTTCAAAAGTATATGTGCTAGTGTGTGCATGGTGGGAAGAGAGAAGGCATAAGCTAAAAACGGTTAAAATCCAAATCCAGACACCTGAATTTTCCGTCGCAGATAAGTCAAAGTTTTGGAACAATTTCTCCAGTGTCTGAAATACAAAGAGTTCTTAATCAGATTTCAATTTCCTTTTGTTGCACCTTTTATTTATCACTGCAGGGAAAATCTGACTCTCTCTTCATGTTGGAATGCTACTATATCTCTCTGATCATGTCAGACAACATTGATAAAATACAAAATCACGTTTCACAGTGTAAACGGGTGGTACTCACCCCTGCCGCGCCTCCTGCTGGTTGGTCTCAGAATTCCCCGCAGTTCTGCCCTGGAGCGCCCTCGGCCGGCTGGTGACCCCCTGTTCGCAGGCCCCGGCGTCCCTCCCTGGACCCGGTGCCCCTTCCTATACTTGGGTCTCCCCCTCCCAGGGGAACCCCCACCCTACTATCCCCACTTTGCCTCAGTAGTGACCACTGACAGTCATAGTCTAGCCCCACACCCTGGGCAGACTGCAGTATCAGCCCACTCATCACAGGCAAAAGGGGTTTGGACCTGCTGCTTTGTCCTACCCCTGGGCTGCCCTCTGCAACTCCCAGTACCTTTGGCCCTTTGCTAGGCCGCAGCCTGGGGCTTTCCAGGCTGGAGCTTCCCTAGCTCCTCAGCCTGTTCCCAGGCCTGCTTCACCCAGGTACTTTACCTCTGCTCATAAGCAGCCAGGCCCATCCCTCTCTGAAGCCAGAGAGAGACTCTCTGTGCTCTGGCTTCCCTGCCTCTTATAAGGCCCTGCTCCTCAGTTTGGGGCGTGGCCCCCAGCTGCAGCCACTTTCCCAATCAGCCCAGCCTCCAGCCGCAGCTCTCAACCCCTGCCAGGCTGCTTTTCAAAGCCCTCAGGGCCGGAGCAGGGTCCACCCTGCTACACACACTTATATATCTTTCAAGCAGAGTGACAAAGGCTTGTCTCATTTCCTTAAGTGTTTCACCAAACCCTCACACCAAGATCTACCTTTGGGATGCCTGGATGGCCAGTTGTTGTTGGGTTGTTTGGGGTTTTTCTTTGTGTTTTGTTTTGTTTTGTATTTTTAATGTGAAATTTTCCAGGAGCTTGCATGATCTGTGTCAGCTATAGGATTGAGCCTATAAGATAGCCCTATGCAGGCACAAAGGTGCTGTAAAGCAGTATGACCATTCCACTTCCCAAGAAAGTCCCCTGGAATAAAGAGTCCCTGGTCAGTTTGGTCCTATACAGAGAATCAGAAGGCTGCTATGAAGTAGGGAAGCTCAGGAAAATGTAGAGTTTGAAATTCAAAAACTGAACATCTTTATTCAAATGTCAAAAGTCAACATGAAGGATGTCTATTTTCATGTAGATACTCATCTTCCCCACAGAAAATTTCCTCAGTTCCTGGAAGGTCAGAAACACGGCCAGTTCAGAGTCCTTCCCTTTGGACTGGCAACAACATCCAGTGTATTCACAAAGGTTTTCTATGTGGTGGTATCCCTAATGAGATGTCACGGCTACATAGTCTTCTCATACTCCTAACAGGTTGTTCCAACCACAAGGTCAGGTCAGCAACTATGTTACTGCTCCATCTTTTAACAGTGCAGGGTATCAATGCAGAGGGCGCCCAGGCTGGAAAAGAGCTAATTCCCTGAGACAACCAGCAGGAGGCACCACAGGGGTGAGTCCCATACAATTACAAGGGTAGAACAAGATCCTTTCCCCTCTGCCTGGAAGCAGTGAGGCTTTGGAACTGGTGCATCAGAAACCACATCACTAGCCAAGCCACATACCTACCAGGTGTTCAGAACTCTCTAGTGGACAACCAAAGCAGGCACTTCTCTGCAGGCCATGAATGCGAAATACACAACTTAGTCCTGAGTGAAATATTCACTCAATAGGGAAGTCACTAGTGGGATCTCTTCAAGTCCAAAATGAACAGGAAACTTCCCCTGTACTGCTCCAGAGCAGTGATGAGACACAACTCCCAGGGTAATGCTCTCCTGTTATCATGATCTCACCAACTCAGATATCCCTTTCCTTTCCATCTATCCCCCCATCCATTATGATGGGACCAGAGTCATTCTTATAGCATGCAACTGGACCAGACAGTTTTGGTTCCCGGAACTTCTGAGAACCCATTCTCCAATCAGGATCTGTCACTTCCTGGATCTTCTAACTCAGTAAGACAGCAAAATCAAACATCCAATCCAGACCCACTTCACCTCACAGTCTGTTTTTTGGGTAGGCATTAGATCTAAAATGTTCATGTTTGGAAGCTGTCCAAGCCATTCTTACTCAGATTAGGAACGATTCAACTAGGAACTTCTACCTAGCTAAATGGAGATGTTTCTCTACTTGGGCACAGCACAATCAGTCTTCCTCAGGCTCTGTAGATGCCTCAGTCATTTTAGATTATCTTCTTCACTGAAGAATTTGGATCTTTCCCTTAGTTTACTGAAAGTCATTTCACACCAATCAGTGCCTTTCTTCCTCCAGTGGATGGGCATTCTATTTTTATTCGCCCAACAACATATTAGATTCCAGAAAGGCCTAGTCAAGACCTTTTCACTAGTGGTCAACCCTACACCTCAATGGGACCTCAATCTCATCATGTCAGTAGTCACCAAATCACAATATGAACCTTTAGTCACATGCTGTATGACACAGCTTTCCATGAATGTTGCATTCTTAGTTGCTATTACTTTGGCCAGAAGGGTAAGTGAGATGGGAGTACTGAGAGCTGAGAGCTGATCCACCGTTTTTCACAAGAAGAAGATGTCCCTTCCCTTTCATCCTAAATTCCTCCTTGAAGTAATTTCTGAATTCCATGTCAACCAACCTATCCACTTACCTGGTTTCTTCCCAAAGCCGCATGTTTCCACTGAAGAGTAAAGACTTCGTTCCCTGGATGACAGACATGTCTTGGCATTCTATTTGCAAAGAACCAAACCAATCAGAAAGTCACCAGGAATGTTTCTTGCTATAGCAGAAGGGTCATGAGGACAAGCAATATCTTCTCAGAGAAACTCAAAATGCATTTTTGGTTGCATCATAACGTGTTATATTCCTCCCCCAGATGGGGTAAGGGCACACTGCATGAGAGCACAGGCTGCTTCTGCAGCATCTCTACAGGAGGTACCAATACTGGATGTATGCAGAGCAGCTACCTGGAGTTTCATTCACAAAACATTATGTGCTAAGTCAGGCCTCTACTATAGATGTAGCTGTGGGGACTGCAGTTCTTTACTACCAGCATCTCCGCACCCCCTCCAATCTGAATACTCCTTGTCAGTCACCCACATGTGAAATACGCTTAGAGACCAGCATTCAAAGAACAGATGGAAGTTCTTTGAGATGTGTGGCCCCTACCTGTACTTCACTACCCACACTCCGTCCCCTCTGCTTCGGATCCTATTGGATTTGTGGTAAGAAGAGGAACTGGAGAGATGTTGGCCAGCAATACATCTTATTCCCAGTTGTGCAGCCCAATGGACACTTGTTAAGAATCTCTGGACTCAGGTGTGCATGCATACCCACATATGGAATACACGTAGCAACCACCCATCTTGAAGAACTTCCAGTTACAGGTAAGTAACCTCCATTTTTAGTTGCTAGAAAGCTTGTTTTATTTAGTTTTATTTGTGTTACATGCCAGTCTCTTTTATTCTTTCTTATTGTCATTTAATGTCTGTTCTTTGTTAATAAACTTATTCTTGCTTTATTACAAAATCATTTCCGTCCTGTATATTAAAGTAACATGTGAGTCTTTAGCTAACCTAACAGGCTGATGTGTGCTGCCTCCAGAGAGACAGAGCAAACTTAATAATTTCTGTGAGTTTCCAGTGAGAGGGGCTGGACACTGCAGAAAGGTGTCTCTGGGATCTGAGGTTCATTGATTGTTACCTACAAGACAAGGTTTAGATTGGTAGAGTCTTGAAGTGTTTGCTGGTGAGGCAAACAGGCTGGTATGTCAGGGGACTGACACACAGCAACAGCAAAAGTCCCCCTTTCTGAGGCAGAGAAGGTAACACAGTGGCTCACAGTTGTGGGAGTCCTGTGCAGTACATCACAAATACAACAAATGCTTGATTACATAATAATTCTTTAGTTTTGAAACATATTTTCTTTCTGTTTATCGGGAAGCATAACAGGCTCCTTTGAAATACAAGATTTTTACCCTGAACATAGCTGATTTTAAATGAAAATACTGCCCAAGGGATGCCTTTCATCAAGTTTACATTTTACTTTGTTATACCCAGTACGATGCTTCTTTTCATATAACTACAAACAGGTCTCAATACCAGATCTATTTCAGTAAATAGTTATTGTTAAAAGTTTTGAGTGCTCACGTATAGGAAATTATCAAACACTCAGTAATAAAATATAATGGATTTTAAGACCTAGAAAAAGTGTATAAAAATAACTATTGAAGCAATTGAATGAAACTCACAAAATATTAAGATTTAAGATAACAGATAAGATCTAATTGATACTAAGATAATGAGTTGCACCCATACTTTGTGCTATGATCTTAAAACTCAAGCACAATAAGAGGTTTCATTGGTATGAGACAGAGCAGGATCTTAACCAGTGATAGATAAGGGATTATGACAACTCCTGTATTAGGGAGGGAGTAAACTAGCTCAGAAAACATAAGAACTTCTTCAGACATTTTGCCTATTTCTATTACCGAATCCAAACTGAGTAATTTAGAAGTTCTGAAATATTTGAATTATATTTATATCCCCTGTAGTATTTCTTTATTCCTAATGCTCTTTATACTTCCAGGGTCCAGCTGGGACTGCCCCTGAAAGTGCAACAATAATGCAAGAAAGGCCATTTTTGCAATATTCCCAGCTCAGCTAGAAATAAAGAGCACCAGAAATGTTCTTTTGAGATCTTCAAACCACTTATACAAAGTAGTTCATATAACTTTGAAGATGTTTATGTATCTGACTCCAACCTGTATCCTGTTCCCTTTTAGATTTGCACTTTATTAATACCAGTTTATCCTAACCTAGAACATATGACTGCTTTTAACAAGAGCATTGTTATACTCTGTCCATATTCTGGTAGCTAAATGAGTAAACTCTGGAGTCAGACCTTATCCACATATTTTTTTTGAAAGCTTTTAAGATTTATGGTGGGAATAGCTTGGGACAGCTGCATTCTTTCCACTGAGTTTTAACCACCATTTGGTCTGATAATACCTAATTGTGTGCCCATCCTCTTCTAAGCTTCTTTTAAAAAATACTTGTTACCCACTGGGAAAAAGACCGTTATTTTTCTCAATGATAAACACCATTTTGAAACACAAGAAGGTCAGCACATGATGAACAAATAGTCCGACTTTAATACAATTAATATTTTTTTCTGAATTGTTCTTTACCACGACACTTTAATGCCAGCACCAGATAGGACACTTTGAAAATATTTTTGTTTCATCTTGTTCCCTAAGTATTTATAGCCTGCCATGAAGAAACACTGACAGCAAAGCAGTGATGTTTTTATTCTTGATAAAGGTGCCCTTAAAAGTGATTTTCTTTGAAAACTTCTTCACAGAATCAGAACATAAGAACCTTCTCTTTTAAAAAAAAATTGCACTTGGCCTAATTGGATTTCCAAAATAAGTAGTTTCCAATCCAGTTAGGATAATGTGGTAATGAAAAGGATGTCCAGATCCACCAATTTACATTGGTTTGGTTTAGTTTAACCTTTAAAGTTCTTGGAGCAGAAAGCTGATGACGTGTGAACACACTATAATTGGTGTAATATTCGCAGGTTTTTCTCTGTCTGCCATATTGTTTGTCCAAATGAAAGGCTAATCAGACCTACTTTCTGGACCCAAGTAAATTTATAACAATAATAATTTACTTATATGTTCCAGATCATTTTGCAAGATGTAGTGTCCTCCAGTTCACTACAGAGGTTGTCATTTTCACTTGATTCAGATAATTTAAATAGCATGGGGGCTAAACTCTTCCAAATCGGTGCTGCTAATGTGAGAGATTATTATCACACGGAGCTCTATATGTGGCTTTCGCATCCCATATCCAGAAGGCTTGAGAACTGAGTCATGCTAGATTCAAATGGAAGTTAATGTTTCTTTGTTTTTCTCCTTTACACTCTGGTTTAGATCAACTCACTATGCAGGTTAGTGTGATGCAATTCTCAGTCTATGACCACAAGAGTTCCACATTCCTAAACTGGGGACTAACTACACTTCCAAGAAGAGAGTGAGATTATTAAGTTTTAAGATAGAGTTGCATTACTTAAACATTTTAGTAACTTCCATTTGTTCGTATGCTCTGTATCCTGTACATAGATCGTTTCCAAGTGTTCTTGACTACCAATTCCTTTTTGATTTCTCTGAGATAAACTTTATCTTTAGCCCTCTATAACCAAAGGAGATCTTCCTGATATGAACCATCATTTTCAGTATTAGATTGCAAAGCTCCCACTGGTAAAGGGTAGACAATGAAATGGACTGATAAAAGGCATATATAACCGATATATATTATGGAATTATTATTTCTTTTTCAAATAAATTGTTCAAGATAAACTGAAGCAAGATGTGTCTGCAGCAATATTAAAACAAACAAACATGTAAGCAATTCAGCTCAATTAAGTTAACAAAGGTGATGCCCCTTACTGAATAGGGAGCATGAGAGTAACCTTCAATTATCAAATCAGTATGGTAACCTGGATATAAAGAATCCCAAAGCACCTTTCAGAAATAATAAAAATTAAATTGTACGAGACTGATATAACTGGAGCAGCTTCAGACAAATCTGGTTTTGCTTAGGAAATCTCTGTAATAATATGCCTGTTATACTTCAGTTCTCAAGCTGCTAAAAATATATTGAATTTGTGTATCAGTGTATAAGGAACTTTGGAGACAGAGATGGGTTCAGAATGTCTGCAATGTATGTGAGTTTACATGTGGGCAAGGGTTGAAAAATATGAAGGATATTGAAGGTAATGTCATTTTACCTTTGGAGTTCTTAGTACGCTTGTATGCTTATTATTAATATTATAGTACTAAATGGTTAGTAATATTTAATATTTATATATAGTTTGTTGCTGTGACAATGTTTATGATGTCAAATATTAAATAAAGGGATGAGTACTGCTGCCAACCGCTGAAAACTTTTTCTGCCTTTCTAAACAAACCATAGTCAAATCTTTTGGAAGTTCGCGAAAAATCAGATTCTTACCAACAGTACTACCCAATTTCCCTCAACACACAGAAAGCATCAGCAGAGCACTTTTTCCTTTCCACCATTCTCCCTTACCCATTTCTTACATGCATAGACAGGTCTTTTTGAACAGGACTGAGGCCCAGTGACCTGTTATCCATTTGCAAACTCAAGGGTGAAATTCTGCCACCTTTGAAGCCAATGGGAGTTTTGCTGCTGACTTCTGTGGGGACATTTCTCCCCAAAATCTCAATTTCAAGGGCCCAGTCCTAAAATACACTCACATCATCTGGAGTGAACAGGCTGCCCGTTCTCCATTTGGCAGCAGTAGGATTCCCCGTAATCCCTCCTCTTTTATCTTGTTGACCTGTTATTTTTAAATTTCAAATCATTTCTGAATTTTGGTTGGTCCTGCAGTGTAGTATATAAGTTATAAGTTGTAATCTGAGCTGTTTTTTTTTAATTTACTTTCAATGATAGCTTCCAAAGCAGAATTTAGTTTACTACATAGGAGGAATGATGAACCCGTCTTGGGCTGTACCACATGCTAATTAATGTAGGCTTTTTCTGTAGAAAAAGTCAGCCTTCTTATAAAACAATGTGGGTAATATTTGGGTTCCAAGTGACTAATAGCTTCTACAACTCTATTATGGAGCATTGGATCTCCAGTAAACCTCCGTCTGCATCATGCTGATCTGCGACTTTTACATTTCAAGTGGCACTATACAGTTTAGTGTTTTAAATTTTGGAGCATGCAGATTTCTTCCTCTGTTCTCATGAGACTGAATGGCAGTTCTCATGGGAATGGAGAGGTGGGTTCTTGTATGCTTTAGCATGTTCCCGCAATGTGCATTGGGATGTAAGTTTAAGAGTGTCTTTTTTTAATTTTAAAAGGGTATATCAGCAGACCCTGCTATAGGAGCTAGCTTCCTCCAAAAGATGATACCTGATCAGATTTAAGGGTGAAATGGGACTCCCAAGGTGTCCTTGAAAACACACTTCATTATCTGCAATAAAACTTCCAGGGCATTAAATCATCAAACTCAATCAACTTGGTACAAAACAAAGCCATAGTAAAACACTTTGTAAATAACATAAACATCTCTCTAAAATGCATACATAGTCTTACATGTCATGGTTGCATGGCAATAATCTCACTGAATACATGCGATACCAGAAATGCAATTCACAACCTTCAGCTCAAAAAGTCTGTGTCTCTACTTCCGAAGTTCCGTTAGCTCAGCTAGTATAAGTAGTTAATATACACTTGCACAAATTTAATTTTACATCTTGTAGAGGGTATTTTTACATGAAAACACAAGTTAATACTTATGCTACTCTTTTCCAAGCTAATTGAAATATCTCTACCTTTACTGTAAACCTGTGAGAAAATTACTACAACATTATAATAAAGTATTTGGGGTTCAATTGAGTTAACCTACAGTTTTGTTTTTCTGTGTTGCTTTAATCAGGCAGGAGGTATCATATAATTCTGGCCTTTGTCAGGTGGTTTATTACCTAGTAGTTCACTGTACTATTCTTCCCCATATTTGCTAGGACATTTATGTTTTCTTGACTGTCATCTTAAATAAAATACTCACATGAGCCAATATGAAATATGTTTTCCTTTTTCAGGTCTGGATGTCGATGGAATATACAGAGTTAGCGGCAATCTGGCAACAATACAGAAGTTACGATTTGTTGTCAATCAGGGTAAGTGATTCCTTCACCCTAGTAATATTTTGTTTAGTACATAACTGTCTCAGATGACAATATTTCAGAAACTGCTATACAATAGTGGCACAGAATGATGAGTTGCATTTTGGGGAATGATAGGAAAGGTGGAAAGATACAACAAACAACCAAAGAAGTAGGTAGGGTTAGGAGACAGGAAAGAAAAATAAACCACAGGGGAAAAAAAGGGAAAAGTAGTAGGGAGAAGGGAGATGAGAAGGAGAATGAAAGAGAAAATTACAGAAAGAAATGAAGAAATTAAACAAAATGACAAGAATGAGGCAAGCATGTAAATCAGAGAAACAGAGTAAGCAAAGGGATAAAAAAGGAAGAGTGAAAGTAAACTGAATATTGAATGTGAAACAATAGCTGGAAGAAGTAGTGCAAGAATAAAAAAAAAATGAAACAAAGAAAGATCAGAGGAATACATAAAACACAGGTGCTGAAAAAGAAGAAAAACAGAAACATAAGAACTGGGGATAAATTCTGGTTCCACTGAAGTCAATGGGAGGTTTGCCATTGACTTCAATGGGATCAGAATTTCACCCTGCAAAATGGGGGATGATGAACAGTAAAATGAGCAAATGAGAACCAGAAAAACAGTCAATATTCAAATTAAATTTATATTAAAATTGAATTGTTTTTTCACAAATATTACCCAAACCAATCCTGCATCCATCAATACATAGAATTGGAAGGGACCTCAGGAGGTCATCTATTCTAACCCCCTGCTCAAAGCAGGACCAATCCCAAGGTTTTTACCTCAGTTCCCCAAATGGCCCCCTAAAGGATTGAACTTACAACCCTGGTAAACCCAGGCCAATGCTCAAACCACTGAGCTATGCAGGTGTAGAAGCTAAGGTAAGCAGCTAGTAACTAAAGCCACTCACAGTGTTGAACACTTTACTGTTCTTGGCAAGGGTTAAGCATACAGCATCACCATTTATATAAAGGAATAGATAAACATCACTGGCCATGAGTCTCTAGGCAATGTATCAGAAACTGAGCTAAAATAAAGCATCTCAAGTATGAAGTAAAATCTCAGACATTAAAATACATTAAGGATTCCAAAAGAGGTGTATTAGTAAATTAACCAGTTCTAAATTCTAAGCTGCTATAACTCTTCCTTCTTGTGATTGCTTTTGTTGAACAAAATTGCCTAAAGACTGTTGTTAGAACAGCAACATGTTTTTAGGGAATCAGATGATGTTCACACTCTGCAGATTTGTGCTGAAGAGATGGCTTCCTGGAACTCTAGTTTGGGGAGCTAAGCAACAAGTGGACTTGGAATCCTTCTTCTTGACCTTGCAAAAAGTGGTTCTGTCCTACAGAGTTGTTGGAAAGAGTTGTGAGTTAACAGCTCGGCCTGCTGAGCACTCCCTTTGCTGCTTACAATCCAATAGGGCAAAATACATTGAAGGGAGTGAATGTTGCTGGCTAACAGTTTATGAAGTACACTGTGCCCTACATCTGCATTGGGCCAATGAGCAGGTGGCTGAGATATTGTTGTCAAAGAATCCTCAGACACATTTCTGTGTTATTGAGCTAAGCTGTATCTCCTGGTTCGCAGTAGGAGTTACTGGAAATCATAAAAATGGCCTGCACACATGCATTTTGAGGCCGCTGGATTGCACTTAAGCAGCTATAATCAGGCTAAATCCTATTTTGGACCCATCATGCCTACTTTTCCCCTGCTCCCAAGTGCTCGGTGTTTGCTGGCATAGAATTTTCTTCATATTGCTGAGCACTGTACATTTTTCTCCACACTGTGCAGAATCCTCTCTGCTCAGGTCCTGAGCATCAGGGCCAGATTTGGGGGTCAGGCAACCCAGGCCACCATGTAGAGTGCTGGGCTTAAATGTGCGCTGGGCTTGGGGTGCTGTTTTTGTTAGCCACAAAATGGAAAATAGAATGTTTGAAGTAAAATGTTTCAGGTATTCCGTATGTAGATTCATTTTTCACTAACCTCCTAGAATTGTCTGGACCTTTGTAAAATCTTGTGGAACCTTCCAGACTTTCTGAGAACTACATTTTCCTTAAATCTCCTAGAACAGGGGTAGGCAACCTATGGCACGTGTGCCGAAGGCGGCACGCGAGCTGATTTTCAGTGGCACTCACACTGCCCAGGTCCTGGCCACCAGTCCGGGGGGCTCTGTATTTTAATTTAATTTTAAATGAAGTTTCTTAAACATTTTAAAAACCTTATTTACTTTACATACAACAATAGTTTAGTTATATATTATAGACTTATAGAAAGAGACCATCTAAAAACATTAAAATGTATAACTGGCATGCATAATCCTTAATTTAGAGTGAATAAAAGACAACTCGGCACACCACTTCTGAAAGGTTACCGACCCCTGTCCTAGAATGTTGTCAGCTATGCCCTCGCAGGTTATAAAAGTGGGGAGGGTTGTCAGTAGTCTTATATGGCAGGGATAAATCATGCATGCAAATCGTGCATCAAAGTCGTTAAATGGGCTACAAATGCAATAAAAATAAGTATTCAAAAGCTTAACAAATGGGAGGGGGGTGCTGAAGATGCTCCTTGCCTGGGGCACCATTTGGTCTAGGGCCGGCCCTGCTGAGCACTGAACTCTAGCGTTTTGGATTTCCACACTTTTTTTAGCATAGCTTACCAGCCTGCAGGACTGAGCTCCTCTATATCTGCCCTCAGCCCGTAAGAGTATAGTTGAGCCTTATCCCGTGAGGTTCTGAGTGCCTTGCAGTGCCACCGGAGTCTTGGCTTTATAGACATCAATGGCAAAACTCCCACTGATTCTGACAGGGCCAGGATTTCACCCAATGAAGGGTGTGGACACTCTGCACTTTGTAGGAGTGGACCAAAGAGCTTTCACAATAGTAAAGATATTTTGTCATAATCGGAAATCGCCCACAGTTCACAACAGTTGTTGGCCTGTTAGCTCTAGCTTAGTGTTGAACACTTTTAAAAGATTTTATTGTTATTCTTAATTTAGGGTAGTAATAGGAAAGAGTTTTACTTTATTATTGTATTTTGAAGTATTTTGAGACAGAATAGAAAAGATCCTTGTTTTTCTTGAACTATTCAGGGCCACAGGCTGGATTTGACTCCTATAAATGGAAGGTAGAAAGTTTTTTCATATGTTATTTCGTGTTTACATTTAACTTTGAAAATGTAAAATGCTATAAATGCTCTCATATAAGTGCTTGGTATTATTAATATATTTCTGTTTCTCCCATCCCTAATTTTGGTACATGTTCACTCTCCTGTCATTCATCATGGATTCTAATAATGTTGAGGCTCTGTAGCATGACATATTTGTTTCTAAAGAATACGTTAGAAATTCTTTATGACTGTGAATACAACTACATGACATTATTTTTGAAAACTATATGGACCAAATTCATCCCTGATGTAATTCTGTTCAATTCAATCTAAGTGAAGGATGTCATCACTTTGAAAGTGATGGAATTTCACCAGGGATGAATTTAGCCCAGTATCTTTAGATGAAACTGAACTGCCAAATTCATCCTAAACCAAGCTACGGCAGAGCTTTGTATGTATATATGTGTGTGTGCATATACATGTGTGTGTGTGTGTGTGTGTCAGAGTTTTCAAATCACATATTTTACTGTGCAAGCTCTAGTCAGATAGCAGTTCAATTTCTCCCATTTCTGGAGTAGTTTCAGCTTTTCATTCCCTGGTCTTTCTTCTAGCATAAAGTACTGTGAGAGATAAAGAGCCTCTTTTTTTCTTTCCAATCATGGCTCTAAATTGCACTTTTTATTTTATTTTTTTGGTGGGCACTCTTGCACATGCAAATCAAGTAATTAGATGCACAATTATCTAAGTTACATATGCAGATTGAGGCTTTTCTCTATTTCAAAGGCTGCCCATGCAAAATTTGCTAGTTTGAAAATGTGGTCTATAGCATCCCAAGGCAAAAATCTTTATTGTTTGTTTATTGTTTATTTAGAAATTTATTTTGGTGCCTATTGGCAAGTGTCTGGATGTTTTACATTTATGAAAACAATCAATAGTTTCTGTATTAAAGCACTCAAGACTGGCTGGACTTGCAGCATTTATCATCTTAAATTTTCTGAAGACACAGTGTCAGTTTCCAGGTATTTTATCTGCCTTGAACTTGTTTTGCACTTTCCCAGGCTATAAGTAATGGCCATATGACTGACAACTGGGCATAAAATCCATCAGAATCCAGTGTGTGAATGTCTGGAATGTGTAGACATAAGCAATGTAGGGTGACTTTGTGGAATTTTACAGAATTCATTCAAATGCAAATTTGACTGTGGAGAGGAAGGATGTTTGCCCAACAAGGGAGGGATGCCAAGCATAGTAGTCCACATGGAAGAGAGCACAAAGATGGGAATGAGTCAAAGTGAAAGTCTGGCTTGAAAGGAGGGTTAAAGTAATGTGAGAGTCAGCAAAAGAAAATGGGAGAAAAAACATGTAGTGAAAGCCTCATAGGTGAGGATATAGAGCTTGAATTTGTTATGGAAGCCAACTGAAACTCAGTGGTTCAATCTGAGCTTTGTTGTTCATTTGAAAAGGTACAAACGCCTGCAGATTGTAATCAGAGTTAACTTGTGACTTCGCAGTGTGAAGCAAAACTAGATCCTTCATGTAATGTGTGTATATCACTGCCAGGCACAAGATGGCAGAAATAAGAACACACAATGATATATTGAAGGACTGGAAATAAAATGGATCAGCTTGAAGTATGAATTCTTTGTTGAATTGTAGGTTAATACTGATGTCATCCCTTCTATTTCTCCAGAGACACGCTTCCTGATTCTCCCCCCATTTACAACTATTTTACACTTGTGTGAGTGGATAATCAAGCCAATAGTTTTCAGTTCATTATAGTTTGGTTGTGTAACATATTTCTCCTGGAAACAGAGGGGCAGAACCAGTAACAGGAATAAGAGCATTCCCTATCTTTATTCACTTCCTAAAATCTTTGCTCAACACTATCAGAAGAATGGAAAAATAAATCTTCCATAAAAATATTAGATCTGTCCATCAAAACATTAGCTCACTCAAAGCTACATTACTGCTCAAGTTTCCATCTAAAGTAGAAGGGTTGATGCTGTGAAACTGGTCAGAAAGCTAAAGCACTTAGCTCCTATTTGGTAGCATAGAAATACCAGGAGGCCTTTCCTCTGGTTTATGCCATTGTCAAATTTGAATACTTAAATGTGCAACTAATAGTACATTAGGACCATTTTGACATTGTCTACTGAGAGCATACTCAGGAAATCTAACTTTTTATTATGCATATGAAAAGGTGTGGAGGGTGGCAGTGTGATTTGTGTGTCATGTGCTGGAGTGGAGCATAGCCAGCCCCACCCTTGAGGTAACAAAGGCCATTCAAGGTGTTCATCCCCTGCCAATCTATCAAAATCACACCCTGATGCTGACATGAGATGAGGAGGGGGAATGGGCACACTTTGTCTACATGTTTCAGGGATTGATTCATATCTGCTCATGGCCTGCTCATTTACAAATCGTGAAAGTACTAGAATAGGGTGATATTCAGTAGTATACTTGACAGGGTTCTGGTTGTTGTTTTTTTGTTTGCTTTTTGTTAATCCCTCTGTCTTCATTTTTTTCACATAGTCTAAACCAGACAAATAGTATTTTAAATAATATTTTATTTTGTTTATTTCATTTCTCTTCTGTATTTTGTTTCTGCGAAAATTTATTCAACTATAAGTACTAATCAACACTGCCCCCGAGGGCCATTTAAATTCCAAAAGTTGAACATGTGTTCAATCCTTATACAGTCAAAATGCTTGGGGGTTTATTTCTCAATGCCAGTTGATTTTAGCATTCCCCTGGCCCCCCCCCCCCCAAATCTGTATTGTTCATCTTTATTAAATAGTAGACTTTTCTGGTTTTAAAACAGATGGAATCTGTACTTACCAGTGTAAATTCATTATCACAGAAAAAATTCCAGGCCTCCTACTGTACTTTAAGTGTTTTAAATAGAATGAACTCAAGAGCAAAGCACGAACTCTGGTCCCTGTCATTGTACTGTTAATATTTCAGTATCAAAAACTGGATGAAAGAAAAAATAGAGTGGGTGGGGAAGGTAGAAAAAGCAAGCAATCTGACCATTGACTATTTCATTATTAAATAAGTAATAGGAAGAAAGGGGAAAAGATCAGAAGAGGATTTTCAAATTCTATGGGTGTATTTTTTAATAAAAACAAACCCCCAAATCCAGTCCATTAATTGTTTCATTCGCTGAATTTATTTTTCTTTTATTATTGTTCCTTAAAGTTAGGTAATTCCTAACGCTAAACAACAGAATAAACAACTTTATTTGTTTAGCCCATTGCATGGGGTTTTCTTTTTGTATGGAAAGCTATTGATATTGCATCTTTTTTTTGCTTTTGTATGACAAGATTATCTTTTACCAATGATGTATTTTTCCCACTAAAAGCTGAAAAGATCACTTGTTCATAAATAGGCCAGACTATAACATCTTTCGGTACTTTGGAAACTTTCTGAGTCATCATTTTTCAGCATCATTGATTCAAGGAGCTAGAAGTTGCAAAGACTATTGGTGACATAAAGATAGTCATAATTTTTCTTATTTTAGAAATGTTTTACTTCTGGAGGGAGAGTTAACAGTAATCTGCGAACTGTAGCCTAGACAATTGGTTGCTCTTCTAATGGCTTCAACCTTAGCATGAAGAACTCATCAGGGTTGTCCATTCTTCCTGCTACTTTTCATGTTGCCAGTTGAATCTCTGGCAGTTAATGTTTGGAAGCATCCAGACCCTGTGGGGATAGCCCAGTGGACTGTAGTAAGCAGGAGCACTAACTGGCAGTATACTGGTGACGCTATGATCATTCTGAAGGATCCAGCCAACAAAGCTACTACATGTTTTTGATGATCTTTACATTGGTTTTCTGGAAAAAGATAAACTGAAATAAGTCATACTGTCGGTGATGCCCATGTGCAGATGAGAGCAACATGAACAAATGTATGAACTCATAGCTGTTAGAATCCAGTCCAACCAGCTGAAATTGCTGACATGATTCAGAATATTCTTTAATTTCACTGTCAAACCTATGAAAAATGAGACCTATGCTTTCAACAGATATGCTAATCTATGTAAAAAGCAACAAAGAGTCCTGTGGCACTTTATAGCCTAACAGAAGTATTGGAGCAGAAGCTTTTGTGGGTGAATACCCACTTTGTCTAATCTTTGCTAATCTATGTGAAATCTGTGCTGATCCCAGTCTAGTTATGGCATATAAGTGTCCACCTCACAGAAAGCATCACTACGGTTGGAAATCATTGGCACTCTTGTTTCAACGCCCATTTAGTGTGGCAAGGAATGAATATATTATCTTGGAGACTGAATTACCATCCCCAATATGGGGTTAATATACATTGGTGTGCTCATAGGGCGAAGCTTACTCTGCCACACTTCGTATGCTGTACCTATTTTGTGGCTAGAGAGGAATTCAGTTTCTGGGATTGTCAAAGAAGCAGTTTTCATAAGCACTAAATTAACAAAAAATACAGCTATAAAGGGTTCATAATACCTCAAGGAAGCACTATAATCCTATGCAATTGCATGTATGTTCAGGGAAACTAACTATAGAAATACAAATTTCAGTCTTTACTGGTTCATTCAGCAAACAAGGCAGCTCCTAATTTTCTTTATATTCAATCCTTTGTTTGCAAAATGCTTGCTACTTGCAGTTCAGGTGACCTTGGGTGCCATTATTTCTTTGGAATACCTTGTGTTAACTGTAAAACACAATTTACCGTCTAAATATCAGTTACTGTGTTTTTAGTTCTTATGTACTATTTCAAGAAGAAAAAGAAATATGACTTTTTATGGAGTTTAAATATTGCTGCAGAAAGCAGCATGTTTGTGGTATATATAAGAGAAATGCCAAAGATATTGGAATTAGTAAAGTGAGCTAGATTAGAAAAGGTACATTTATTATTAAAACTATCATCTCAAGTTAACAGACATTATTTTGGTAAAAATTTTTAAATACTTCTTTTGTGATCCTGCTACAAGAAAATACTCAAATATAGGCTCCAGAATAAAAAAAAAATCAAAATTTTAAACTACAAATATGTTAGTCAATTGTGAATATTTATTAACTAAATAATTTAATAATAAAGAAAATGCCTACTTGATTAATTGTTACAGAGTAAAAATTACAATAAAACTGTCTTGATCAGTGCTTTGCAGAAGCACCATTACTGTCTGTGCAGTTGTTTAACAAGGATTTAATTGGAAAGATAAGTGAATGCACATTTAAAAGTATTGTTAATTTGCTTTATAATCACCCCATCCTTCACAGTATTGACAGCACCAGGCACAAACCCCTTTCTCTTTTACAAGTATTATTTTCCATATGTGCACAATAAATTCTGAGGCCGTAATTGGAATTTTTACAGATTCCAACATACCTAGTATATTGAGTTTATAGGTGCAATATTCCCTTTCTAAAGGTAACTCACTAGTGACATTATTAGTAAAATCACTGAACTTTTATTCACTTTTTTTTTAGGAATAGCTTGTTCCCATTTATATTTTGCTGCAGTTTGAAAAGACCAATAAAAAACCTCACTGTCCTTTTCTTTTCCATGTGACACAATAATGCCAGTCTTGGAATTCAGAGAGCTTGAATCTTATTGTTTTTCATTTGTGCTGATATTTATTGTTCTACAATGGTTTGGACAAGAGCAAGAATCGAATTGGCAAGTGAGGGTTTTGAACCATATGAGCATCTAGATCACCTTCAAACATCAGGACTCCTCAGCTGTATTACCATATCAGTTATCAAGAAGCCTGTGAGAGGAAGAAAACAAGTGGAAACATTCTGAAGATATTTTCTCTGCTATTTTTGATCATGTTATTGTACTATTGAAATAGTACAGATTTTAGGAACCTGTTGGAGCCTAATGTCTGGAGCTGCTCTTATCAAGAAAAGAGAAGCCTGCATTGATTCAGCTCTGCCTCTGTTGGCAGAGCCTTTGTAACTGACGGAGGATTGAAGTTGCCTTTGAAACTGGCTCATCAGGTCAGCACAAATGGGTTGGGTGTTTTTAAAGCAAGCATTTAGAAGAAGAAGAAGCTACTTTTCACAGCTTTATTTTTTTTTTAATAAGAAAAAATAAGGTTCCGCTCAAAAACACCCAACTGTTTCCACTGACCCAACATATCCATTTCAAAGGCAGCCAGCAGCTTCAGTCCTCTGTCAGTTAACAAAGGCTCTGCGGGCAGAGGCAGAGTGGCTTCAGTACAAGCTGCCAACTTCCAGATAGCAGCTACAAACTTAAAGGTCCAATGGGATCCAAATGTCTTCAGTGTTTTAACAGTGTAGTAAGAATGATTAAAAATGCAGAAGTGGAGAAGGAAAAATCCTCTTCCAAATAATTTCCTTCTTTTATGTGTTTTCCTTCTATTTTAGAAACATATATGGCAGGTAGTGTGGCCAGTAAGTT
The DNA here is from genome assembly GCF_016161935.1 of Mauremys reevesii. Classification (NCBI taxonomy): domain Eukaryota; kingdom Metazoa; phylum Chordata; order Testudines; family Geoemydidae; genus Mauremys; species Mauremys reevesii. Next base: position 55,230,984 of record NC_052633.1, on the reverse strand, counting down.
TCAGCTTATGCAAGTATAGTGAAACAGATTAGATTCCACCTTTTATCCAATTCATGCATTTTAAGATAGCTTTTATAAAATAATTGATTACATCTTTCTTCTTTTTATCTGAACCTGGATTCTAAATGTAGAACTCAACCACATGCACAAACAACTTCATTTCGGATGAACCCATGAGCCAACCTGCATTACTGAATATGGGCCTAATCTTGAATCTCTTACTTGCTCTGGAGAGCATTTACTCACATAAATAGTCCTTCTGGAAGTCAAGAGGTGTGAAGCCATTGTATGTGTGCTAAAGTTCACTTTTGAAACATCAGGCTCTGCTTCATTTTTTGCTAGATGAAGAACCAAAATGTCTTGAAAGCATCAAAAAATAGTTATTCTTTTCTTTCACATTGCTCAGGCAAGAAAAGAAAAATAAAACAGACTGAAGTAATTCTCAGGAATAATTATAAAACAATTTGTTCTTGGGTTAAGACCTGCATGCCAAGTTGCAGCCAAGAACATCATTCTTCTATTTTTGCCAAGTTATAAAATCCTGAGAACAGAGGAATACAATGGAAAGGACAAATTGACCGTTAACTTCAACAGCACAGAAGTGATGTCTTAATGCCCTTGGTGTGCATATGTTATTGATTAAGCCTTTAAATGCTCCAGTAGGAGGAGCTTTCCTTTTCTCTTTCTGAAAGGAAGGGTCTTTAAATGACCTATCCTAAGGTTCAGACCTTTCATTTTCATTTGGAAGTGGGTCATTTAAGTAAAGGATATGCACGTTACTCTCTTCTTTTGGGGAGGAAGAAGAAATAGGTACAATACCACCAACATATCCATTTTGGAAATGAGAACCAGATTCCAGACCTGATGAGGATAATAGTCTGTTTATATTTCATTGCACCCCGTTTTTGTATTTTTATTGTTTGCTCATTTGAAATTTTAAAAAAATAACTGTTATAACAGTCATTGTTTTTCTCACTCAGCTAACCTTGTTCTTGGTGCCAAAGGACCAAGGACTTAGAAGTATTGGCATATGTAGCTTTCCAGTCTTCAATCTTAGAACCAATATTTAAAGCAACAAAATGTATTATCAGACAGTTTCCTTTTTAACCCACTCAGTGAGTAACTCAATGAAATGAGGAAGAAGAGGTAATAAGCTAGGTCAGCGTGAGCACCTGCAATCATACCATGAATTTTATGGCATGCATTGTTTGGCCATGCCCATAAGACATGCCTTTTATTTCCTCTCTACTCCACAGAACTATTTACATCATAATAGATGTTTTGTTTATTAGCACTTCAAAAAGTTCAATTTGAAAGGGCCCTGCTTTTGAAGACTTTACAAAATTGTGGGAGGTAGCCACATATTGGGATGCTGTCAGTCTTTGGGGGTAATTTCTTCTTTCATTAATTGTGTTGCTCTGATATGTCAGTATTGAAGAGTCCAAAAAACAAGAAATTATTTAGAATGACACAGTGAGAGTCAGGGTAAAATTAAGCAAATGAAAATGTAGTAGGTACATTTATAAGTGGATTGTACAAAGTGTGGAAAATGTTCCATACCGTATAAACTGAGGGCCCCATCTTATGAGTTGTAGCGCCGTTAATAAGAGATGGTGACATTCAGTCTCATGTAGGATGAGGCCCAATATGACCAAATAGATTTTTTGCCCCTGTAGCTAATGTCTATGATTCTGTGATTAAGATGTAATAGTGGCAAACAAATAGGAGCTTGCAATATGAGCCTGCAACAGAAAAAAGCAATATTCTGCATGGGTGTACATTATGTTATATTGTGCTGGGTGGTATTAAAAAAAGAAATCAACATTTACCACACTGTGGAATTTGACTTTATCATGGTGTTTGTGGTGTGCGTTTCTTTATACGTAGAATGGGCAAAACCACAAATGCCATGTAAATGTTGCTACTGTAGGTGGCAAATGCTGATTTTTTTTGTAGTATATTCCACTGTAGAGATACTTCATGTAAGAGTAGTGACAAAGTAACACCATTCAAAGTGTTAGTAGGGCCTGACCTGGAGTACTGTTGACAATTTTGGGAATTTCACTTTCAAAACAATAAAGCAGCAAGATTACAAAGAATACTAATAAATGTGTAAAGAGTTGGAAAGTACTAAAAGAAGAAAGACTAAAAATACTTTATTATGGTCTCAGAAAGTATAATTGAGGTGCAGGAATAAGATTGTTCTGTATATCTATCTATCTATCTATCTATCTATCTATAGATATAGATTACAGAGTGAGGGTGATGACATAGTCACAGCTGATCCCAGCTATATTAGAAGAACTAGTTTGATGCTAAAATTTACAAGTACAGTAACAGTAAGATAAATTGGACAATGAGGCAACTGCCATGAGCTGTACCACAGACACCTTCCATGGAAATGGTTGAAAAGGGTTTATATAATATTCAGAAAAGGAGCAAAAGAGGATGTGGACTTGAAGACCTCTGACGTAGCTTCCAGCCTTAATTTCTATGGGGCAGATTATCCACTGAAGTAAATTATCATAGGCCCACTATAGTGATAATTTACTTCCCCATAAATATATGACATAAAGAGCTTTATAAAGAGGAGTTCTCCTTGAAAGGTTTTGATATCACCAGTGGGGTGTACTCTTTTCCAACACTTTTCACTTCACAGATTCAATGTGCCTTAGGAAAATCTTCATGCTGAAAAGGAATTGCCCTTCTTAAGAAATTTTCAAATCACTCATGCCACTTTTTATATTTTCATAATAGTGTAAATTACTGTTTTCAGTAAAATCATTTCTTATTCCTCATGACCTGAGTAGAATTATCTCATTAGCTAATTGCCCCATTTCTGAGAAGTGTGTTCCCTTAAAGTATTCTGTGGACATTTAAAGGGCCCATTTAAATGTTCACATCATTACTATTTCCCTGAAATACACTTCCCTATATGTATTTTCTTCTCCCCTCCTCCATTCCACCCCAAAATCTTCTCCTTAGGAATACCACTAAAAGGATATTATTATTCTGTAATATGTCTCCTTGACTATGCTGCTCTAAACAAAGACAAAAAACCATAAAAACTCTTAATGTTTGAAGTTATGCCTGGTACCTGATTCTTGGAAGTGAGTGCACAGCTGTGCCATCCTGAATTTCAGCACTATGTAATCTCTAACGTTATATCTGTTATCAGTAAAAGTCACCATAAGATTGTGTCTAGACATCTTGAGGTCAAAGGGCCATTTCCTAACTCTGATATAAAAAACCTTGGATCTGGCCAATGATTTCAGTGAGATTGTGGATGTTCTTATTTACTGAAAATCAGCCCATAAGTGTCTTAACATGTCTTCTCCTGTTATTCTTCTTATTTATTTATATAGGACTGTAATTGCATATACATTTTGGAACCATTAAAATATATTCAACAGAAGATTCTCTATCATGTTTGAGCATCTTTGCTATGGTCTGATGGCACAGAAGGGCCAAAAATCTTCCATATCTCCCCAGCTAAGGATTTCCCCACTAAATGAGGCAATATGTTATGCATAAGAGTGATTTCAGTACAGGTATATAGAATACCTGTTTAAACTGCTGCACCTTACTGACTGTTAAAATGAAAGCTTTTGGCCAGCATTTGGGGGTTGGACTAGATGATCTCCTGAGGTCTCTTCCAACCCTAATCTTCTATGATTCTATGATCTCCAGCCCTTTTGGAGCCCTCAGGCAGCGCAAAGGAGCCAGATTCTGACCATTCTGACCCCTGATATTTCCCCCTCACTGGGTGAGTGTAAATCTGGGGAGCTGGCTCCTCCATCAGCTGCACTCCATATTGACAGAGAGGACATATCTGGGACAGAAGGTGTTGTGTAAACATCAGGGCAGAGCTATGCTGTGCTATACAGATCTACAGCAGGCATAAGTAAGAGCAGCCCTTAAACTGCTCTAATTCATGCCAAGGTCAGTGTAAGTCAGTCCTCAAAACCAGGGATGCATCAGTGGCTCCCAGATGCCCCCCTCTCCTCACACTCTGGGGCACTGAACAGAGCTCAGCTGTGGAGATAATCTACACTTTTAACTTAAGCCCAGTATAAAACCCATGTGAATAAGTTTTAATCTTACTGTAGGTCCACTGCATTTAGGCATTGCAGCGCATACGTTTTTTTCTCATTCAAATTTGGGATGACTACTTGGAAAAACCTGATATAACCAATTTATGTTTAATGTGTCCATGACACACGCATTTTGAGATCTAGTCATCCCTCAGATGCACATGCCCTACTCCTGCTGAAATCATTGGTAGTTGTGAGCACATAACCAAGCTCATAATTTAGTCTTTTGTTTATGCCTTGCAATATGTAATATTTTTAAGGGTATCAAGTTTCCCCAGTAAGAGCTTTATTGTTGTTGTTATGTTGCTCTTTCTCTGTTTACCCTAACACAGATCTAAGGTGTAATAGGTTGGACTGTTGGGGTATGTCACTGCAATTAGCCACCTGCAGCTGGCCTATGCCAGCTGACTCAGGCTTGCAGGGCTCAGGCTAAGGGGATGTTTAATTGCAGTGTTGATGTCATGAAGTTCTGGGATACCTGGAAAAAAAGCGAACTTCACCCTGTTTGTTGCATTTTTACTTGCCACCAGTGAGATATAGCTTTCCAAAGTAATTAGTTTTTATAAATGGGAGGCTTCAGAAAAATCTTTCCAAAGTCCAAGATTGTGTGCTTATAATACAGAAGATTTGAGAATGGCTGAATTAATGAGATATCAGGGCTGGAGTGGATGTGAGAATGAAATGAAGAGATGTATAGGTGCTGGTGATAGTGTCTTTTAGCGATTACACAAACTTTTCTGGAGATAGTGTGCAACATGGGAATGGAAAAGGACAACATGTGAGGTCAAAGTCTAGTTTGTGTAGTGCTGAAAGAGAGTCCTTAATAAAGCAAAGGTTAGATGCTTTCAAAATGTGTTATTCAAGGACAATGCTGACATCAGCTAAGAAGTCAGAATAACTAACATTAAAATGAGTAGGACTTTGGGTGCAGAAACAAAGCATATTATGGCATGAACATAACTATGGGTGAAAACTACATAATGCCTTACTTGAGATCTATATGTTGGGACCAAGATGGAATTGGTTACGCACAGGAAAAACTTAGAAGGTCAAAATAGAGATATGGAGCTCTGTATTGAGAGGCCTAAGTTAAACAGTGATAACAAGCAGACATCTGTAGTAGCTGGCAGAGGAATATTGAGGTCTTCACTATTTCTAGCCAGTCTTGGTATGACAGATGATTCACTTAATTTAGGGGTGGAGGGGAAGGAATATTTTTGGTTTTTGCAAGTTTAAAGCATTTGTGTAAATGAAAATGCCTTTATAAAAGGAGATTTGTATTTTTATTTTTTGAATCAAAGACACATGACAAAGCATTCAAACATAATGCAAATAATTGCAAACTGATGTATCCAGCAGTTCAAAAATGAATAAATAATTCAGCTTTTACACATGGGCAATCCTTGCTAAAAATTGCAAATCAGAACTCCTCTGTTTGAATGTATTTTATTTTGTTAATGGATGCACTAATATGAAAGGCATCTAATTGTATAATGTATTATTAGTCATTTTCTTTGGCATCCTATTAACTTTAAATAATGCTAATATTTAACATTTTATAACATGCACAACAAAATTCTTCCTTTTCCAGCAGAAGATAAAAACGTGCATTAATAATAAATTTTTCCAAACTATCTCTACTGTGTATTTTCTGTTACATATTTTTGATCAAAAATATTGAAAATTCAGCATACAAATCATGTAAGTTGATATTTTATAAAACATCTATTGTAATTTTTGTATAAATGCAATATATAGAGTGTAATCTGGTTTAATTAACTCATTTGAATATTGAGCAGTATATAAAGCATGATAGGACACAGCTAAATGCATCCACTAAATATCTTTTTAGTGATGGTTGAATCAAAGTATATAAAGTAGTGGTTATTTCCTATTAATGGCAAGGATCTCCACCACAAGTTGTGAACACTACAGTTGTGGCTGAATATAATAACCACACACACACACAAACACATGCACTAATATTATCCTGTGGTTATCTAACAATTCCAAAACTCTGCTTGTGCTAGAAATAAGATGATTTGCTGGACACAGCTGCAGCATCACATGAGAAATCTTTGTGAGGAGGCTTTTCTTTGTTTATTTTTAATGGGCCAAATCCTGCTCCCATGTTATCTGAGTGTAAGGGAAATGGAATCTCCTTAACCCACATAGCTTTCTCCACACTAATCTGACCAATGCTAATGATAGTCAGGCCAGTGCTAAGAGGAGCAAGGGAAGGACTCCACATATATGGTGTTGTAGACCTCTCAGCTCAATGCTGATAATATTATTAAATAACAGCACGTTCAATGCACTTATCATCCATAGATCTCAGTTTGCAAAGATAGATCAGCACAATTCTCTTTATTTTACAGATAAGGAAATTGAGGTATAGGGAAGTTAAGTGATTTGCCCAAAGTCCCACAGAAAGTCAGGGCTGCTCTACCTGGGGACAGTCAGGAAAGTTAATCCAATTTAAATAAAGGTGTGAATTTAAAGAGGATTAGTTAAACCTGTGTGTAGGCTCTCATTTCCAATTAGAGTGGCCTTAATACGGTTTATTTTAAATCACTCCTAAAGTGAACACCCGAAGGGTTTTTATTATTTTCTATATATTTATATGTATTATTTATTGTCTATTTAATATTTATTGGTATCATTATTAATTTGTAGTCATTTCTGTGAAGCTCATCACTGTAGCATCCTCATCATCTGAGCATTCACATCCATTAATAGATTTATGCTAATACTGCTGTGATGTATGGAAGTAGTAATATCCCCATTTTACAGGTAGAGTGATTAAGAGACTTTCCAGGGATCGTGTGGGAAGTCTGCAGGAGGCTCAGGAATAGATCCCAAATCTCCTGGGTCCCAATCCTTTGCCTTAGCCATGAGATCATCCTCTTCCACCTCTTCAGGTTTTTCAAGTGGCATTGTGCAGGCCAAACTCAGGCTGAGTCATGGAGATTTGGCCAACTGGCTATGCACATATTCTAGTCTAACATTAGGATTTAGCATATATAATGGTTTAGGTCGGTGTTCCTTAAAATCTTTTCAGATTGGCAAGTCCTTAAGCGGAATCAAAAATTTTCAAAACCCTCTTATATTTACTGTAGAAGTAAGAGTAAAAAATGTATCATTGATGACAATGATAAGCCATACAATTTACTTGTGTGAGAGTTTCAAAAGCTTGAGTGAGAACACTTGACCTTGAAGATATAGGTGTGCGAGAAATGGAGGAATGAGAGTTTCTTTGCTTTCGATTGTAATAAAATGTTCAACACCTTGAGACTTCCCCCCACCCCTGTTGTCATAAAGAGTTGTGTAACAGTAATTGAGAAACTCTGGCTCAGGTGATTAACAAACAAATACTGGCCTTTCCGTTCTGGGTTGCTGGTTAAAATATAACCCAGGAGACTGAGTTTTGCCCATTTTGTGGTCTAAACCAGCCAGTTCTGTTGATGCAGTTCTCCTCCACACAGGCTTCTCCCCATGGGGAGCTTGCATCACGGTGGCTGCAAGCACAATCTAGGGGGTGAATCAAGCCCAATGGTGGCAGTGACTGAAAATAGTTGAAAGTTCATGGCTATTCATTGGCCAATGTGAAAAATGTTGTTAGATGCAGCCCTCGTGGACAGGTGTACATATTAGCACCCAGCTTGATTGTTATCACAGCTTGCACCAGATGGTATTCTTGATGGCAATTTCAGCAGAAGTGCCAATGACTAAATAGGCAATGGAACCTGTACTACTCTCTCTTTCACCTCTAAAAGGGATCTCCCCGAACAGATTTCAGAGACTTTGGGCAATGGGTGCATAGTGAAGCTTGCACTGCTATGTCATTTGATGCATCTGTCCTTTTGACGATGGAGAGCTTTGGTCAATCTTTGTATAAACCAGAGAAAATAAGATGAACAGCTTTATTTATATCTTCCTTGTGTGTTTAAAAGTGCTATTTGGAAAAGAAAATGAAAAAGAAAGAAACAAAAGTGTATTGGATCATTTCTCTTTAAATAAATATAGTGCCAGTGAAAGATTGACAGCAGTGGAAACTGGAGTCCTCCATTTATCCACACTTCATTTCTATCCATTTATCCACACTTCATTTTTAATATCTGGCTTCAACAGCAGATTGTAACCATAGAAAGTCTATAGATTTTGGGTGAAATGGCACTCCCTTTTGGATTCAGTTTTATAAAAGAAAACAATTATACACAGAATGCATGTCTTTATTCTTTATTGTACATTTCAGAGTCTCCATGAATACTCATTTGCATGTGTCAGTTAATGCTGCATCTTGTGTTGGCCAGTAAGAGGCATGATTGCTCTAAATTGGAAGCAGCAGGCACAGGGTTTCTTTTAAGAATGGGGGTGGGGGTAGCCATCCACTCATTCTGCTCTCAAGTCTTCAGTCAACATGATTTCAGAACAGTTGCAAGTCTAGTTACAGGGATAATAAATCCCAAATTAACTGGATACGCAGATTTCACTTCCATTAGGTTTCACTTTTTAAAATGACATTCCCTTCACTTTATCTTTTTCAATGACCTTAACATTTAGAGCAAATGAAATCTGGATTATTAGCAATACTAAACTTGTACTTCAGGAGTGAATAATTAGAACACAAATAGTTTCCAAGCTGACATACTTATTCTTATTTCTTATTTTCTTTGTGTGTAATAGATTGAAATAAACACATTCTTTCACTTTACGTAGTCACTGAGCTGATTTTGTAATACAAATGAAATATTTGGTAGCAGGATTGAGGCAATGCAGAAATTCTGTTGTCGCTGATGCTAACAATAAAGTCTATGCACACAGAAAATAATATGGAAACCTTTTCACACCCCTTTTTTAATGTATGCAGTTTAGTCTCAGGGAAGCTGGAAGACGTGGAGATAAATGTTTCTATGTAATCCTTTTTGAAAAGTATCTACAATCTAAAGGGGACAAAAGCAGCTCCTTGAAAACTACCCCCAAAGTCTTTCTTTTCTTATTGTAATGTTTTCCATTAGAAGGAGAGTGTAAAAGCTACCCATTCCTATGGCTGATGAGAAGATTAACAAAAATACCTCTAAGAGGCTTGCTAATGTACATACTGTATGATAATAACTTCTTTCCAAAAAGTTAAAATAGAAATCTGCCTTTCACCCATTTTCTCAAGTGCTACAGACCTTCCATGCTCTTCATTAGGAAGAAAAAACCCTATAAATAACATACTAACTGTATAATTCTATCTAAAACATTAGAAAGTTTTACATGCATTCAGTTTTACAACTAAATTACCTGCAGTACAATTTTTGTTTTCAGTAAGCAAAGGAAGAAGTATGTAAGAGCCATTGCATTCCAGTAACAGACAGGACTTACTTTGTAAGATGGATTTCAAAAGATCTGGAGACTGCTGTTCCTTATAAAAGTATGCCAAAGACTATTTAAGTGGCCAGTAATATAAACATTATGCTACTAACACTGAACAGTTTATCACATAAATATAATTGTCTTCTTTTAGAAGAATAATAAAAGCTGAATCCATATGTTACACATTATTTAAAATTGTTTTCTGCAAGATGTATTAATCCCAGCGAAGAAGCAATTCTTCCACCATAGCAGTACAACAGCAGTTTTATTTTATTACATTGTCATTGTTTAATTTGTTTGTTCCCAGTAGTAGTTTCGCAGATTTTTATGAACTGTTACTTTTACGGAAAGTCAAGTCACAAATGATGGACGCTATTTGCTTTCAGGAAAAAAAAAAAGATCATAAAGGTAGATAATGTACATATTTATTTACTTGCTGTGCTCAACTTAAAAAAACCAAACACACACCCTGAATTCTTACAAGGGCTAAAATAACGTGTGGTTTTTAGACCCATGAGGCACATATTTTGATATTGCTCTTCAGTAACATTGCTAGCTCTGCGGCTTATTCAAATTTGAGTAAAATTTAAAGCTCGGACAAAACAGCATTTTGGATAGCAATGACTATACAATGCTTACAGTATATCACCAGAAGAAATATGATCATTTAGCCAAGTTGCTAGTTTTTGCTTATACATTTAAATCGTACACTGTCAATAATATATATTTATTAAAAGGCAAACAAAATTCCACTTTTGACAAACTTATTTCCCACTATTCTAGAAATCTCTTTTGTTTTCCTGGTTTAATGCAAGATTATAAATAAACTGTATCTGTTCTAGAAATTCAAATTATTAATTTCCCTATGTGAAGTTGGAAATTCTAGATTACTCATAATTGAGAGGAAGAGATTTTAAATAACCCCAGGATAAATACTAATTCTCAAAAAATAACTAAGTATTTAAAAACAACACAGAGAAAGGGTTTAAACTGCTGAGATATTTTGGGCATATTCAAATCTTTAAACTATTTTAAAATATCTGACCTATTTAATTCTATAATATAAAATCTAATTATTTTTACAACAATCTCCATTTAAAACAAAAGAAGTCTCTGCCAGACACCATACAAAGTAAATGTATGAGAGAAGATATCATTACAGCACTTTAGGCAGTATTTGACAAATAACTGAAATATGATAATATGCCCTTTTGCTTTTAAATTCCTGAAAGTTAAGTTATTGTTATCCAATATGCAGAATACCAGAAAGGTTTCACTCGACATGAAACATGTTAATATGTGATTTCAAAGAGCTGATATAGAAATTTCCTTCCATCGTGCAGTACAAAATACTGTCAATAATGCATATAGTCTGCCTTCCCCAAAACCAGAGTCTTCCTCAATAGGAGTCACATTGACTCTCCTGCTTACTCTCTTTATGCCAACAGTCATTTCGTTGCTGATTTATGTCAAGGCCATGGGCCTGATCCTGAAAATACCATTGCACACGAATTACTTTGACTGTTTACAAGAGTAAAGATATTCACCTGCATAAGTGTTTGGAGGACTGAGCTCCACATTTGCATTGTACTGTGATGTGGTTAATCTATCCAGTTTTGATTAAAACATATTTTATATAAGGAAAATATTAATACTAGTAACTTTTATTTTTTTATCTTATGTTTTATTTGTAAGAAAAAACATTTATATTTTTTGAAAAGACACTGCACCTTTAAGCGGATGCGCGACAGGGGGATTTGTCTGACTGGGAGTGGGAGAGAGATCCAACTGCTGCAAAAGCGGGCAAGGGGCCAGCGTGGCAACACTGAATTATCCCTTGGAAACTGGTTGGGCAGAAGGGTTTAAAAGGGGAAGCCCTGTGCGGTAAATCCCCCTTTTACACAGGGCAGGCTGAGGCAGCAACCACCTTCCCTCCTCTTTAGTTGGCGAAATACTAGGTTTGGTCAAGACCTGTCTCCTGTCCTTCTTTCAGTATAGCTGGACAACTAGTAGTTATGACTGTGACTCAGAAGGCCTATGGCTTGTTCATGGCTCTATCACTGACCTATTTTGTCACCTTTGGCAAATCACTTCATCTCTCACCTTCTACTCTTTTTTTTTTGTCTTATCTAGTTTCTTACAAAGTGTTTATATAGCACCTATCATAATGATGACCTGCTCTCAGTTAGAGCCTCTAGGCACTACGGGAATACAAATTAACAACGACAACAATACGTACATGAATAATAATAACAAAAATAATATTGTCAAGGCTCAGTCATGCAACCTTTGTTATTCAAATAAAACTATTGAAGTCAATGGGAGTTTTACCTGACTACTTTTCAATATCTATCTATTTTGATTTTATATGGAAATTTCAATTTTAAATGCTTGACATAATTTTAGCACTAACATTAATTTAGAACTAAAATTAAACTATTATTGAACATATTTCAATATGGCCATACAGCATCTAACCATCATATGTCTGGTTGTGAACTCCATCTTGTATTGTAACCTCCATTTTGGATTAGGGCATCCATTTTGTGTTAGGTATTGAATTGATGTCTAACCTCACCCAAGCCGTGATTATTATGGTGTATTCTAAGCAGCTGTCCTGCCACAGAAAGGTGCTTGACACCACTTTATAAGAAAGTCTCTGATAAGGCATCAAGACAACAATCTAGGGCCATTGACTCTGTCTTTCAACGACCAGCCTTTGCTAAACCTGTGTTCTTTGCCTAACTGCCACATAGTCCCCAAAGTGGTTACGACAGAAACCAGAGTACCCACAGCAAGATGGAAGTCTGGGTGACCAGCTACAGGGTTTGGGAGGCCTGAAGAACTCCAGGGTTGGGAGCAGCTGGACTGCAGAGTCCCATATTCCAAGACAGATCCAGACAACCAGAGAGGGTGCCCTAGAGACACAGAGCTGAGAACAGTGACTACACTCAGACCAGACCCATTAGGCTTAGAGAAGCACAAGGGACCCAGCGGCTGGGTCCACTTACAACAGACTGGTAATTGTCCAAAACGGAACTGAGCCAGATTGTAATTGTCTGTAAAAAAGCAACATGCTCTATTTGAAAACTCTCAGATTGAGCCATTACTAAACCTTGTTAAGATAAAAAGATTTAACATATAATAAATACTGATGAGCAACCCTCACAAAATTCAGAGTTCAGATTTAGTTAAAACAAGATTCCAAAAGGCTAGATGTTTCTCTGAACTATCTGAACCTCTTCTACTGTGCAAAACAGGAATAAACACTTTGTAAGAACAATCTTTCTCAAGATATTTTCTGCATCTTCACTTCCTTTCCTGTCAGGAGATACCAGGAGAACAATCTTTCTTGCATTATTTTGGTCTGGACCGATCCTAGAAGTGAAGGTAAGAGGTTGGAATCCAAATACCTCAGACTTATTTGGCTCAGTTTTCGTTTTACAAATAGACAATGTTTTGGTGGGAGCACTGGTTGGTTCTTTCTTTTTCCAAACTGGTTTGCCTGTGCTTAATGAACTCCATTGAAAAAATATCCCACGGGTCACCTTCTGAAAAGTTCTTAGAACTCACATCTCCCATTAAAGTCAATAGGAATTTAGGACACACTGAAGTTCATATGAAATATGAAGCATCTGGTAGGATCCAATGCTTTGTTCTCTCAGCAGAAGATTAAATTATTACACAGTGACATTAATCTTTAAATTGTTCTTTTTTCATGGCACCAGGGGCAGGGTGACCAGACAGCAAGTGTGAAAAATCAAGACAGTGGGTAGGGGGTAATAGACACCTATAGAAGAAAAAGCCCCAAATATCGGGACTGTCCCTATAAAATAGGGACATCTGGTCACCCTAACCAGGGAGTCAGTAGGTTTGCATGTACTTCAGTCCACCTCACCTTCAAAATTCTTAATGGATCATCCTGATTGCACACATAGACACCAACTCCATGGGTGTTCCAGGGCTGGAGCACCCACGGGAAAAAAAAATAGCGGGTGCTTAGCACCCACCAGCAGTCAAGCTCCTCTCCCTCACCCCAGCACAGCACCTCCCGTCCACCAGCGGCCGCACTGACCAACTCCTCCCTCCCGCCTGCTGCTGATCATCTCTTCCATGGCATGCAGGGGGCAGAACAGGGAAGGCAGAGGTGGGGAAGGGGCAGAGGTAGAGTGGGGACAGAAAAGGCGAGGTGGGAGTGGGGTCTTCGGTGGAGTGGGGGTGAAGCTGGGTGGAGCAGTGGTAGGAAGAGGTGAGGTGGGGGCTTGGGGAAAGGGGTGGAGTGGATTCTGGGGCTGAATGGGTATTGAGCATCCCCAGGGAAAGTTGGAAGCTGGCACCTGTGGTTGCACATCCCAATAACCAAATCACTCTATGGCAGCATGAAAGTAGTGTAACATCAATCGTCTCTCGCAGGGTTATGTATGTCAATCATATCTCTACTTTCTCTGAGACACAAGTGATTTTAAAAGTGTGGAGGTCACTAGAATGTAGCGCCACCTTTTCTACAAAAAATGTAGAAAGTACATTGCTTCTTCTCTTCTAAAGGCAGTGCAACTTGATATATTTTCCAGAAAGCAAAGCATGCCTGTTTATCTCTGCATCACTTGACGATGTTGCATTGTGATGTTGTGATGCTGGTTGAAAATACAATTTTCTGATGAAACATCGCCATGTTATAGTTCCAAAAAGTCTTACTTGCTTCTCCAATAGTCTCTCCAGAATGCATGTCATTAAATATTTGTGAGCTCGCTCAACTTCCTCCATGGTAGATATGCCACTAACATCTATAAGGCCAAGATTTCACTTCTTTTCTTTTTTGTCATACTTTAGCCCCTTCTTCTCAAGTGATGCTGAAACCACATACTGCAGAACACCAGACCACTCCTGTTGCAAATTCAGTCAGTCTGTCTCCTCTTTCATTCCTTATGCCTAATGCTTGGTCATCTGTAATATGTGGTTTCAGCATTACCTGAGAAGATTATATACATAGAGAAGCCCTGGGGACAAACCATAACATACTATAAGGCATCAAATATATAACATTTTAATATCAGAAAGATTTTAATGCAGTTTCAGATGCTAGAACATTCCTATCAGCACACTGCAGAAGTGATCATAATCTGCTTGCCGTGAAGTTGAGACTAAAGCTTAACACACTACCTAAACAACCTACAAGGCACAAAAGACCACAGATTGATGTGGATGGACTCAAACAACAACAAAAATGCATAGAATACGATTAGAAAGTCAACCAAACCCTTGATGTCTCCCATGAATACAACATGCAGAGGAAAATTGGAAAAAGTTTAAGATGGGAGTGCATACAATCACTATGTTGGTAATGGGAGAGAAAGGCTGTGATACTAAGCAATCATGGATGACTGAGGAAAATGTAAATATAATACATTTAAGAAGAGAACACAAAGATAAGAGAAGTGAAGAATACCACAAGATACACAAATTTAAAAGCGTGCAAAAAGACAAAGAAAAATGGCTAGAACAAGATGCGATGAAATCAAAGAATATGAAATCAGACACAATCACAAAGAGATTTGTCACACTGGAAAAGAATTATGAACAAATAAAAAAGTAAAGAAAAGGAATTAGCTGCATTAAAGTTAAGGATGGTAGAGTATGCTATGAAACCAAAAGCATCCTGGAGAGATGAATGGAATACGTGAAGGAACTTCTTAACAATCTTGAAAATCTGGCAGATATAGACATTGAAAGAAGAGAAGGAAAAGTGTTGCATATTACAATGTAGGAACTAGAAAAATTGCAAAAAAAAGTATAAAGCAAGGAAAAGCAAACTGGGTAAGGATAGTATTGTGGTTGAAATGCCAAAATCTCTAAATGAAGATTTTAAAAAGTACCTGCTAAAACTTTTCAATAAGATATATACACAAGGAGAATTTCTGGAGGACTTTAGGTGGTCAGTCTTCATTCCTCTACTTAAATTTAATAATGCTAGAGAATGTGAACAATATTGTACTATAAGCCTGATAAGCCACACACTCAAAGTTTGACTGAAAAGCATCAGCACCATCAACATCTTGAGACAAGAATTAGTGGAAGTCAGTTTTGTTTTTGCTCAGGAGTAGGCACAAGGGAGGTGTCTTTGGCTTGAGGATCTTATGTAAGTGTGCAACAGCAGTGCAAAAGGAAATTTATATATGCTTTGTGGATTTTGAGAAGGCATTTAATAAAATCTAACACAACAAGATGATACATAGTCTTAAAAAATGTAATATTGACTCTCAGGATCTACAATTAATAAAAACTCTGTATTGGGGACAGAAAACAGCAATCCAAATGAACTATGAAATATCTGTGTATTGTGGCATCAAGAAAGTTGTATGCCAACACTGCATTCTATCTCCACAACTATTCAGTATATACATCGAAAGTATAATGAGGGAAAGTTTAAAAGACACCAACCAGGTCAATTTTCCATATATCAACAACATAAGATATGCCAATGACCTACTTTGCATCACTTTGACTAAGAAAGAATGTTAGAATATACTCACTGCTGTGAACAATGCCAGCAACAATTACGGAATGACATTTAACATTAGTAAGACAACAAGTATGATGATAAGTAAATACAGCAATGCACAGATAGGCAACACTTGTACATGGATGGTCAAGTGGTGGAAAAAAAATGAATAGCTTCCCCTATTTAGGGAGTCTAATCATATCAGGCAGATGGTACAATGAAGAAATCATGAGGATAGAGCTTGCAAAACTGTATTCAATAACATCCAAAGACTTCTGTATTGTCTAAAGTTAAAATTGCACATCCACATTAGATTGCTGTAGTGCTACATATTGTCAACCCTCCTGTACAGATATGAGAGCTGTGTTCTTAAAAAGGACACTGAGAACATTTGAGTTTTTGGTGCTACAGAAGAATGCTAAAAAAATAGCTGGATAATAAAAACTAAAAACGATGAGGTGATGAGAACGGTGAATTCTTAAAAAGCACAATTACTGGAGACTGTAGGTAAAAGACTAACATCAGTCTGCGAACACATTGCCCACCGATCACAGAACAATTTGATTCCAGCATTCATGCTATCAGGGAAGATTATAGGCAAACCAGGAAGAGGAATAAGAAAGACAGCTATATCAGAAATATTACCAAATGGAGTGGTATCTAAAGGAGAGTGAAAGATTTACAACTCTGTTACAATTGTGAAAGATGGAAGGTGGTGTCGACAACATCTGGATCAGAGATGTCATTTGAAGAGAGAAAGAACACCTTCAAACTTACCATTCAATTTAGTAAACTTGAGCAGTGTCTTACTGGGGCTTGTGCTGTTATTATTGGAAGTATCTAACAATGTCTTTCTGTATTCTTTCTTTGATACTGGTATTTATTTTATAGATATTTTTATGCATACTGCACTAATTGCTGTATCATATAATTCTGTGTAATCAAATGGATGAAGACATTAGCTGCATTTTTCTCTCTCAGCCTCTTCTTTCTTTATCTTTCCCTGAGTCACATCATTGGCAACAGTTAAGTAAATCAAAGTTTTTAAGACCAGGAAAAAATAGTAATATGTTGCACACAAAACCAAGCTCATGCTTTGCAAAGTTTTGGTTGAAGTAACAATATCAGAGAGCCTCTATCATGTGGGAATCTCTCTTTCTCTCACAGGTATGCTATATACTATTAAAATCTCCAGTAAATGAAGCGTAGTGAACTCTAAGTGCCAGTTGAAAATTGGTTTAAAAAAACCCCAGAAATACACCAAAACAATCTTTTCTATGAATTTGCTTTTCTTTTCTGTCCTTTGTGGTCTCTTCTGCATCACTACCAAGCAAGTTGAAAAAATAAAAATCTGTCAGAGAGAAGAGAAACATTTTTACCTTCTGGTTTTCATCTTCTCCAGTCAATGTTCCATAGTTCTAACACTATCCACCAGATCTGCCCTTGATATTAGTATTTCAGGTTGACCCTTCTAGCTAATCGTAACCAAGGCAACTTTTTGGAGAAGTGGGAAGAAACTTACACTTCCATGGGGAAAAGTCATGTGTTTTCACAAGTTAATAAAAAAGGAAAACTTCTGGTGTGGTCTTTCTTTCTTCCTTTCTTTCTTTCAAAAGGAAAGGCATTTATTGCTTTCAAAACTGCCTTTTATTTCCTACTTGGTCAGTATATCATATTAGGTCCCAATCTAGTAAATCTCCTTTGGAGTTATAAAACACCTTTAATTGACAGGTTTCAGAGTAGCAGCCGTGTTAGTCTGTATCCGCAAAAAAAATAATTTTTTAATTAATTTTTTTTAAAATTAAAATTAAAATTTAATTGAGAAACTCAAAGCACGTACGTAAGAAATATTAGAATTAGATTTCATGGAGGCAAGGTTTCATGGGAGCCTTCTTTTGAAGCATTAGCTATTGACCACTGCAGAGGCTGGACCAGACTTTGTGGACCAGTAGCCTGATGTGGTATCATCCATCCTCTGCATCATTGCTATTCAGCAGCATATTTACTATTAAAATTCATTATTATCAATCCCATACTGTTTTTCTATAATTTGGATTTGCTTCTCTACACTGTATTATGCTCTAATGGAGTGTGCTCTGATATCTTAAGGCCCAGTCCTTCAAACACTCATACACGCGAGCGACTATACTAAAGTAAAGATTACAAAATCTTTGTGAGATCAAGTCCATAGAGGACTATATATTATTCAGGGCCAAACTGAGGAGCCCTTACCACATGAGTAATCCATGGGACTACTCACAAAAGTGCCCCTCAAAGGATGTAATTATTCAAGCCCTTAATCTTGATGCATTTACTATATTTATTTATTTGCTTGTATGTTTATTGCTTATTTTCTTTGAAGTAAAGTGATTACCTAAATTTTAAATGGAAAATTCTAGAGAAAAATAATGCAAACCTTAATGAGGTAGTTTGTTAGAATGTCTAGTTTATGAATACTACTGGCCTCAAGAAATAGGAATATTATCACCTTGGTAAGTTTCCAGTCAAAATTGCGCCTTTTACCAATATCTGGTTTGATTTAATGGTGGAAAGGGAATGTAAGCATTTTAGGTTTGTAGCTATTCTTTCTGATATATTTTACTTTCATTGTATCATTTCATAAGAAGTCTTGACAAGTAAATTTTTCCACACAGAACCCTCTTGTTAGAGACCTGTGAGACTACTATAATTTCCTTCCCATTACTTTCAATGAATTCCATGCCTGTGGAAGGGAAAATGGGTATTGGAGGCTGAGTTCCCATTGTGTAGGTACACGGAGGAGAAGGGAGACATAATACAGGCTTCCATACATTGTTCCTCCACTACATATTAGCCTTAATCCTCCTCTGAGCAAATACAGGCAGTAGTGTCAAATACAGAAGGGATTAACCCTTTGGAAAGTGCACACTATGGACTTGATTCTTCTTTCACTTGCTCTGGTGTAAATATATATATATTTAAATGATGGAGTGTGTGTGTGTGTGTGTGTGTGTGTACACACCTATTTTACTGGTGGAGCACCAGTGATTTTACTTAGGTTATTCTCAGTTTACACCAAGGCAATGTATGTATTCCAGCCATTACTTTTTTTTTCTTAACTTACAGTTAAGGTTTGTCAAGGCCAGTTTCCTTGATCAACACAACTACTGAAAGATTAGGAAAATCACCAGATAAATCAACATTTAATATCCACACCAAAATCAACTCATGTGCCTTATCATCCAACCATCACAATACCCAGAATATGCAACTCTACAACAAACTATCTTTTACTCCAACATATAAACAACCATAGTACACACATCCATTTCCTCACAGTTGGAAGCACAGTCTCAACTGAATGTATTAAGATACATTCCTTCTAGAGGTATATATAGTTTTAAATACAAGTTTGATATCATGTTACTTTTACAATAAAAAGTGTGTGATCTATGTTAAGTTTGTGCATTTGAGTATGTTTGAGTATGTTTGCATTTTGGTTGCTTCTATTTTGGAACTGAAAGGAAAATGGCAACAACAGGGTGTACGGCAGAAAAGGGGGAGAACCCCAGCGCAAAGGAGCCTGAGAAGCACAGGTTGCAGCTCTCTTACAAAAAGTTAGCAACTGTTTTTGTTGTTTATTTCATAGAATTATCGATACAGTAACTCCTCACTTAAAGTCTTCCCAGTTATCTTGATTTTCCTTACAAAAAGAGTTGCTCCATCTGGCAAACTTTCTGTGATTCACCACAGAGGAGGCCCATTCTGACAAACTGTACTAGTTACTCCAGACTGGAGCTTCCTGTGCACATAGGCTGCAGAGTGGGTCAGGCAGGAAGGCCGGGGAGTGAGTGGGGAGCCCTACTGCCCAGCCCAGATCTCAAATCCTGGGGTGAAAGTAACTTAAAGGACTTACCAGTACGCCGGAGTCCTGAGCGGGGGCGAGGCCTCAACCGGAAGAGGCATGGCCTCAGCCGGAAGAGGTGGGGCCTTTCACGATTTAAAGGCCCTGGGGCTCCAGGGCCTTTAAATCACCCCGGAACTACCAACTGCAGAGGCGGCTGGGAGCCCCAGGGCTCAGGGGCAAATCAAAGGGCCCGGGGCTCCGGCCAATGCAGAGCTCCAAGCCCTTTAAATCACTGTGGGAGCCCTACCACCACTACCCCAGGGTGGCAGGGCTCTGGCAGGGATTTAAAGGGCCCAGGGCTCCGGGGAGCTGCAGGGGCTGGAGCATCCGGCCCTTTAAATCCCCGCCCAAGCCCGGCTGCCAGAGCTCCAGCAGTGATTTAAAGGGCCCAGGGCTCCCCACAGCGGCTGGAGCCCTGAGCCCTTTAAATCACTGCTGGAGAAGCCGATCCAGTCCGGCATGGCGTACCGGCTCTTGCTGGTACGCCGTACCAGACCGTAGCAGCTTACTTTCACCTCTGCCTGATTCCTTGCACAGCCTGCCTCCTTGCACCTATAAACCTAGTCCCCTCCATGGCCAACCCCTCTGGCTATCCTTCACTCTAGCTTTCTGTAAGCTATCTCCACTATCCATACTTCCCCCGCTCAGCATTCCACAGACGGGTATACTACAGCACAGGGAGTCACAGTCTTTAGTGAAGCTGTAAGCTCTGCCTCTGAGGTACCTGTTGTTGAAACTTCCCCTTTCTTTGTATCCCTCCTTGCCTCCTTGTTGATGGTAATGGCTAGGGCCTTATGAGGAAACCATGTTCAGGGGTAAACTTGCATTGAAAGCTGCCTGAGAAGCAGACTGTGAAATTCCTCTGCAGCAGCAGCATCTTCATCTGGTGACATGCAGGGTAAATTGCACAGGAATATGGTATGGGTGTAGCCAGGAACCAGGGATGGAGGACTAGTGAGTAAAGGATGTAACAGTGGAGATCAGAGGCAGCTAGCAAAGTTTGACATCTCCAGAGGCTTTTCTTTTGGGAGGTAAACTAGATTGTGGCAAATAAGTGGATAATTCATTTTGTGTTTAAGTGAAACATTTGAAAAGCGTCTGAGGTTTTGAGTTTGTGATAACTGTGGACCTCCCCCAAAGTGAGATTCTTAGGGAACTTTTGCCATAAGGGAATCCATTTTAAATGTTTCCTCTGCAAATACTGGCAAATATTTTACCAAAGGAATATTATGGAAAATCCAGCTGTCCTCGGAGGAGTTATTTTGTTACATCTGGAGATTAAATTCAATAGCAAAGTGTGAAATAGTGGGATTTTAGCCCAGTTTAAGTTCAGATTCAAAGGAATCTTGTGTATGGAGTCACTAATGATGCCTCCAGGGTGTGTGTGTATGTGTGTGTGTGTGTGAGAGAGAGAGAGAGAGAGAGAGAGAGAGAGAGAGAGAGAGATGCACTCCTATGCACATATTTGGCTGGCACACTGGAAAATGATTAACACAGTAAATGTGGGGTGTCATTTTTTTGTACTGGAGAATGTGGGCCAGAAGAACTGAACTGTAACCACTAAATATTTGCTTAAAATAATTTTAACCATCTGGACTCTTTTTTTCCTCCTCTCCTTTTGAGATGGGGGTGAGAAGGGAACGTTTTAGTAAAGACTGATTTGCAGTCACAGAATGAATTTGGTTAATTTGGTTACCACTACTGATTATATGAATGTTACAAATAGTCTGTAAGATCTGAAGTTTTAAGGAACAAGCAGCGATTGCTCTGTTAAGCTTCAAAAGCTGGAAATGAACCTAGAAAAGACAATACAGTTGCTCCCAATGGAATAAATACTTCGCTTATTGTTCTTCTTGACAGTAACACTGATGTATGCTACTAAAGGAAGAATTGAAGAGTGGTAGGGGTAGATGCCTCTGCTAGGCAAAATTTTCCACGTTAGTGCTGGAGTCAGGTTCCCTAGTTGTAGGGTAGTGAGAATGACATGCTTAAATTCCATGAGTACACAACACCTGCTGGCCATTTCATTGTGAGTTCTTTATGGCGCCTTCTGCTCAGCCAAAAAAATATGGATAGATGTTGGAGGAAACTCGAGAGTAACTTGCAAACATGTGTATCTTGAAGATAGCATGTTTCTAGCCTTATCAAACTTTGTTTCAGGGAGGTGGTCCCTGAGAACGTAGTTCTTGACTAGAGTGAGAAGAGAGGTCTCTTGTTAAAGTCAAGCTCAGTATATAAGTCCTTCCTTCTCTAATGCTAAAAAGAGTGAGTTTTTACTTTAATGTTTGTGCTGTTTAGGAACATTTTGTTTTTAAAATTCAGAGGCCAGTGACTGGTTTTCTGGTTAAAAATCTACCTAATGTCAAAGGTAGTTAGTTAGTAAATGTAAACGTTCTTAAACTTTCTCCAATTTACCTGAGCATATTAAATGAATGTTTTATTGGTTTTGCTATAAATAAATGTTATGAGGTTTTTATAACACATAAGAATACCAGATTTGTACAGTTTTATTTGTACATTAATGAGGTACTAGCAATCACAAACAGGAGAAAAAATAATCTATGAAAAAATAGATCACGGATTGTAACATTCATATTTTAGTAGTTTTCTTCTGGCTTATCATATATGGCAGCACTGGTTATATCCAATCTATTGTACATTAGGAACAATTTAGTTTCACTTCATTTAAAAGATGCAAGCTTTCCACTGAGAGTAAAATGTGTAGCCACAAGGTAAAAGTAAAAATAAATAAATAAATAAATATTAGTCTCATCATTAAAAAAAAAAAAAGCCTCTAAAGTTACCATTAACCATTATGTCAGGTAACAAATATCTTCTCAATGTAACTCCAGACATTAAATCTGTCAAGAGGCATGCAGTAAAATAAATGTCTGGGATACCTTCATAAACAAAAATCTTATTTCCATAATTCATACAGCTGGCTGGCATTTATTGGCACGTCAGGTGCAATGGGGACATTTCAGGAACATTAACATGTACAGCATCATTTGTCAACAAAGCAACAATGTAAGCAAATCGTTCAGAACTCATACAGATTTACAGCTTTCTCTGCCAGCTGCTAATTACGGTGTGCTCTGCCTATTTGGTATGGTCTTTTTTATTGGAAAATGACAAAGAGGTTATGGTATCCCAGTTTGGAATATAGATGTGGCTTTTAGTAATAATATGAGTGGTAACATGACCATACAGCTTAGAATTTTGATCTAGTTTCACAAGTCTTATAATTGATCAGTTTTGATTGATGAAGAACAAAGTGGTATTTAGTTACTGATGTAAGTAACCTCTACAAACAAAGAAGTAATAAAATATCATAGAGCATAGAGAAGTATTCTTTTTAAAAAAATTTCTATTGAACATGACAGAGAATATTCACTTCTCACAGAAAATCTGATCCGATGATTGAGCAATTTTTACAATACTGTATACATTACAATTGACAAATATATTCTGAACAATGGTGAAGCCCATTCGATGAATAATAAAGATTAAAAACTATAGCATTAAAAACAATATGAAGATACTGAGACAAGCTGACAAAAGCCAAGCCTGTCAGATGTAGGGACCAAGATGTAAGTGTTGAATCTTTGCCTTCACTGATCATTATTTAAAAAGATGTGTGTGTGTGTATATTTATATATATACACTTGTATTATGTATCAGGGCAAGTTAATGATGGAAAATCAGCTTTACTTAGCAATTTCAGCCTTTGCTCAGTTTGCATTTCAATTTTAGAAAAATAACATTAATAGAGGCCTGTACTTCTAATTTATAAATGAAATATGTACTCACAGTTATAGTACCTGATATTCAACCAAAGGTAAAAGGATTCCATTAGCTAAATACATGTTTAGAAACATAAAATCTGTATGCAATTCTATTTCTTAATTTCAGTGCATGAACAGTAACTACTATCGAAGTTAAGATCTTGACCATTTAATTTTTTAAAGAAAAAACTGTAATTAGACCACATTATGGATTAATCCCTTGCCAGTTTTCATTTTTTAAATCAAAGTAATTTTAGACTTTGGAACCACATAATTTTATGCAAAGTATGTTTTTGCCAACCTTATTAAAATCTTTAAGGGCCATATTTTCTATAGGCTTCCAAAAATGCTCCCACAAAAATGTGTGGGTGCATCCATCTGTGCACATGAATTTGATAGTTAGGAGCATAATTACCTGATTTTGTATGTGTAAATGTAGGTGTTTGAGTACAAGTAAAGTGAACCATACATTTTGCAGTGCATTTTTAATGTACTTTGAAAATGTTCCCCTATAATATTCCATAGCTTGAAAATTAGATTTTCCAATTTTACATCCTTTGCAACTTTGCTTAAGTATGAGATAATCTCTCTAATATACCTGAAATAGCTCTTTGGAGTAGGTGCCAGCTTTCTGTTCTATGCTTGTACAGTCTCTAACACAAAGGGGTCCTGATCCTTGCGACTCCTAGTGCAACAATATTATGATTGTAATTATAATTATTATTGCATACAAATAATAGTAATTTAAGTTAGTCTGATGTATCAGTATCAATGAGGGGTACCACAGAACACAGGTGTCATCTCAGGCACTGTATGAGTCTTGCCGTGATACTTTCCATGTAATAAACCCCATTGGCTCCAATTCCAGAGGAGATCATTTGCCTCTTCTGCTAACTGGTGTGGCTGAATTAGTGCATTAGGTTTGTAAAAAGGGGCTCTTAATAAAGTTGTGTGCATGAATCCATAATCACCTGCAAATAAAAGTAGCCATTCCTTGTAAGTAATTTACTTTTCTCTAAAGATACATAATAGATTGGATTCCTACTCTGGAAGACTGAAAAGCTTGGCATCAGGCTCCACAAAATGATAAATTCCCTACCATGTAAAGGAACAGCTTTGTACATTTCAGAGAATCATGGTGACTTCTCAAAACCCCTTCTACCAAAAAGGCATTGGAAGAGCAGCTCCCTCATCCAGAAATCCCCAGCTGCCCTAAATTAGACTCCAGAGCAGTCCAGCACAAAATTGACACCAGGCTCTTATGTTCACCCCTTTCTCAGCTGTGCCCACTGCTGCTTGGGGATAGTGCAGGAACTGTGCTCATAATTTTGTGTGGGTTTACTGTTTAATTCCTCACATTGAAATACATGGCAGAATTAAATATCAAATAAGTAGAGTTCAGTCCAGCAATTCTTTCACTTGCAAGGTCTCTTTGAATGGAATGGGAAGTCTACATGAGGAACAACAGCAGGATTGGGCCCACAGAGTTATGTTTATTTAATTTCTGCCATGTATTTCAGCGTGGAGGTGGGCTGGGAAGGGTGGAGGTTTCAATACCAAAACCCACAGCAATTAATTACACCATAGAACAGTAAAAATATATACTCAGCAACTGATTTTTAAAACATTTAGTAACATCTTGCAAAACCACTATAGATGTAGTATACAGTATAGCAATTTACACAGATCTCTCTGATATTGTAATGGAGTCATCCTATGGTACGAAAAGCCTTACTAAAATATATTAAAATTGACTTTATATTGCAATTTTTGGATGCTCAACTTTATTTAATTTTGGTGGGTTTTTATTCTTTTCACTTTGTTCGTTTGTTGGTTTATTTGAAGGGGAAGGGCTTGTTCGCTATCCCTTGATCCTATATGGTACTTTTCTTCTTGCCCCATTTATATTCACTTGCCTAATAATAAGAGGCATTATCTTATATCCATATTTAATTTTATTATGTCACCACTATTACAAGAAAATGATGTTCTTTTCAAACATTTTAATGCATTTAGTATTTCACTAGTCATCAGTTAAACCATTTTTTCTCTTTATTGGCTCTGAATTATAAATCAAGTAGTCTTTGTATAGGATACTGTATATGAATGTACAGTATATCATTATGATGTATCCTATAATAATGTATCTTAGACATGAAAACTAAAGATGGTGGTTTAAAGTGCTGAGGGAGAGAAAAAATTGGAAACATCTGTTAGAACTAGAGAATACTTTTCATTAAAGTTTGTCATGTGTGTTTGATAGAAAGACCACACAGGGCCATATTCTGCTCTCATTTACATCCATCCATGATAATGGGTCATGGCTCATTATTTCTGTCTTGAATGCAAAAGTCACTGTTGATAAAGATACTAAAAAGCCAGCTTAGCACTGTGGGTCTGGCATAACAACAGCGCTTCAGGAAGCCTGAATCCTGGAATGGAGTTGGGTAAGCAGAGACTGAATGCATTATAAAAGTGACACTCTTAGTCCCTGGAATGAGGCTAACAGGTATATTACACATACTATGATTCCTGCTGGCATATCCATGTGGGGGACTGGTACAGGTTTTGGAGAAAATCTCTCCATTTAGTGCAAAGGGGTCAAAGTGTTGGAAATCAAAAGAAATAAGCCAGTGTTGAAGTGATTGAAGTGAAAATTCCCATTACTTACTACCACGGAGTTGGGAGGCACACGAAACAGATTTCCTGATCCAGCGTACTGTGCAAAGATGGGAGAGATCTATCTCAATGACCGTCACATACGAACATCATTAGAAACATTGAAAGCAATTTGTTTTAACGTGACTGTACTGAAACACATTAAAGTGGCAAAATTACATAAGAAACTGCACCTTAAATGATCTAGGTATAATTTTATCAACAAGAGGCATTTTGTATACACACAGAGAGAGCACTTTTCCTAGGGCCTGTCTATATTATGAAATTTGTGGTTGTGTAGCTACACAGACGTAATTGCATCAGTGTAACTGTCTGAGTGTAGACATGCTGATAATGTAGCTTTTCCCAGTGTGAAACAGTCCTGTTGAGACACTTACATACCCTTGTGTATATATAGTGCCTATTGCAAGGGCATGTAAGGGTGTGTATATATATATATATATATAAGCTAATCAGGTAAGTAACCACGATTTGAGGACTTCAATAACTCAGACATAGGTTAGAGGGTTGTTACAGGAGTGGGTGGGTCAGATTCTGTGGCCTGCATTGTGCAGGTCAGACTAGATGACCATAATGGTCCCATCTGACCTTAAGTCTATGAGTACAGATCTCATGAGAAGCATCCATGATACTAGCTACCCTTTCATGGGTGTGTGTCCCCCTACTTCATCTTTATACCAACTTGTTAAGCTGGTTGGACCCACAGTGAAATAAATTCTGATTGGGTGGCAGAACTACAGCAAGCAGTTCCTCAAGGGGGTCCGCCTGTGGTACAGACCCACCAGACCCCTTCCAGCATGAATTATGGTTAAAAGCCAGTATCTGGCCCTGAACATGTAGTCTTTACATATTCTCTTCTGTTACAGAGCTGTCTCTAAAACCTATTGTATGCATGGTAATGTCCAACATTATACAATCCAATATATCAATCACAGGGGCCAAAGTGATTTACCTTTGTCTCAATGGAAAACAGAATATTGCTTATTGATTTTGTTTAGTCTGTTGTTATTGCTGATGGAGTACAAGCTGATACAAATAGAATGAATCAGCTACAAGCTGACTGCGTGCCTCAGTGAGTCATGTGAAGTATGTTTCTGATATCCTTTATCTTCATGCACAGCCAGCGAGACAAGAGTGCTACTGTCTTCTGCTGGCACAGGGAGTTACCTCGGGCTATGCTGGAAAATGCTTTTTTCTTATTTTTAGACCTGAATCAGTCCATGCCACTAAATGTATTCTTGTGAATACAGATACCACTTTGTTGTAATACTCATGGGAAGGCAATGGTGTAACCTGTTTGGATGCAGCTGCAGACCACCTGTAGAGAAAGTCAAATTAGGGAGAGACCCCACTGTTCTTTGCATTAATGCTTTCTGTATTGTTGTTTCTCCCCTTCCCCCACCCCATCTCCTCTTCTATGTATCTTTCTCAACTGGGGAGTTAGGGAGCACATTTTAAGGCCTTCTGTCCCTTTAAGGCATGTAGTGATTGAAAGAACTCTAGGATTTGAAAGACTTTAAAAACTCCCCAGTCACAAATGAATGATGTTGATGCAGAGAATCTTAAAACCGTTAAAATGAGTTTTCATCATGGTTTTCTTGCATGTTTTTGTTTATTTGGTGAACTTTGAGCATCTGCACTTAAAAACACATTTAAATCTATCCAAAGTGATTGCATTTTAAAGGGATCTGCCTTTAATGGAAAAGTGGTTGTCAAGAACCAAAGCCCATCTTGCTGCAGTTGTTTCATCATCTCTAAAAGGAAAAAAAACCCTCATCAAACAAAAGAAAGTAGAGCTGCTCTAAATTAAATGACTACACACTCTTTTCATATGAAAATGAATGAACATGTAAATATGAACTAACTGATCTTAATGACACTGGAATATCCTTTAAATATGAACTGGTCTGAGTTTAGGGTGGATGGATAACTAGACAGATAGACTGATCTGGGGGCATTATGAGCCCTTGTGTGTAAGAGATAGTTGAAGTTTGTGTTGTATTATTTTCTGAGGCTGATCTGACTCAGACTCACAACATTCAGAGCACCTCAATAAACTAAGCTTTTCGCTGTTTACCAAACTGCAATACTATCATGCAATCTGATGCATAAGATGCACCATTCTACCTTTTGTCATTTAGAAGGTGGCAGACTTGAAAATATCATTGGAATATATTTTGCCACCCCTTTTTTTTTTATTGGGAGTCCAAATGTAGCATTATTCATTGCTGTCCTGGCTAAAGCATGAATTGGTCTCTCATTATGAATTTCTTTGGTATCAACCTTCATTGCAATGGCGCTAATGATACTGAATGTAATTGGTATTAATGTGCAGGGTCATGTGTACTTTCCTCGAAGTTTCTGTGTAACTTTTCACTGATTGAAATTAGACTGAAGTGTTGTTGTGTACACTGCAAGTTAATGGTGACAACGTTGAGCCAGCTTCGAAGCTCAGATGCATGGCACGCATCCCAAGAAATCTGCTACGATGCTCCCACATACATCTATGCATATTTTTATGGTACAAGAGACATAAGGTGTGGAAAAGGAGCAGTCTCTCTAAGGGGGATGCAGCAACCCTATCTGCCAGTCATCCTGCCTCTGCTGTTCTATTCCTTTTACAGCCAATCTTCCTTTCGTATATTTTATTAAATTCTTTAGGAAGGTGAGGAACAAAAGATTAATGAATTAATTTGCCGGGTTCTTTGACTGTTGTGAAAATGCCTGATATCTGATTTAGGTAGGAGTGTACTTACTAATGAGTGGCCATCTTATATACTAAATTTTTTAGTGCATGATCAACTTGTTCACTGAGCCCTTTTTGCAAATCAGCAGTGAAATTAACCATCTGATTTAAGGGCCCAATGCTGCTATTGTTTGGTACATGGAACTCTCATTGGAGTCAATGGGAGTTTTGTTTGTACATTGGAGGCAGGATGAAGGAAGTAAGTACCCCGTGACAGTGCATTCAAATGACATTTTTTAAGGACAGAGTGGATACTAGTAAATTATTTTATGTGGCTACTGAAAAGGTGTTTTGACATAACACACCTGAATTAATAACTGTTTATAGAAATGTAATGCATAATAATCAATGTCCTTGAACATTCTGCTCATTCTTCTAGGTGACTTTTAAAAATTATTAGTTTTCGCTTTGTAAAATTGATTAAATCTCTTTTTACCATAAAATTGTCCAGATATTAAACATAAGAGTGCTTTAAAAAACAACAGATTATTAATTACATGAATCAATCAAATACAATACCGTATAGGTACAATAACAAAGTCAAAGTTAAAACCACAAAATATTAACAAAGCCCCAAAATATAACTATTTTGTATTGCATGCTGTTTTAATGACTGTGATTTTAAAATATGCATAATTCCAAAGAGACTGCATGTTTCACATAAAAATTGCTATGATATAAAATATATATTTCTTTAAAATGTACTTGTTATATCAAAAGGACTGTGAAGTATTAGCCTTTTAATACATATTTATCTTTTTGTGCAGAAGATTACTTTTTCATTTTAATTGCTCACATTTCCTGTTCTGATCTTAAGGTTTTATAGTAGGCAAGCCGTGACACAAAGAAAAAAGATTTTATTTGTTTGTTAACAGTCTTCAGAAGTCCTAATTTGGCCAATGTGTTCTGCTGCAACGTCTTGGAATGTTGTCTTGCAGTTTCAACAGTGATCTTATTTGGCTTCCCAGAAACTATGGTGCCTGGAGGATGCTATGAGAACAAGGACTGCCTTGTTAACAAGTAGAAAACTCTCAAAAACAAGCTAGAATCTGATATAAATCATAATTTAGATGCACAAAGCTGTGTTCACAACCACACTAACGTAATTCATTTACTTCTAGTTATTACTTATCTCCACCAGAACTACTAAGTTCAGGAATGCAGCTTGTGACTCCTGGGGTTATGGAAGAATGACATCACTAAATTTAAGCACATTACCATGCTGACATAGCGGCACCTTGTTTTCCCTTCCGCAGATAGAGCTAGGATTGTGTTCTACCCCCTATTCTTCCAAAGAATACCTTCTTTTCCCCTTTCAAGCAGCTGCTATATGAAGGGTTGCAAATGTCACTTCAACTAATGATGAATGATGCTTGACCTCTGGACCTGTTACTCTGAATTTTATGCAATGCTAAATTAATATGAAAGATCTCAACTAGAAAGACTTTAGCTATTATGCATGCAGCAGAAATTATATCATGTTAACCAATCTGCATTTTTTTTCTGACCATGGTAAAATGTAGAGCTGTGCTAAGATTTTAATGTGTATTTCCTCTCAAGATTAATATCTTTTAGTTCTAAAAATATTTTTGGAAAGCAAATCGGTTTGTTACAAACATTGTCAAAAGGGCACCTAGCCCACATGTCTTTGTTGTTTGTGTTTGAATATAATTAATTATGTAAAGCAATAGTTAGTGAGAGCTTAACAATTAGTAGAAGCTGTCAAGTAGTCACATGGAAATTACTAACTAATTGAACTACTGGTCTTTTATTGTTTCAGGAAGCAGCATTGAGTGTCATTCTTTTTATCTCATAACTTTGTTGTTATCACACATCTCATTTTTTAAGAAAGGTATGCTTCATAGTAGACTAATACATAAATAACCCGGCTGGTAATTTCACAGTGTGCAAAAATGTTTGAAATAAAAACACCTGTTTTAATTAGTATTCAGATTTGCTCAGTTAAAAATGATAATTCTGTTCCAGTTATAAGACATTTTAAAGCTTTGAATTTCCATCTGTATCTTATATTATGATGTTCCAGGATTGTTGTGAGTTAATTATGTTAACTTAGGAAACATTGCTTGCATTTAGAATGAAAAACTTCAGCTTGAATAGACAGAAAAGCAGATGCTATCTTTCTTGTCAATTGCTTTGTTGTGTGCTGCCTTGAAACTTTTCATATAATTTTGTATCCAAAAGGAAGTATGAATTTTTGAATGTCACTGTCAGCTACCCAATATTTTAATATATCTCTTGGGGGGAACAGGGTGTGTGGGCACCCGTGTATCTCTAGGTATATCTATACACTAAAGGTATGAAAACATTCTACTTTATACTTAAATTGTCAAGTTATGCTCATTTATTCTAAAAATTAATTTTAGGAAAAACAGCTAGTAAAATGTGTCCAGAGTTTTTGAACTCTTCTGGGTTTTTTTCATCATGCCAGGAATTATAATTGCAACAAGAGGAACTAAAATATTAGGGGTTAAATGAAAGTTCACAATGGGGAAGAACCGTGTAAACCAAAAATATGGATGCAGACATACACAGCTAAAGCAGCATGGATGAACATGCAGTTTCTGTCTTAGAACATGATGTACATTTCCATATGTATAAAGGTTGGGGGGAAAGGCATGACTTTAATAATTACTCCCAACTACACAAAGGGCCATGTCTCCTATTTTCACGTGAAACTATGAGGAATGTGTAGAAAACTGAAGGAAAATTAATCATGCGGCATTAATCATCTTCATTTCATTCAGCTAGTTCTTTGCCAAAGAAGAACTGTGAAACTTATTGATGTACTTTCATGTGCCCCTCATGTAGTTTATTTCCATGTAAGGTTAAATAAGCAAGGGTGCACACAGAATAGCACATGGTGTTTTGGCAGGGTAAGCAGAGCCGTGTTTTCAAGCATGCCATGCCATCTTTGTCCTGCCTATCCCAACTCAACCTTTTTGCTATTAAGCATGACCCAAGAAAGTCATACCACACAGTTTTGTGGGGGAAGAGGTAGAAAGATTCTTCATGTGTAATTTCTTCTTCCACATTTGCTATAGACACATCTACATGTGAATACAAATTTGGTCCTTAAGGCATGATTTTCTTATTTTTAAGAGCTCAGTATTCATTTAAGATGGGTACAGTAGTGCCATTAAAAATCAACATTTGCAAGCAATTACTCTGCATTAATATCTGAATATGCCACTTCACCTTATGGCTAGATCAAGAAATAACTATGGCATCCCTGACATCAGAATGTGATAACTGCAGGTAAGTGTAATTTTTTTAAATGATAATCACTGCAGCACCACATTTATGCCCATGATCATACAAAGAACTACATGCATATATTTCAGTTTTAGACCCTTAGCTGGTAGAAATCAGTGTAGCTCCCATGAAGTTGGTGGAGCTATGCCAATTTACACCTGAGTAGGGTTATTTGACTCACCTTGCATATGAGTATTTGAGTGTGTGGAGGCTTAGCCATTGAATTATACATAATAATAAATTATTAAAATGAAAGACTCATTTTGAAAACTTTTACACTGTTCTGTAACTTTAAAACATATATTTTAAAGATAAACCTTGAAAATCAATAACATCAGTGAGGACCAGATCCGTTTCACATTAAAGAAACAGAACAATTCAAGATGATACTTATGATACTTAGGGCTAGTCTACACTTACCAGCCGGGTCGACGCGGTGAGTTCGACTTCTCGGAGTTCAAACTATCGCATCTAATTTGGACGCGATAGTTCGAACTCCGGAAGCGCCAAGGTCGACTCCGGTACTCCACCACTGCAAAAGGCGGTGGCGGAGTCGACCTTGGAGCCGCGGACTTCGATTCCGCGGCGTCTGGACGGGTGAGTAGTTCGAACTAGGTAGTTTGAATTCAGCTACGCTATTCACGTAGCTGAATTTGCGTACCCTAGTTCGACCCCGCTTCTTAGTGTGGACCAGCCCTTAGACTTCATTATTAATATTAGAAAACCTACCAATGAATGTGAACAGGATATTTTTTCATGAAGTTATAAAGTCTTCCCCCTTGAAAGTTTTATTTTATGCATGTAAAATGATCATCTCATGTCCTGATTCAGTTAAGTTTAAGCACATATCAAACTTTAAATATGTAGGTAGTCCCATTCAAGTCAAGCCTTAGATCAGGGGTCCTCAGACTTTTGTACTGGTGACCCCTTTCACGCAGCAAGCCTCTGATTGCAATCCCCCTTATGCATTAAAAACACTTTTTAATACATTTAACACCATTATAAATGCTGGAGGCAAAGCAGGGATTGGGGTGGAGGGTGACAGCTCGCGACCCCCCATGTAATAACCTCGTGACCCCCTGACGGGTCCTGACCCCCACTTTGAGAACCCCTGCCTTAGATGCAAGCAAGCTAAACATTTTTTTGCTAAAAGAAGCATGTAAAATAAGTTAAGTGGTGGGGGTTATTTGTTTACTTTAAATAAATGAAAAGTTTTCCAAAACAGAATGGACCAAATATCCACCTGTATCCTTCATAAAAAGAAAAGGCGATGGGAATTTGATAACTCAGAAGACTGAATGGGTAGAAGATCCTGTTCCCTCTAAGTCACCAGTTATGGGGTTTCTCTTCACTCAAAAGTTTTACCATTTATACCCGTATAGTTATACTGGTATAGTCAAAGCAGTATCTCTCTCTGTGCGGACATTCTTATTCTGAAATTAAAATGTCCTTTTTTCAGTACAGTTTATATCCCACATAAAGTAACCTGAAAAAGCCACTCTTATTCCAGCCACTCTGGAATAAGTGTGTCTACACGGGGGGCTACAGCGATATATTTATAGCTATTTAAATTAATACCTTAGTATATACCAATATAACTTTCCCATATAGACAAGCCCTAAATCTAGCCCAGGACAGTAGCAAGTGAACACTGTTGCTATCTGGTTGCTGATAAGTGGCCTATCTGACATGAGTTTAGTAGGCTCAGTCAAGTTCCTAGCTATATGTAGCACAACTGAAAATAATTGTTACCTTAGGTGGCATTCTCAACAAAGATGTCAAGTGCTGAGTGTGTGCGGCGGAAGACTGACCTATCCTTTTATCTCAAAAGAGGACCTGCCAGAACAGGATTGAAGCACATTGATGAGGCAGTGTAGGGAAATTTCTATTACATGGATAAAGAGACTTTGGTTTCCTGGGCAGTCTGATCCGCATTTTTCAAGAGTACTCAATTCCCTACAAATAAATCAGTTAAATAATATAAAAAGAAAAGGTCAGGTATAAGTGCTATAAACAGCCAATTAAAATAATGAAGGGAATTTCCTTTTAGTTTGAGTAACTTGAATAAACTGCTTAAAATGACCTCTTCCAAACCAGAGGACAGGACAGAAAAAAAATAAGCCTTATTCATAAGTTAAAGTGCAAATCCCATGGTTGATTAGTGATATGGTCTGTTTGAAATAGTTACAGTTTCAGACTTCCTCTTCTGCAATCAGCGGGTGGAGACCAACATAATCCAATTAATTGTAATTCCCTTTTGTGGCACTGGTAAAGTGGTGAATGATACTGTAAGTCCATTGAAGTCTTATCTTTGGTCAGATAATCCAAATGGATTCACATTATGAAACTAGTATCAGCTCTTTATAAAGTTCTGATGAACAGAATTGTTTTTGGCCTTACTGAACAAAAGATAAATTCTATACAAAATAAAAGGTTCTGTCCTTGACTTTTGTACATGGAATATACAAATACCTGACCACTGTGTCAGAACACCTCTTTCTGTTGGCTTGTGTCAGAAACCAATTTCATAAAGCTCACATATATGAAGCTGTGTTCCTGACTTTCTGCAAACCTGAGTCTGAATCCTGCAAAGGCATATTCATACACATAATCCTTACTCCGGTGAGAAGCCCCAGGTAAATCAATGGAACTACTCATGTGAATTAAATTTTGTAGGATCAAGCTCCTAATTTTATTTTCTCCTAATAAAGTAAACCAATGATCCATACGTAAAATATTCTATACACCAATACGTATGTGAGGTGTTTTTTTATAGCACTGTAGCTGGAAAAGAGGAATTGCTTAACTTTAGTTCAGGTATCAATCTGGCACAAGTTTGTTGATCATCCGTTACCCATGGAATAAGTTATAATGATCTTTACTGGTTTGTTAATGACCTCCTTTGATTATCAAAACTCATTGATCAAGGAATAAACATATTGTTCCTGGAATCAGGAAGGAATTTCCTTCCCATGCTTAATCCTAGTATTATAATTCACTGTGTGCACCAAGTAGCTTATGGTTTGGAAATGTGTTTGTTTTTTGTCTTCCTATGAAACATTAGAGATTAACAACATCTAGTGACAGGATACTGGATTTAATGGGCAAGTGGTTTGAGCCAGTATCGCACATCTCGTGTTGCTTGATTCCTTTAAGTATGTGTGACCGCTAGTTATGACAGGATAGTTATAACAGACCTGTTTTCACATCTAGCCTATTGAAGTTGCTTGTGGAATGAATAAATGTAACATAATTTTTTGGTGGGAAAACAGTAAACCATTTGTTGAGTTTAAATTTTAGCAATGTAGCTAGAAAAATTACTTTTGCCTTTTTTTATTTTATCAAATTATTACAATTTAATTTCAAGAATGTTTTACCCTTTGGGGTACATTATGTGTGAAGTCATTTATGACCCTTGGATCACAAGCAGACAGTGAAATACATTTTGAATAAGTCTGCCAAATATTGCAAAACAGTGTGTATAGATTTTTAGGCTATAACTGGCCTTTGACAAGCTGGAAATAGAAGCAGTGAAAAGGGGAAGGAATTAAAGTACTATATGTCAGAATCCCAAACAACTCTGCTTTAATAGTACAATCCAGTTAAAAATCACACAGAATATGGAGATATTTTTCAAGCATGGAATTGAACAAAGAGACACTGTCTCACCCTCAATCTTCACTTCCTCTTTCTACAAGATCTTAAAAAACCCTCAAGAAGAACAGTGTATTTGAGCCACCTCTGATTTGTGATAGCATTGTCATCTATGCTGAAGTACCTAAAGAAATTATTAAAGACCTGAACATAAAAGGGTGAGAGTATGAACTCTACATTTATATCACAATTGTGTCTACTGCACAATTACAGAAACCAAAAAGATGGCAATGGATTGGAAGCTGGAAAGGGGGATATTTAGCCTGGCTAATGTATACTATACAAATCAGAATGATCAGGTGAAGAGAAGAAATAAAGCTGTACAGAAAGCCTTCGGATGGTAACATATTTAATGAAAAGCAAGCTCTCTATATAAGAAATAATTTGACACCTGTGTCCTACAATCCAGGATGTTTGGAGTACTGTTGTTAGCATTTACCAAGAAAATTGAATGAAATCAAATAGCTGAGATTTAGGAATAAGGAATACATATGTTTGGTGCAGAATAATGGAAACAGTTGGGAGAACAAACAAAAAGAACAAAGCAACTGTGAAATTAAAGTTGCTATGTCACAAAAAGAAATGTCCTCTTGCAAGAAGACATTTTCTTCCCAGCTGCATAAGAACAAATATAATCATTTCTCATGCCTCTTATTTGTGTGGGCTATATAAAGTCTGTGATCCAGGTTCTGCCTTACATCTGAGCTTTGTTTAGTGAAGGGAAGTGTGATAGTCATCAGGATTCTGTAATCTGGTATGTGCTGGCCCTGGCATAAGTACAGCAGCTTCATAGCTATGCTAACTTATACCATAGGGGTATATTCTCCATGACAGAGGTTCTCAACCTGTTGTCCGTGGACCCCAAAGGTGCTGCAGTGGTGCTGGAGTGGAAGCAAGAATCTGGCCCTGTGGGCTTTGTATACTCTGGTTATAGAGCTAACAGACTGGATATAGGTTATTATGTCTGATCTTACTTATGGTTAATTTATGGTAGTATGCTTTATGATAATTCTTAAGATATTTTAATTGTATTTTGAGGACAGATATTTGATGACATATAAAACCACTATTCTTCCAGTATATAATAGTTGATTCAGTTTATTTTTCTGATTTTCTAAGTATTTGTAAACATAATGCAATTTATTACTGTAATTATTATTTCAAATCATTAGTGGTTGTGCTGCAACAAATAGCACCAGCATCTAACCCTTAAAATGTTATTTGGAGAGAAGGACAGAGAAGAATATGGTAATGATAAAGCTTGTTTTTGCATACCAATTTCAGTCTTCATTTAGTGTCACTGTATATTTTTATGCTTCCAGTTATTTACAGAAACTGATAAAGTGGTAACATATTTGATGTAGTGGAATCACCAGCTGACCATGTCTCAAAACTTTTGAACTACTTTTAATGTTTTCATGGTGTACTATTTCTGAGTTGCTTGTAATTTTTTGACTATATTGGATCTCTGTCTTCAGAAACAATGAACAGTTCATCCCCGTGTGACTCCATGGACTTCTGTGAAGTTACTCTGAGGATGAATATGGTCCAGTGTGTCCAAGTATAGAAATCCTATTTCTTCCTGGCACACATTATGATTTAAGTTAGCAGCACTGGGTTGTTCCAACTTGCCCTCAGGTCAGTGAACTGTCATTTCAGAGAACTGGAATAAACAACACCATTAACACACATTAAAAATGTTTTGCTTTTTAGTTACAGTTGCTCAGTAATTTGCACCTAAGCACCATGATAACGTGCATACTAGTAATACATAGATACATACGTAAGTTATTTGCTTGTCCTTTTATCCATATATCGTCTATTTACGTCAAATGCTGTAAAGTAAAGGCTTCAATTTTCCATTAAGAGGCCCTTCTTTTGAACTGGTGGAGACTTACACAGTAGGGAAGTAAATGCTGTTTTTGTTTTACTGATTGGATCCATGAAGATCTGTCAACAATAAAGTTTGGTGAATTAAGCAAAAAGCTATTCATGAATATTTTACATCCTTCCTGCGCCCCTGTGGGCACCCAGGGCGGAAACTATATACATGAACATATTACCAATAAAACCCAGTGATTTACTTCACTGGTATTTCCTACTTCTTTTATCAACTGGAAAGGTCCTGGAAGAGAAAGATAAGATAGGACTGTGCAAATCTAGACAATAGGCCACTTTGAGCTTAGAGAAGGGGAGAGGAGAAAGCATCATGCAGGTTGGACAGAAGTGTCACAAAGGAGGAGAGGACTTTGTCGGTCTCCATGGGATGGGTGTTCCATACAGTGTGTTCTAAGGTTCAGTGTTAGTTGTTCAGATGAATGTCTGAACTTTTGGATGCTTATTTAAATTGAAACTCCAAAGCTTTTGATATTTTCCATCACTACTGTAAAATACAATGTCATCACTTTAAAAAGGCAGACAGCTGGTTGCTTCCTTATTCCTGACAGCATTGATGAGATTACACCATTACAGGGGTTTTACCAAAGGCAGCTTCATCTTTAATTGGGCAAGTTTTTGTCATTTTTAACATACATTTATGTTGTCAATCAAGCTAAAACAAATTAAAATAAAACAAGCCTCCTACCAATCCTGAGGATGTTCAGACCCAATGTGAAAAGGAATAGCAGAGCCTTGCACCTAGTCTATGGTCAGGTGATAGAGCATTGCTTTGTGGCCCGGGATCTCATGCAGCTTACCCCAGACTAAGCTGTCCTGTGTAGATCCTTTGTTATGCTGCTGTTGAGTGGGTGATCAGAGAAGTGTCTCCAAAAGAACCTGTCCACACAAAAATGATGGAAAGGGTATTAAGGGGGAGGCCATTTGATGGAAGAACTGTCCTTTCTCCCCTTCCCCGTTGCCATGGGAGAGGGCTTTATTTTGTCTTGGGGCTCCATTTTGGAGTTCTCAGCTGGAAGGTATCTATTGGGTCATGTTGGCCAACAGTTTCCCTGGCTTTTAGTCAGATGGGTAGGAACCCACAAATGACATGGAATGGGTAAGGCATTTCACTTCCTCAGCACCCAGATAAGGGAGGGACTGTGGGCCTTTGTAAATGTGACAGTGCAAGGCTTTCCCTCAGGGGAAATGGTAAAAATAATATAAGTGTTTAATATCAAAAGGAGCCATTTCAAGATGACAAGCTGTAGTGTCCTCCTTTTGAGAAGATATTTTTGAAAACAGCTTTGAACAGGGGCTTAAGTTCTGCTCTTGTTCTTTCTTTATGTACAGTATAATTCCAGTTATCCAATTTCCAGATATCCGAAAATCCTAATTATTTGAATCTACACTGTGTCCCCCATATAGCCCTATGTTAATTAATAACACTTCCAGTTATCCAAGTGCCGGTTGTCCGAAAGTTTCAGATTTCCCCCAGGCCAGTCAGATAAATGGTAATATACGGTATCGGTGTTGGTGATGTTGGTGGTTGTTTTGTTGTTTTGGTATTTTGTTTCCCATAAAAATAAACAAATGGCCATTTTGAATGCCCCCAATTAGCCTAATGAAAAGATATGCTATCTTGGAAATGGTTTGGAATAAGATTTTCCAGCTCCCGAGGAACCTCTGTCCGCACTCCAACACACCTTTCTCAGTATTCCATTGCAGCAGTGTAGAACAATGATCCCCAATGCACCATGAGAAACCGACCTGACCCCCAACTGTGAGACATTAATCTTCTCCAATTCTGTCTCTGTTCCTCCCCTTTGTCCCTGTCACTTCCCACCACCATCTTATGTATTTGTCCTTGATCCTTTCTCCTTACCTTTCTTTAGTTTCTTTCTCCTTAACTTGTTCCTTTCCCCTTCTACCCATTGTTCTATTCCCCATTCTTCTCCATGTTTTCTCTTGGTCTTTTTGTCCTCCACTTTTCTCCCCTCTCTCTCCTATCTCAACCAATTCCAGGTCTCCTGTTTTTAAATTGTGATCCATACTCCTTTCCCTTCTGCTTTAACACAGAACAGATAACCAGTTAGCAGGCGTAATGGAACTATTGCACTGATTAGACTAAATGAGGTGGATTCATTGGCATAAGACCCTCATGGAGGGTACACATACACTGTGGGCTAGAGTCTGTATTCACATTGGACAGTCCCTTACTCTGGGAATGATCCCAGTGAAATGAATGGGACAATTTGCAGAATGAACTACAGCCTAATGTGGCCCTTTGGAATTTACTGGCAATGTGGCATGACAGCAAGATATGCCCAGTAAAATGGTCTAAAAAACAGGATGCTTCACAAAATAAAGAACACTTGAGAGAAGGGCTCAAAGGATCATTACTCTTTCCAGAGACAGCGCCGTATGCAAGCTAGTACATCCTCTAAAGGAATCTGATCCTCTTTAAAACTTAGGTCTTGGTACAGTCTTGATTATTTTGTTTCATTTTTTAATTGATCTTTCCATGGATTATTTTTTCCTTTTTGAGGAGGAGACCCTTATGGTGCACATCAGCCACCCACACATGAACACATATTTGTTTGCACTGGAACTAGTACAAGAAAAAAAATTAAATGATATACTACTGAAAAAGTTGATTTAAAAATAATAACGAAATCGTTAAAGCCCACAC
This sequence comes from Mauremys reevesii, assembly GCF_016161935.1. Lineage (NCBI taxonomy): Eukaryota > Metazoa > Chordata > Testudines > Geoemydidae > Mauremys > Mauremys reevesii. The sequence goes on along the minus strand of NC_052633.1, from coordinate 55,190,440 downwards.
TCCCTTCATGAATGTAAAACAAATGTAACTTTTTTTCCCCTAAGAGTCTTGATGAGGCCCCTCTAACTTTCTTGTTTTCACTTTGTCACTTCTCATTCTTAGCATTCTACTAGCATAATATGTTTGTGAGGCTCCTTAAATGTGCTTATGTCTGTATCTGAGATAAAATGATATCATCTGCCAATTAGTGGGGGAAGAATCAAATGCTTTACAAAAGCAGCAATTTTAGGGCCTGATCCTATGAGGTGTTCAGCATCCTCCACTCCCAAGGAAATCAGTTACCAGATCTATGTCCTCTGGATCCAAATCTTTACTTAGGCAAAACACTCATTGACTCCACTAGGAGTTGAGGCTGAGTAAACGCTATAGGATCAGGCCCTTTGTTGAAAATGAAATGCATTTGAAATGTATGTATCTTCCGAATATGGCCCCATCACCACAGTATGTGAGTGACTCCAACCAGTAGGATCAGAATTAAAATGTTACATTGAATGGACTGATATCTTCTTTTTAATTTTTCTACGGTGTAATATTTTTACTTGACATTTGCCCCGTCTAGCAAACATTTTTTTAAAAAAAATCTCTTATTGCTAGAGGGTAAAGTGACACCCTTTGCTTTCCAGAGGAGATGTTCCTAACACATTTCCTTGAGGAGCTGGAAATGGTGCAAAAATCTGGGCAGATAAGTCTCTGTAAAGCCTGAGAAGCAGAGCATTTCGCATTAGACATTTAAGACAAATGCATGGTAAAAACAAAGGGTTTTTTTTAAGGTTTCTACTTAAAGTTCTGTGCCAGAGCTACAGTACTTATACATTTTCTAAATGTGTTTTAAGCAATAAGTTGTACAACATTTTTAGAACATGTGTTAAGCTATTTCTCTAAGAATGAAGCTCTTAACAAAACATAAGCACTCTGCATGAGATCTTAGCAGCAAAGTGCTTAAAAGATAAAGTAAGAATTGGTACCATGGGAAGAACACCAGCTGTAGAGCACACAGGTCCATTATGAGAAGTATGGTAGTGGGTAGGGAGAAAATGATTTAATCAGGAGTAAAACCAATTTTATTATAAGGACACGCAGGGGGTGTGGCACCATAGTGAGAGGGACATTTCAAAATATCTGACAGATTTCAACAATGTGAAAACCCACCCTGTTCTTTAAAGTGACAGTAAACCCCATTAGGTCTCTTTTTTTGATGCTATTGTGAACAGTTGACTGTTTAAAGCTGGCCTGCTAAGATGCTGTCGATCTATTTCAATAGTGTGTGACAAAATAAAAGGCTAATTGTTGAAATACGATCAATCAAATATGATCTTGTGGTCTAAACAAGGCCCCTTCTGCTAATTCAGTTCAGATCAAATCATTATTTTTATGGTGTAGGTAAGAATTTGAAGTTTTTTAAAAAAGAAGAGAGAAAAAACCCATGTGATAAGCACAAGTTCACTGTTTCAACTTCATTGACACATATTACTATAAATTGAGGCATGGGTGCATTAACTTATTTATTTGCAGACACCTTCTGAGTCCAATATTTCATAAAACATTTATTAGCATTTATAGAGAAACACAAAGAAATCTGCATCCTGAAGTTGAACTTCTTCACAAAAGTAAATTCTCTATAGAGAAAAACCACCAGAAGAACTGAAATTAATGGTGTCCAGGTTTTTCCATTCTTTAGTATAAAGAATGGAATGATAAAAATGATGTTAAAGTTGGGTAAACAGGATGGACTTGAGTCCAACTGAACTACTAAACACCCAATTTCAATGAGCTTTGGTATAGCTTGCCAGGATTATGTTGTTTTGATTTTGTTTGATCGTTTTCATGGTTGTCTCTAGATTTGCACAAAGATTAAAACTTGTCTAAAAGTTAAAGTCACACTACACATTTTAAAAGCCAAATCCATTTTTGGGATAGCAGAATTTTCCAGAGAGTATGTATCCTTTTAATTGTAAGGGGTATTTACACTTTCACAGAGTTTTGTATGGAGTATGATTCAGTTGTTTATTGTGTTCTAACAATACCAGACTTTTATAACAAGAAGACAAAAATAGAATAATAATCACCCAATCTTGCTTTGTTTTTATTAGAAACTTTATTTTAGCATTTAGTGTCTTTTATATTTAAATTCCTCAGCTCAGTCAAGCTTCAAAAGAAAACATTTTGGTTGTTTGCAAAAACAGTTTTGTAAGCACTTGTGGTTTGTCTTTAGTGTGTTATCATTTTTGACAGCTTTGCATAGCCTAGGTAGGCCAACAGGGGTCTGTCTAATATTGTTGCTGGGCAAATCTTCCTCCCAGAGATGAAAACCAAACAAAATATTTTTGAAGCAGTAAGAAGGAATTAATATCCTTTCTCTCGCAGTACTTTATTCCTTGCTGACATTGCATTCAGGCAAAAAAGGAGAAAAGTGTTACCCATTATTCCCTTGTACATAGCAAGGCTAACACATGTAAAGCAATAACTCATTTTCTATTGCCATGTTTAGCATATGTCTCCTGTTGGCTCAGCAAGGCCTTTAGGCCGGTCCCTTGAGCCGGCCATCATTGGCAACTCTTAGCCCCTCGGCCTCAAAACCAAATAGCTTTGAATCATGTTGAGCTGTGATGCTAATTTTCATACTGAAGCATTATGGGAATAAATGTATCTGACATACTGTGTCAATGGTACTGTCTCTTTGTGTCTCTTGTTTTTTTGTCAGCTGCATTCCTACAGATGGTATTCCATTCAAAATGTGCTCTTCCTACCAAAAAAAACACACACACGCACACACACACATGCACAGCACCAAACCTCTAGGTGCAGAAGGCTGTTAACGGTTGCTGATGATAGTAGGCAAACATTAACATAATAATTAGTGTCTTGTAATTGTTTCATTAAAACCAGTTGTTCCATTTCTCCTCGTGTTTTCCCAGAAGAGAAGCTGAATTTGGACGACAGCCAGTGGGAGGACATCCACGTTGTCACCGGAGCACTCAAGATGTTTTTCAGAGAGCTGCCTGAGCCACTGTTCCCATACTGCTTCTTTGAACAGTTTTTGGAGGCAATAAGTAAGTACATCACATACAGTAGCAGCTAGTGAAATAGCCTATCAGTTAAAAATAATCAACCAAAAAAAAAAAAAGGAAGTACAGAGGCATCTCTGACATGATTTACCTTCAATTAAACCTGATCCTGTCTTTTTATTGGTTTTGATTGTCTTTTATATCTTAAAGCATTTTATTATCAAATTGGAAAAATTACTATATTGTCTGTGTGCACATTTTAAATATGCAATTTATCTTAAGCGGGTAAGCGAGATTGAGGAAAGGAATAAAATGCTTGTATTTTGTCTCATTTCACTGGAGACATTCTACACTGATAATTTGTGTACCTCCAACCACAATATTTTAGTGCAGGACTAATATTTGTGAATTATAAGAGCATCTACTCATGTTTTGAGGGGAAAGTTCAGCAGTATGTATGCAGAAAGAGATGCATATCTCAGGTTGCACATGGTTGCATACTGTGTCTTACAATGACCATAGGTATAATGTAACGATATTTGTGATATTTTCTTTTTCATACCTAGTATGAATTTTGTTTTAAAAATTACTGCAAGTGGAACCAGTATTTTCAAAACACAAAGCAACTTCTGGTACATATAGCTGGGGGTTTTATGCTACCAACACTTCTCTAAATTTAATATCTTAGGGTTCACTTTGTAGACTGTGACAGCTTGGGGGGAGAAATTGCCTGCCAAACAATCTGAGTTTGGGCTTTTTTTCTCTCTCTCTCCCTTTTCTTCTCCTTTAAAAAAAAGCTTGCAAGCCTAACAGGAGCTTAAATAAAGCCCAATAAAGAAAAATCTCCAGGAAAAACAATACAGCACTTAGGGATCTGTTCTCCGAATGACGCTCACGCATAACTGCCATTACCGTTAATGAGAGTTGTGCGCGCGCGCACATCAGTCAGAGAATATGGAAACCTTAATGTGCTGTTTAATTTGATTTTATGTTCATAAGAGTGTTTAGGTTCAACTAAAGCTCTTCATGACTAGCATCAGATATAATGAAGTTGAATAAATCTCTCAAGATCCTTCTCTTCCCCTCTCGGCTACTTAAAGATATCCTGTAGTTAAATACACAATGCAAAGAAAATGCATCTTGTAAAAGTTCACTTTCGGAGGCTCAATCCATGCCCCCCCCCCATCTTCTTTCATAGCACAAGAAAAATTGGAGTAAAGATTGTCTTCTGGGGTTTGAGCCACATCTCGCAGTCTCTGTAATGCTCAAAGTGGCGGGGGGAGTATACCCATTTCCTTACTGTGTTCAGCTTCAACTTCTGTGCTGCATTGGAATGAAGAGATGTTTCTTTGAAGTACTGACGTTCCAACATGCACTTCAAGTGGTGCCCCATCTACCTGCTATGTCCTCTTGATGTGCTGGATCTTTGGTGCTTCAAGAGGATATAGTAGGTACATGGGGCACTACCTGATGTGCATTTTGCTTCACATCCCATTTACTTTATTCTACAGTCAAGTATTTAATACATACTCTCTGCCTTCACTTTCTGATGTGCAGATTCCCCCTCATAATACTGCTCTTTTGGGGCTAAATCTAGGCTTTCTTCGCCCTTATTACTACCCTTGCAGTCCTTCAGTTTTTGTGCTTCAGCTGAACCAGAAGAAAACAAATCCTTCACGTTAACTTATGGGCTCACCCTCTGTGTTAGCCTTCACATGCGAAATATTCTGCTGGCTCATTTTTTCCCATCTCTTATTGATGAATCATAGAATCTCAGGGTTGGAAGGGACCTCAGGAGGTCATCTAGTCCAACCCCCTGCTCAAAGCAGGACAAAGGTAATAATTGGAGATATACCAATCTCCTAGAACTGGAAGGGACCTCAAAAAGTCATTGAGTCCAGCCCCCTGCCTTCACTAGCAGGACCAATTTTTGCCCTAGATCCCTAAGTGGCCTCCTTAAGGATTGAATTCACAACCCTGGGTTTAGCAGGCCAATGCTCAAACCACTGAGCTATCCCTCCCCCTAACAAGTAGCTAGCAAGAAATGTGGGCATTAATATTTGAAAGCTTGTCACAAACACACCCTACTAGCACAGTTGCCAACTTGCACACGGGTAAATAAACAATAAGCCACAGTAAGCCAAAAATCAAGCTAATCCCATTTCAAAACAAGGCCAATTCAAGCCAGTCCCTAAGAACCCCAACACTCGCTGTGACTAGATCCCCCCGGCGTGCAGGCCGAGCCTGTGGTGAGCCCCGAGTCTCTTCCCACCTTGCCCCTGCATGCCCCTTGCCCTGCTTGCCCCCCCTCCCCCTTACCCCTGCTTGCTGGGAGCCGATTAAAAAAAAAAAGAAGCAACAAGCTACAAGCCAAAAACTATCCAACAAGCAACTCACAAGCCAATTAAGCCATAAACAAGCCCAATTTCTGCAGGTTTGTTTTTTTTTTGCGGGTTTGGAATGACTGCCTACTAGTGCACTGATATTTATGACAGTGATATTTATGACAGTGGGACTCAAAGTTTTGTACTGGTGACCTCTTGCACATAGCAAGCCTCCTAGTGTGCCCCCCTCATAAATTAAAAAAACTTTTTAATCTATTTAACACCATTATAAATGCTGGAGGCAAAGCGGGGTTTGGGGTGGAGGCTGACAGCTCACGACCCCCCATGAAATAACCTTGTGACCCCCTGAGGGGTCCCGTCCCCCAGTTAGAGAACCGGTAATCTATGAGAAATTAATGTTTCTGCTCTTTTAACTATAATTAATCCTTGTTATGATTCTGAAAACTGTTATACACATTGATAGACTAATGAACAGATGTTTTTGAAAGGGTTTTAATTTTAAGAATAAAATACTAGCAGTCTGATAAAAACATTATTTGCTTCTATTCATAATCCTTGGTCCTTGCTGCTTCCTTTGTAACACCTCAGGATGATTTCTAGCCAATCCATCCATCTAATGTAATCTACCAGATCTATTCAATCAATCTGTATATCTGGCCCCTACAACCATAGTCTCTATCCCTCCATATGCTTTCGATTAGCTAGAAATTACCTTAACGATTTACAAAACAACCCACATGGAACCTTTTTATTGCTTTTAGACTTAGAGTCAGGTGTGTATGTGGTGTGAGCAGAGGGGTGTTGTTGTTTTTTTGTTGTTCTTTTAATAATCCATTTGATAATATAGGGGCCCTTTCATGATCCCACTGAAATCAATTACAAAACTTTCATTGACTTCAGTGAGAATGACGTGAGACCAGACCCTTGCCACTGCCCCTCTCTGGCTAATTTGCATTGCTCAGTAAACACTAAGCAGATATAAAGCTGCCTTAAGTGGGTATTGTGGGATTCCCCTGTTGTAGATGAGTCCCCTGGGTGCTGTAAAGATGAGCTAGGTGGGTCTACGACACTTATGCCTAGTTTCTATGAGGTGGTATTGCCAAAGTGAAGTGCACTCTGGTGATCCTGCACCAGCAGAGCAGCTGTAAAGGGCCCTTACTAAGGCCTTGTCTATGCTGCCACTTAACAACGCTGCAACTTTCTCACTCAGGGGTGTGGAAAAAAAAAAACCCTGAGCGCTGCAAGTTTTAGCGCTGTAACATGGCAGGGTAGACAGTGCACCAGCACTGGGAGCCGCTCTCCCAGCGCTGGGAGCTATTCCCCTCATGGAGGTGGGTTTTTTAGAGCGCTGGTAGAGCTCTTTCCCAGAACTGGTGCTATGACTACACAGCCACATTAAAGCGCTGCCACGCACTGTGAAGACAGGCCCTAAGTTACAGAAGAGGACAAAACAATCCTAGGATTAAAGGAGAAATGGTAACAGAGCTACCCTACCCCACCATCAAACCTTGGGTTCTGCACTGAGCACTACTTAGATCCATGTATATGGTGAGGAAGATGAAGTAGTCTAAAATCCTGCTATTTGTAATAGTTGGGAATAATCAAGAAGCAGGGCATTTCCTGAGGATTTAGCCTGCTAGGTAGGAGAAGTTAATTCCCAGGAACTTTCATGCTATCCTTATGCTAATGCTATTTTAAGCATTAAATGAAAAAGTAACTTACACAGTAAGCCTGTGGATATTTCCCCCCACAGGAAATATCCAAATGAAACTGAAAAGCAGTTTCATTTGGCTTCAGTTGGTATGTACATAGCTCCAGAAAATTACTACACTGTATTAGTCAGTCAAATTGCTTGCATCATCTCTCAACATTCCATGCCCCCTTATAAACAAACTTAGATATGGCCATAACATTAGAATTTAATTCAGGGAAATCATATCAAGTTTCGCTTGGCCTGGTGAATGTGCGTAATCACTACCCCTATGAAGTATGTTTGAAGATTTACAAACAGTAAGGAGTGGAAGATCACAAGGCCTCTGGCCAATGAATATTTTACTTTATCAGGTCCTGGGCATTAGATACACAATTTTTTCTGGAACTCCACCTACACATCACAAACATGTCACTATGGGTACACATGTATATCTGTGTTGTGGGTACAAAAATGCTAATATAAGGGTAGGTTCTGCCACATTTACATTAAGAAGCACCTTAATCCATGAGTAGCCCCATCGATTTTAATAGGATTGATGCAAAGTAAAATTCTGCTCAACATGAGCAGGGATGACAGAATCTGGACCAAAGTCTGAATGATTAATCACCTCTGTCACTGGATCTGATTTGTATTGCCTTCTGCCATTCCACTCTAGCCACTGACAGTACAAAAGAAATCCACTTAAGGGTTAAGCTATTTGCTAGCAGCACACAGATTTTTAGTGGGTAGTTAACTTGCCCTGTGTAAAGGTAAAAGGGAAAGGACATGGAAAAGTGTATTTTGTCTTTTGCATTTGGTCATGTGGTATAATGATTCACCTTCACTGTATAGCCCAAAAGAATGAGTTCAAGTCTAGTAATATTTGTTATATGCCTACTGCCTGGTATCATTTCAGGTGAAGAATACCTCAGATCCTTATGAGAGGAGGAACGCTGCATGGACATTAATGTGTCAAAGTGTAGCTATGTAGTTTAATCAGTATATATGTGGGGGAGGATGGCCCAGTGATTAGGCCGCTAGCATAGAACTTAGTAGACCTGAGTGCAAGCTCTGTAGGGCCAGAAGGAAAGAATGAATCTATAACCTAGAGGTTAGTGCACTCATCTGGAAGACTCAGGTTCTTGTCTCTGCTCCAATAGCTATTTAAATATTTCATACAAAATGACATAGCTTCAACAGGAGTGATTGAGAGACACGCCCTGTAGCCCACCCACTGAGAGGTGGGAGACCTGGTTTCAAACAGTCCTCCTCCAATTAGGCAGAGGGAGGATTAAAACCTGGGGCTCCCACATCCTGGGTGAACATTTTGGGTGCTGGGACAGAAGAGAGCATCACCACCTCTGTGCTTTGTGTTGGTTAGGCATGCTCTGACCTTACCTGCCAGATGAGGCACTGCAAATGAGATAGGAGGGAGAACATCCAGTTAGTGAATCCAGCCAGACTTATGCACCAAGCAGCTCAGTAATGTCAGGTCTTAGATGGCTGTGTGTGTACCCACTGGCAGAAATGTAGGCACCTAGAGAATTTAGGCAGAGCGGAGCAGAGGTTTTGAAGATTTAAGGTTTGGATTTGGGCCCCTAAAGTGGCAGCTAGGAATCTAAATCTGTTTGTGGATCTAGCCTGTAGTCTCTCCATGCATCTGCTCCCCAGCTGCAAAAGGAGGAAAATAACTTCACAATACCTGTATGAGGTGGGGAAGAGAAGTGTGTTAAATATTATGATTCAGATACTTTGGTAATGGAGGACATAGAAGTATCATAGATGTGAGTTATTTTTAAGAATCATATCACAGCTCTTTTTTATTAAAATACAATAGTTTTAGTTGTCAAAGCCTTTAAAAAGAACAATTTTTGCCAATGTCACTATCTATTTAATCTCTGTCTAGCTTTTCTTCAAAATATTTCCATCTAGTTACCTATTATGTTTTTATTAATTCTTGATGACATCAAATCAAATTTTTATTTAGTTTTTCTTGTTTTCCGTTTTTCTGCATCTTCAGCGTTTTTCATTCTTCTCTCTTCATCTGTTCTTATTTTCAAGTCTGCTTTAATTTCATTACAAAGAATAGTTGTGGTCTTGAGCCACAACCATGTTACAGATTTAAATTTGAAATATGCATAATAAAAAGGACAGCTCTTTAACCAATGCCATCTCAGATTTACTAAGGTTTCAGACGTTCAAAGTCTTGGCTATGAAGTGGGCCAACCCAATAAGCACGAAAATCGGCCAGGTTCTCAGAAGCTATTTCTTCCTTTTATGTGAGTTCAGGACTGTGATGCAGAGGAGTGACAGAGAGCTTTGCATCAGATTCACCTGGAAATTTAAAAAGCATTCTGCAAAATAAGCTTTTTTGGAAAGCAGAGTTAATCCAGATGCAAGCTAGATGGTATGTTAAATATCTCTGGATGACTATGGAATTTTGATCTGCTCTTTCTTTCCCAAACAATCCTCTGAATAAAATTGTAATATTCTATTGCTGTGGGCTTCCACCTACAGTGTGTTTTCCCCCTTTGGCCTTGGTTGCTCCTATGGACCATTAACACTCTCTTCAAGTGACTTCACACATGTCCTGTCAATTAACCAGTAATAAGACACCACCTCATATCTATGAGCGTCTTTTTGTGCAAGCTAAGTGGAATTCAGAATGTCATTACTATTGACCCTACAGTGTTTGGCATAGTCCTATTATATATGAACATTTAAGAAGATGGATACTTAGGATTTTGAACATGATATATTATTGTCAACTCTTTTAGTTAATAAAGGAAGTTAGATTTTAGTTTAGTACAGTTTTGGCCAGATGGAGAATTGATGTCCCTTGGTCCTATGTGGCAATCTCAAAGTCCATAGAGTCATGTTCTTTTAAAACACAGAAACAATACAATACAGAAGCAAGCTGTATTACCAGAATGAAAACAAATGTATTACATTGCATGCAAAAGTACACAATGCTTTAACATTGCTTTTAGTCTTAAAACAGCAAGGGTGAAATTCTAGCTTCAGTGAAGTCAGTGGGAGTTTTGTCGTTTACTTCAATGGGGCCATGATTTCACCCTAGATATAGAGTAGTGCTGTGGGTTAAAGTGATATTTTTTCACTGGGACTTGAGACTTATTTCAAAATCTGGGTAAGGTACTAGTGACATAATGTGTCTTCTGTCCCCTGCATGTCAGACTGTCTTCAAAGTGGGGGTTCCCCATCTCTATGGCAACTAGAGGCAGACCAGATCTTTGCTCTGAGTCTGGCTGTAGGATCGCCCCTCAGGATGAGCTCGCCAGAATTATCTGCCTCCAAGTGGCACACATGGCAGACTTCCAGGGTCCTCTTTGGAGTAGAGCTTGTACAAGATTTTTAAAAGCGTATTAACTTAATGCCTCTCAGTGGCTTCATTGGCTTTGAAGTTTTTCTTCTCAAAACTGTTAAACTAAAAAAAAATCTGTTAGCTTTCTGAGGAGGATTGAGGGACAGCACCTTTCCTCCCCTTACCCTGCTGAAATGGCAGACAGAAACCAGGCCACATGGAAGCTCCTTCACTGAGATCAAGCCAGAACCAGTAGCATGTAAGGGGTAAGTTTTTGTAAAGCTCCTCTGCCTCTCCCCTAAGCATGGGACCCCTATTACTCTCAGGGGAAGGCAAGGCCTCCTGTAGCAACCAAGAGGAAGGAATTCCTGCTCCCAGCCAGCATGTAGGCAAATCCTGTGCAGAGCTGGTTAAGAAGGTCGCAGAGCATACCTCTTTCCCACAAGCTGTTTTATATGCAAAGCTCAACTTGCATGAAAGATGCCAGCTCCTGCAACCTTTCTGATACTAGAGAGACATTTGTGTCCAGTGGCTGCAGCTCATGCCTCATTCTTTACAATTGGTCTTTCCTCTGCTCAGATCCAGGTAGAATGGGAATGAAATTGTTCAGATCCCCTTCCCTAAGAGCTATACCTCCCACTTATCCCCTTCCAGCCTCTAGGGTTACAACAGGAGGTCACGACATGGCTATTATTGTCCTCAGGGAGACATTCAGGGAGTTCCAAAAGAACTCAAATGTAAAACCGCAGAACTACTAACTGGGATATGTAATCTATCACTTAAATCAGACTCTGTACCAGATAACTGGAGGGTAGCTAATGTAATGCCTATTTCTTTAAAAAGCTCCAAAGGTGATCCTGGCAATTACAAGCTGGTAAGCCTAAACTTAGTACCAAGCAAACTATACTAAAAAACAATATTATCAGATATATAGATAAACAAGCTATGTTAGGGAAGACTCAACACAGCTTTTGTAAAGGGAAATCGTGTCTCACCAATCTTTGGAATTCTTTGAAAGTATCAACAAGCCTTTGGACAAGGCAGGAGTGCCAGAATGGGGAGAGTAGGGGGCCATGGTCCTCCCATTTTTTACCAGCTCTAAGGGCAAGCAATGGGGGGAGGGTGCGGAGAGGAGTGAGCAGCTGGCAGGGTCTTTGTGGGAAGCGGCAGCGTGGGAGTGGGGCCTCAGAGAAAGGGGCAGTGTGGGGGCAGGGCCACGGTTTGGGCGTCACTTTCAGGGACCTTCTGGCGCTCCTGGGACAAGGATGATCCAGTTGATATAATATACTTTGACAAGGTCCTCACTATTGGCTACTAAGCAAACTAAGCAGTCATAGAATAAGAGAGAAGGTCCTCTCATGGCTCAGTAACGGGTTAAAAGACAAGAAACAAAGGGTAGAATGAAAATTCACAGCTAATTTTTCCTTTCTTGCACACTGAGGGCTTGCACGATCGCATGTATATTTGGTGAGAAATGAAAAAAAGGTGCTGCAGCTCAGGATTGATATCTGTTGCACAGAGTCATTATAAGCAGTAAGCTTGCAAAATACTTGTCCAAACTAAAACTGGCTTTGGATGTTTGTTTTGTTTTGTTTTTTCTTTTGAGCATGAAAAGCCACCTTTAAAAAGAGATCTTTTGCACTATTTTGCTACTTCCTTTCTTTTGGTAGCACAAAGCTATTCTGCAAAAGGTGATTTTTGAGAAAAATCTCAGTCCAACATCTTTGTTTTCTTTTCTGTGGACTTTATGCTGCCCCTTAATCAAACTTTTGTTGAGGCATCATGTAATGGGTTAAGTTGCACTTCAAAGAGAAGGGGGAGGAAAACAAAGTTCCTGAGACACTTGACAGAAAATGGTTGTTGAATGTAAAAAGCTGCTGGTAACAAATTGCCTTAAAAATGAAAGGAACAAAAAAAAAATTCTAAAAAAATGTGCTTACAGTATCCAGAACTCTAAACACGGGGCAGACTTTTAAGATATCCTCTGCTGCACTGTATCAAGGCAACTAAAATTTTAAAAGAAATTATTTTTAGCATAGATTTTGGGGAGAGTTTTATATGTTTGCACAGCAGGGACATATTCTTACCAATATCTTGCATATTTTGTTGTTGTATTTGGGAGTTGTTGTTTTTTTTCTTAGCATTCTGGAAATTGTATTGCTCGTGCCTGTCCTGTATCTTAACTCATGCTAATTATATTCATAATTAAATGTTAAACAAGAATGACTACAGCCAACTGGCTTGCACAGGTGTCTTTGTTATGAATGGTTTATTGCTTAGACAATAAATCACTGGACCCCAATCTGCGGTAATCTGTTCAATGAGAACCCCTTTAAATGTAGAGCTTCACGGTGTGCCATAAGGGCAGGATAGCATTTTGAAACCAGTACATGTGGGTAGGTGCTAATAGAATGGATTGTGCTGAAGCATGCCTTGTCTCCAAAATCCCTAGACTGCCTATTCTTTTATAGGATCTTATTCAGCTTTAATCCTGTCTTTATCTTTCTCTTTGTTTTAACCATCTGACAATCCATTAAGTTTGTCTACACTTTTATACATTAGTAAAACTAAATGCTTTTTCCATTCTTCTACACTCCATGGAACTGCTGTACTTAGAGCATTCCATATCTGTGGAGGAGAGGAAACAGTCACTGGCTCTTTAGAAGGAATGTCATTTGGTCCAAAAATACCCATATGAAAAGTATGTCTCAGTTCCATTTGAAAAAAGTGTGTTTCTAATTTACAGACAGATTCAGTCCTGGTGCACCAGTGATTCTCCATTGGTGTTACACGATGTAAGAGCTGAGCGAATATCATGGAGAATATTTACAAATGTTGCAGTGAATTAAAAACCAGATTGCATATTGCACACCTGTTGTACTCACTTTTCACAAATATTCAGCAGAGTGAAATGTTGTCCATACAAACAGTCATAGCAAATGGATTTTGGTTTTGTAGCCTACATTTGATTTGTGATTAAGAAAAAATTTGGGAGGGGGCAAAGGAAGCAACGAAGCAACCCACTTAGAATTTCATCTGTGGGGTTAGTAGAGGAGGAGCGAGAGAATGGAGGAGGAAAGAGGGAGAAAAGTTTGAGGCAGTCCTCCATGGAGGGAAAGAGAAACAAAAAAGGATGAGGAAACACTTATCACGTGTGATGAGATTCCTCTGAAAGACAGGTGAACTGAAGTTCTGATGAGGGCACTTCAGCCCTGTGGGATCACGTGGAGGATCTGCTGGGGAAAGGTGTTTCTCCTCATTGTCAGCAATGGGTGCAGCTTCCACCTCGAAGGAGTGATGTTCATGTTAGGAGGAGTAATGGCTTGAGGGAAAGCAGCTAATACAGCCTCACCTTCAGAATCCTATAGTTGCAACATTGATCCTCTCTTGGAGACTTCTGCACATTCACACACAGCCTGGTTATGGACAAGATGACGGAGCCCTTGATAAGGAGAAGAGGACCTGAGAGGAAAGGAAAAAGGAACTTGCTATGAGAGAAAAAAATGACTTAGATGAGAGGCATTGGTTTGTCTCCCATGCTGTGCCCTTCTCTTCTGTCTGTATACCTCCCTGCCATATAGGAGATCCTGCTGTCCCAGTCCCAGCACACTATGTGAAATACTGTTGTACATGGGACACTGCTTAGCAACAGAGAAGAAGGTGACTATGTTGTTCCTCAGCCTCTGGCCAGAATTCTGACATGGACACTGTCTTGGGGATCAGACCTAGGAATGCATATTTGCATCTGCACCAAAATTACTAATTTGATATTTACTGTGGTGAATGATGATGGTTCACTGAAAATTGAAAACCAGTAAATTAAACACTCATGATCCTTTGGTCTAGCCGAGTTGTGCTAAGTGCAGTGCCTGAGGTTAGGAGGGAAAGGTGCTACATCTGTGTTTCCTTATTACCCCAGACCACTTTGGTTTCTGGCATGAATGAGAGCAGAATCTGGGCTGCATTCATTTACACCAGCTGTAAGAGGATATGTGACTGCAGCCTTCACAGCAAGGACCATGCCAGTCCCCTTGGCTACAGACCTGGTAAAATGGCAGTTAAACAAACAAGGTAAGGCTCTGGCAATACCTTTAGTAGCTGGGACCATGTAGGCATGTGTCAACCTCAATTACTTTGTGCAAGAGTGATAGGAGAAATTAATTTTAAATCAATAAAACATTACAACAGCCTAATTTTTCTAGAAGTGATATCTCTGAGAAGGCCTGAGTCAAGTGGCTGATAAAGGTGGTGGTGTGGGGGGTTAAATGTTTTAAAAAATCCACCAACTAGTCCTGCTCTCTCCCTGAGAGAATCAACCATCAGATGACTTAGCTAGAACCTGCTCATTTATTACAGCAGCACATACCCAGTCAGGGAGAAGAAATAATACCATGTTGCTAGGGTGGGCAATCACATGATAATACAAGTACTACAGAGAATACATACAGTGAACACAGTTTGAAATGTGGTTGCATGAAACATTTGTCAAATCGTACTGGTGTTTAAGTATGAGGGCAGGTTCTGTGTTCCTACCAAGAGTGGGACAGAGTTCAGTCAAAGTTAATGTGGTTTATACTGTCTCTTGAGGGACACAAATTGTGGAAACCTGCTGCTGGAAAACCTGACAATCTGGCCATGGAAAAGCATCCTTGGCAGCTGTACGTGCACCTGCTGTACTGGATGACAGCTGAAAAGAGGAGACGAGTAAGAAAAAGTGAGGGAATGGAAGAAATAAGTAATGCCACAAGTCTGCCTCCCTTTTAAAGTGATGGCAGTGAATAGGCAGTACAAAGGCAACCTGTTCAGCACAAATTCATCGCACTCCACTTGTATTTTTCTTCTGTTAAATGGTATTTCCGTAAGTTGGCTCCACTGTACATAGAGAACAAGTATTAAATTTTAAATATCCATGATCTTAAAACTGAATAAAATAACACGTTTCTTCCCAAAAAGTCAAACAGTTGCTGTTCGAGTCTCTTAGATATGAAAATGTAAGTCTGTTAACTTGGCTCATGTAGGCTATGTCTATAGTAGGTCCAGATTGAAAAACCCTTACTCACCTTGATGAGCAGTTACTCACACAAATGATTTCATGGACATCAGTAACTCTGCCTGTATGATCAACTGTTCATTAATGTAACTAAGGGGTTCACAATCTGGCCCTTATCAAATAAAACATTGTATGCAAGTAGTGCTGCCCTGCAAATCACTGTAAAATTTACCCACCCAGGCACAAAATCTACATGCCTACATTTACTATTATAATGTTGCTTAAAATCAAATTGTATTTTACTCAACCATAAAAAGAAAATGACGTTAGCCAAGTGGGCATGCAGACTTTTGCAAGATTTTAGTGGCCTAAAAGATTGGGGATAACTAATAGCGTTTAGATGCAAGTGCATGTCTGCATAAGTCCTTCTGGAGCTCACTGATTTTTCATAACCAATAACCAAGTAACAGGAATCTTGACTCCAAAGCAAAAATGAAACATCTTCCAAAGCGGTCTGACCCACTCTGGTTAGCGTAGTGAGCTAATGGAGAGAAACATCCTGACGGTGCACATGGCAATAAGGCAGTGTCAAGCATAACACTGCTAGTAAAAGACAGAAGGTCTGGAGTTAGCGCATAGTCAAGGCGTCATGTAAGGAATGGCTGTTATGGGTGCAGAAGGAGTGTGGGGTGAACCGTGAATAGAGCTCAAATCTCCAACCAAAATGTCCTGTCCACCATCACTAACTGCTGCAGCTGCTGTTAAGGGGAAAGGGGGACTGGGAGAAAGACACATGGGTGCCTACAAGACTAAAGTGAGTGCTGAGGGCAAGTGAGGGAAGCATGCAAGCTTCAGCAGTTCTTTTTGTTTATTTAAAAAAAAAGGAGAGAGAGGCAGAGAGGGCTTGCCCAGCAGGCAATTTTATACACGCTTCTGCAGTTCCAACCCTTGGCTACCAAGTGCCACTTTTAGAATGGTGTTTTTTCTCTGCTCATGTTTGATTTGCATCTGTAGCTCCACATTCACCCAGAACTAACCCACATGCTCTGCAGCTGAGTTCTTTGCTCATTTTTCTTCATACTGTAGATTGGGAGCACCTCATGCACTCAGACTCCAGCATGCAAGTTTAAGTGTATTACCATAAAAAAAAACCTGGCCCACTGTGCGAATACAAATCCTCTGCAGAGAGCTATCAAAACTGTGGAGACAGTAACCACCGAATGAAATGTTAGTAGGATTTGATCCAAGATAAGTGTTTTCTATTTGAAGCTGTAGCTGTCCCTTATTTTAGATGGTATTTCTGAATCACACCCTCAAAATGGGGTCTTTTGGCATATGCTGTAGGCTGATGACAGGCAAAATGAGGAAATTCTGTCTCAGAAATCTCCAAAAATAATCTTAGGCTTGACATAACACACCATGTCATAAAGTGATATAAGCACATAAACACAAAGCAGGGTTTAAAATTTAAAGGAGAATAATCCTATTTTGAGATGAGATACTTTCCATCAATTTGGATAACAAATATCTGATCCAGAATATAGGCACTAGGCTTTTAATGCTGAGAAGTCTTAATGTGTGCCATTCCCATTAGTTAGCAACTGTGGCAGTTTGCTGACTACCACCATTATCTGATAGTGGATCAACATACCTCTACCATTATACACATACACGCAATATTTCTATCTGGAAATAAATATCTCCTCTATTGCCTTTAACCCCTCAGTGCCAGTGATCCAGAGCTCCCATTGCCAAACACTGATGCAAAATGCATTAATGCTTAGCATTCGGAAATTCCAACTCCTAGTGCCAAAAGGTTCATAAATGTAGTAATGAAACCCCTTGACTCAAAGTGAGCACTATTTAACAGAACAAGCATGAACAGCCTTTAGGAGATTTTTGCAGCTGGATTTGTTCCACTGTGTCAGAGCTCAACCTCTGAGATAGTAGTTTTAAAAACTGTGCAAGTCTAAAAAAAAAAAAAACTCTCAAGAAATGTGAAGAAACTCATGAAAAGAGGAAGTAATTTACAGCACTGCAACCTACATGAGAAAGTAGACACCAGGAGCAATGAAGTATGAATTCAGTGGCAGATGTCAAGGTCTCCGGGAACTGTCCACCAAGCTTTATTTTGCACATGTTCCTGAAAAACTAAACTGAGTGCTTTGTGTGATAATTTACAAGCAAATCAGTGTCAATAAATCAGAATTGTGTAAGCAGTCATGTTTATTATATTCCTGTTGCTTAATATTCATGATAGTAATTTATTTTTATAGTACAGTTTCACTGTTATCTTCTCCGATGCCGTAACTTTGAGTCAAACAAGCTGCAGAAGGACAAGGTCAGATAACCATTTAAAGACTGTAAAAGTTCATTCACTCAGTGAAATGTGCTCAACTGCATGTTCCTTTGGAAATACTTCACAAAATTGTTGAAGTTGTTCCGGAAAATATATATATATGTGGCTTTTATGATTCTTTAAAGCATTTTAGCATTATTCATTTACCAAAACATCATTACAAAACAGGAAGCACAAAATTGCAGCATGGAGACCAACTGTGGAAAATAATGCTCCTTAAAGTACCAAAATTACAAAGTTGAATCAACATCAGATGGATTTTAGTGTCAAAGCTTTAATTAGGGTAGTGCCTTTTCCCCTAAAATATAGCTTCAAAATAGTTATTTAAAACCTTGAGATATTTGTTCTGAAATAACAGAACAGGCTAGTTTCACAAAAGGACTTATGTGCCTAATTGCCACTTTAGATGCCTAAATCCCAGAATCTGCCCCCACTGGGATTCACTAAGCCCCTGCTCAGGTGCCCTTTAGTTTTGTAGGTACCTAAACTCACCTGGCACCTACATGTTTTCATTAAAAGTTCCCTCAGCTTTGTTTCTGCCTCTGAACATGTGTACAACAGTCCATGCCAGGTGTCTGCATGCCCAAGCCCCAGAGCGATTCACAAACCATGGAAAGATAGGCATTCCTCTGCCTAACTCGCCTGCAGGGCCTGATCTACTAGGTGTGTTCAGAACGTGCCCACTGGATCAGGCCCTTATAAATGCATTTACACAAAACTGCCAGGGAGGAGCAGAAAGAGGACTTCCCTCATAATTTTTACCTCAGTGGCTAGGGGACTCACCTGGAATGTTGGAGACCCAAGGATCCTGTCCCACTATTACAGTGATTTTTTTTTAATTATATGTCCACAGTGGAATATCTTCAATAGGAGGGATTGAGAGCACCCCACATCAGAATATCCTATAGATTAGTGGCTCGAGCACTCACCTAAGACAGGAAAGAGCCCTGTTCAAATCCTTTTGCCCACTTTGGGGAAGGAGAGACTCAAACTGGGTATCTCCCACATCCCAGGTGAGTACCCTAAGTTCTGGACTAAAAGTTATGAGGAAAGTTGTGTTCCTGCCCTCCTGGGCTTCTTGCTAAAATACGGTAGGCGCCTAACCACAAAAGAGGGTTTGTGGCTGAAAATCCCAAGCAGAGGGAGGTACCTCCCTGCAGTCCAGATTTAGGTGCCTATCTCCAAGTCACACCACTTGGCTTGACATCTCCCACTGGGTAGTCTCCTACTGTGCTGGCTTTTGCAAATCCCATTCTCAGGCACCTGTCTCTCATCATTCATTGTATGTGGTACAAAGCAAAGGCAAGGATGGGGGCAATCTCAGGTGCTAGGGTGGGAAAAGGCAGGGTGGGGCGGGGACTTTGGGGAACAAGTGGCATGGGGGTGGGGCGAGGGTGGTGCAGGGGCAGGAAGAGGCAGCGGGGAGGTCAAGCACCCACCAGGCAGAGGGGAAGTTGGTGCCTATATTCTTTCCAGCAAGTTAAAGAAGCATGGGCTGGATGAATGGACTATAAGGTGGATAGAAAGCTGACTAGATCATCGGGCTCAACGTGTAGTGATCAATGGCTCCATGTCTAGATGGCAGCCAGTATCAAGCAGAGTGCCCCAAGGGTAGGTCCTCGGGCCGATTTTGTTCAATATTTTCATTAATGATCTGGAGGATGGCGTGGACTGCACCCTCAGCAAGTTTGCAGATGACACTAAACTGGGAGGAGTGATAGATACACTGGAGGGAAGGGCTAGGATACAGAGGGACCTAGACAAATTAGAGGATTGGGCCAAAAGAAATCTGATAAGGTTCAACAAGGAGAAGTGCAGAGTCCTGCACTTAGGACAGAAGAATCCCATGCACTGCTACAGACTAAGGACCGAGTGGCTAGGCAGCAGTTCTGCAGAAAAGGACCTAGGGGTTACAGTGGACGAGAAGCTGGATATGAGTCAACAGTGTGCCCTTGTTGCCAAGAAGGCTAACACCATTTTGGGCTGTATAAGTAAGGGCATTGCCAGCAGATCGAGGGACGTGATCATTCCCCTCTATTCGGCATTGGTGAGGCCTCCTCTGGAGTACTGTGTCCAGTTTGGGGCCCCACGCTACAAGAAGGATGTGGAAAAATTGGAAAGAGTCCAACGGAGGGCAACAAAAATGATTAGGGGGCTGGAGCATGTGACTTATGAGGAGAGGTTGAGGGAACTGGGATTAATTAGTCTACAGAAGAGAAGAATGAGGGGGGATTTGATAGCTGCTTTCAACTACCTGAAAGGGGGTTCCAAAGAGGATGGATTTAGACTGTTCTCAGTGGTACCAGATGACAGAACAAGGTGTAATGGTCTCAAGTTACAGTGAGGGAGGATTAGGTTGGATATTAGGAAAAACTTCACTAGGAGGGTGGTGAAGCTCTGGAATGGGTTACCTAGGGAGGTGGTGGAATCTCCTTCCTTAGAGGTTTTTAAGGTCAGGCTTGACAAAGCCCTGGCTGGGATGATTTAGTTGGGGATTGGTCCTGCTTTGAGCAGGGGGTTGGACTAGATGACCTCCTGAGGTCCCTTCCAACCCTGATAGTCTATGATTCTATGTAGGTGGCCATGTCGGTATTCTAGGGAGCACCACCCGTAATTTAGTAGGTAGCTCACTATGTATCTTTGGCACTGTATTAGAGGGTATTGCTGGTTGCAGTTTCATTCTTTTGGGTGAGATGTGGTCATTAAAGATCCCATAGGAATTTTTTTAAAGTGTTTTAACAGCATTGTTCTGGGCATATTTCAGCTACAGTAATTGCATTCTGCCTACTAAAATTTCCCCTTCCATTTGCATAGGGTCAGGCATTCTTCGTTTTCTGTCTGTTTATTGTGATGTAGCATTTTTCTATGGTATTGAACAATTGTAGCCTTTCACCTCGGAGGCTACAGTATTTCAATGGTAGAAGTAGCATTCAGTTTTGAAAGTGCTTGAGGATAAAAGGCACTGTATAACTATACAGTTACCTTACTGGTCTGGGCCATTGGTTTTCTTTTAAGGAAGAGATTTTTGATGAAGCTGTACTGAGTATTGTACATAATCAATTGGTTTTCATCTATGTACATATTTTTCATTAGACAGTAAGCTGAGACTACAAAAAAATTGCTGATGGGATGAACAGAATGTAAACTCACCTAATCACACAAAGATTTTGAGGGTTTTTTATGACAGAAAGAATGCCTGTGATTCAAGAAATGGGAAAGATAAGCAGACTGAAAACATTTTTATTCTATGTGTAGACTATCATTAAATGTATTTAAATTTATACCCTATAATTATTATGATTGTAGCAATTAATCAATCAACTGATTAACATGTAGGGTCAGTAGGACCTAGTGCTCTTATCTTGAAGCTTGAATTAATTAATTATCTCTTACCAACATTATGATTTTCCACTTGTGTATCCAGTTTGTATAAAGTGTCCCTATTGACAAAATAGATACCGGTTTTTCTACGTATTGAGTTAGGTATGTGAAGCTACTGATGTACCTTTACTAATTTGCTATCAGAATTTTAAATGAGTTAAAATATTTTAAGCTTTGCATAATTTTAACTCCTTGTTATATTCTAATTATCCAGGTTCAAATGATTTGTTTTCAGTGTAGCAACTTAAGAGCTCTCATCTGTTCAAGAGGAGTCGATTCAACTGGTGTATATTGTTTTAGTGATATAATTCTGTGTTAATTATGCTACAAGACAGTGCAGTCTTTATACTCAGGGTATGTATATAGACTGTGAGTGGGTGCAGATTTTTTTGTTCCACAGCCCAATAGATCTCACTGTTTGATATTCAAGCTTTTCCTGATACTCCCTTTTTTTTATCTCATAGCATTACTTCTAGCTAATACCATAATTTATTATGCTAAATAATTATTCTCACTCCTTGGGGTAAAACTCTGGCCCCATTTAAGTCAACAGCAAAACTTCCATTGACTTCAATGGGGATATGAAGGAAAGTGTAGGTCCGCTACTTAGTGGAGAAGGAGAGCTATTAACTGATGACATCAAGAACAGAAGGCTAAGGTGTTTAATGCCTATTTTGCTCCGCTCTTCACTAAAAAGGTTAATGGTGACCAGTTACTCAACACATTAATGTTAACAACAAGGGAGAAGGAATGCAAGCAACAGTAGGGAAAGATCAGGTTAAAAAATATGTGGACAAGTTAGATGTATTCAAGTCAGCAGGGCCTGATGTAATGCATCCTAGAATACTTAAGGAACTAGCTGAAGCAATCCCGGAACTATTAGTAATTATCTTTAAGAACTTCTGGAGGATAGTTGAGGTCTCAGAAGACTGGAAAAAGGCAAACATAGCACCAGGGCCGTCACTACCTATTCTGGGGGCCCACCGTAGTCCCCTTCCCCCCCAATGGAAGGGGAAAGCTTCACGGGGGGCCTGGCTTGGGGGGCAAAGGGGAACCACCTCACAGCACTCACCGGTGGCGTGGAGCAGGTCCCTGCACTTCCCACTGCCGACGAGTGCAGGCCTGGCCCTGCTGCACTCCTCAGGAGCGGGAAGAGGCAGGGCTGGGGTGGAGCAGAGGTGGGAAGAGGCAGGGCAGGGGCTGGACCAGCACACAGCTGCGCAGGGCACCAGGAAATTTGGTGCCCCAAGTTTCCTGGTGCCCTATGCAGCTGCATACTTTGCGAATGGGTGAGGACGGCCCTTCATAGAACCTATTTTTAAAAAGGAGAACAAAGAAGACCTGGGGAATTACAGATAACTCAGCTTATTTTTGATATCTGGAAAGATACTGGAACAAATTATTAAGCAATCATTTTATTAGCACATTAGGATTATGAAGAAGCACTATAGGGTTATAAAGAATAGCCAGCATGGATTTGTCAACAACAAATCATGCCAGACCAAACTAATTTCTTACTTTGACAAGGTTACTTGCCTAGTGGATGGGGGGAAAGGAGTAGACATGATATATCTTGATTTTAGTAAGGCTTTTGACATGGTCCTACATGACATTCTCATAAGCAAAGCAGGGAAATATGGTCTAGATGAAACTACCATGAGGTGAGTGCACAACTAGTTGAAAGACCATACTCAAAGAGTAGCTATCAATGGCTCACTATCAAACTCAGAGGGCATATGTAGTGCAAGGGCGGCTTAACACATGGGCTCATGACCAATTTGGGGGCCCCTGCAGGAGCGCTGGAGCCCGTATAGAAGGGGGGGCACTGGTGGCAGAACTGTGGCCCCTCCCCCTGTTCCTCCTCTTCCCGCTGAGGCCCCACCCTCTGGCCAGGCCAGAATCCAGAGCTGGGCTGTGGTAAGAGCTGCCCAGAGAACCCAGGCCATTGTGGGGGGCCCTGGACCCTCCACCTGCCCTGGCCAACGCACCCTGGGGACAGGTGGAGGGTCTGGGTCTCCTCACAGAGATCCAGGATCCCTGGATGGCTCTTGACACAGCCAGGTGCCCATACATTATGTTTTGGCTGGGACAGTCCCCTTTTTTAAGCCCTGCCCTGGACATCCCTTTGACAAAAAGGGGCTCTAGGGGCTGAGTGACAGTGCTAGGGTCAGGCCCACCAGGGGAGGAGGTGGGCTCAGGCGAGTAGCTTGGACCAGTTCCGCTCAGCAGCAGAGAGGAGAGGTACTTTGGCCAGCTCTGCACAAGAGGGGGAGGGAGGCTTGAGCCAGCTCTGCACACATGAGAGCGGGGTGAAACAGCTTCAGTGAGGAGAGACTGAGGAAGTGCCACGTCAGAACATCCCATAGCCCAGTGCCAAGGGCATTCACCTGAAAGGTGGCAAATCCTTTTCCTCGGCCAATTTGGGGGCCCCTGCAGGAGTGCTGGAACCCATATAGAAGAGAGGGGGGCACCGGTGGTCTCTCCCACATCCTAGATAAGTACCCTGACTGCTCAGGTAAAAGTTATAAGGGAGGTTGTCCTCCTTTGTGCACATGCTGGTCTTCTTGCTAAACTTGTGTAAGCACCTAACCACCAGACAGAATTTTCAGGTGTGAATCCCAAGCAGAGAGAGGTGCCTCCCTGCAGCCCAGACTTAGGCACCCATCTCTAAGATAGGAGTGGGCCTTAGCACACGTGCTTCAGTTTGGCATCTCCCTAAGCGAGACCATGTAGCATCTTGGCTTTTGTGAATCCCATTCTGAGGTGCCTATCTTTCCCCATTAATTATATAGGGAGCCTACTCGCCTAACTCAGACTCTGTGAATCCCAGTGACTATTTCCTCTTCACCTCAGAGGTGGTACCTCTATGAATACAGCCCACATTTTTAGTGGCCTTTTTTCCCCCTGACATATTACTTTGTCAATGTGTGTCTAATTTACTATTTCTTATCAGCCCTAGGTCTCATTTCACATTACTGGTTTCTCCCTCCTGTTGAAAATTAGTGATTTGGATGATTTTCTGTATATATTTTCCTATTATTTTAAGTTCATAGTTGACAGCTTAAAGCCAGCCTGATAAGCCCTGACAGTTTTGAACCTAGAAATAGGCTCCTTGTCTGCTCAAATTGAGCCCACCTAACGATTAGTCACCCCTCATCCCAGAAAGCATTCAGATAATCTGTGAATCCAGAGCCCTGTTTTCTACGCCACTGGCACATCCATTAGTTGGTCTCCAGGTTTCTTTCCTTCACTTGTGCTTGGCAGCAGAACGATATCTCAGAGGTTCATCTGCATCTATTCCATTTTATGTTCTCTTCCCAACCCCATGAAACCATTATTGAGTGTCTCAACTCTTCCTGTACAGCTGCTGTTTTCTCTCATATAGATTTCAAGGCATAGGAATTCCCGGCATTATTTCAGATATCCCTCATTCTTAATATTGCCATGAGTGCTGAGACGCCTTATGTACTGTACTTCTGAAGGGGCTCTTATGGGTCCCTTTGACCCTTTCTTTTCTTGTCTTTTCCCTTTTCATGAAAATACTAGGAGTATCACTGGGCCCAGAAGCTTCCACCACTCTACCACCTCATTGAAATATTTGACTCAACAGGCTCTTTTATCAAAGCAGATAGCAACAGCTACACCTGAGAGTGCAGGAGGCCATCTAGCTACCCAAATTCTCACACCAGATCCAGTAAAATCTAGGCCCAGGGGCCTCTCTTTACACTTCTCACATTGTGAACTGACGCAGCAGCTGGAAGCAACCTTCACAGCTGCATGACATCATCATTCACTTGACTTTGAAACTTGGATGCTGGATTTATTCCCCCATTTTTTCATTTGATAGTTGGTCCATCATCATCTCATTCTTCTCTTACTTCTGCCTAAGCTCACTCTCTATGTCATATTCTTTCTCAACTCCCTGCTTCCATGTAGTTTTCCCACTCCTTCTTTTACCCTAACAATCTCTTACTCTCCCTCACTTCCCAGTTCCCTCCATGTCTTCCAATGTGTTTGTACAACACCTACCACAATGAGGCCCTGATCCTGATTAGTGCCTTTGGGGGCTACTATAATATAAATAAATAATAACTGCTAAAGAGCAAGCTGTGCTTTCTTCAGCCATGTTGCCAGAGTTCTTATTCTAGAATTTTTATTGCAAGTGATCATGCACACGGTAGTTTTATTTTCAGGTCCTAGGTGGAACTGGCAGTAGAAGCAGTTTGCAAGTTCTTGCTCTGAAGTATAAACTTAGCAAAATCAGGCATGGAAATCACTGATGGAGTATACATATGGAACTACAAAAATGCCACTTTTATCCATTCACTTTCCTGACCGTAACCACGTTTTCACACTGTCAGCACTTCCATTATAAACTCCTTTTTTTGTCAGAGGTTTATAACGAGAATGTAAAGATTTGCTATGGGCTAAATCTCTATCCAAGAGCAAATGTTTATACCAATTTTGAAAACAATCAGCTTGCCCATTTGTAGTTATGCATGTGTTCATCATCTGTTATTGCTTGTCCAATGCTCTGCAACTTCTGGAAAGAAAAAGAGACATCTGGAGGGGGAAAAAATTGCTATCCTGCAGATACAGTGTATGTTCTCCTGAGTTGTTGAATAAGGTACCATGTAAATGCCGGTTTTCAATTTATACTAATATTTTGCTTTACCAGGTTGAATTAGCTCTTAAAAATAATTAAGCCTTTTTCTGCTTGTTAATTATTTACACTATGGTTGAATCTAGAGATGAACATAGCCTATGTTTGTGCATTATTGTCAAACAGGTGATAATTCTTACTATTTTGTTAATTACTTTAATTGTTCTGCAAATACTTCCTGTGAACACGTTTCAGCCTGTGATTTGGTCCTGAAGTGGTGGCTATCATTTTTCCCTCAGTTATTTGCACTGTATAATTTAGTCATTTAAATAACATGGCATTGTTCATGTTCCCGACTGGATTACCTCAATTTAATGGCTAATCTACATGCAGTTTTTGTGCTGCTTTGACTATATTGTGTTAGAAATCAATGTAGTTACATTTGTGCAAACCCACAGTGTGGACACGGATATAACAACCTTTATAACCTCCAGATATAAGGACCTAGTACAGCCGTGTCCACACTAGGGGATTGCACCAGTTTCTAAACTGATACAGTTAAAGCAATACAAAAACTGTATAGATACCAGCCCTTAAAAACTTTTCATTTGGAAAATAATTTATTAAGCATTTTATAACTAGTTGACAAATCATTGTGCCAATAATAGAAAGGGTCTTCAAAATGGGCTTGAGAAAACATCTGGTATGAATACTCTCAGATATATTTAGCCATGCTTGTATTCACAATGCTTGTGTCTTCGAGAATAAAAGTGCTCACCTGACTGTTCATGAATACACAAACATCAGCAAAGTAAGTCAGCAGGTTTGATTTGCAAGAACATCCATGGAGCTTTTTTTTTTTTTTTTTTTCTTTTGTTCACCCAGCTGTGCTCTCATCTGGGGATCTAAGAATATTTTAAGATCCTAACTGTGAGCTAATTAACTGTCACAAAATCATTGTGAGGTAAGTAGGTAAGAGAAAGATTCTATAAATTTCACAGAGGGTACGTCCAGACTACTCGCCAGATCGGCGGTTAGCGATCCATTTATCGGGGATCGATATATCGCGTCTCATCTAGATGCGATATATCGATCCCCGAATGCGCTCCCGTCGACTCCGGAACTCCACCAGAGCAAGCGGCGGTAGCAGAGTCGACGGGGGAGCCACGGCCGTCGATCCCGCGCCGTGAGGACAAGAGGTAAGTCGAAATAAGATATGTTGACTTCAGCTACGGTATTCCCGTAGCTGAAGTTGCATATGTTACATCGACACCCCTCCACCCCACCCCCCAGTGTAGACCAGGACAGAGAGTAAACTGGAGCTCAGAGAGATTTGCGATTTGCCTGAGGTCACAAGTAAGTCAGGGGCAGAATCAGGCATAAAACAGTCCTGACTCCGTCTCGTGCTCTAATCACTTTTACTCTGTTATACTCCCTCTCCAGGCTATACTTACATTGATCCTTAATGGACTACAGCTTTTTTTTTTCTCACTTATAGAGGGAAGGTAGTAAGAGCAACAACATGTGAATCACTTCTCATAAGCATAAAGGCTGCAACATACCAAATTATAAGTATTATTATTTTTGTTGTTATTGTGTATATTAGGGTGGGGCCTAAAAGCCCCCGTCAGAATTGGGGTCCCGTGACACTAGGTGCTATGTAAACAAAGGAAAACACCATATTTCTACAAGTTTATGCACATATCCTTTTGTGGAGTGTTTACACCGTGACAGCCTGTCAGACTTTTTTACATTGGTGTGGATGTCAATATACCGTGTAAATGATAGCATTTTGATTTTTAATATCCTGGGGCCCCCTCTAATGAAAAATGGCAGTTTTTTAGCTTTGTTTATCATGCTTTTTATTTACACTTTGTTAGATGTTTCTGTGAAATTGTGTCCTGTGTATTATAGCACACCTCTGTTGGGAGATTATGGACCAAATCATGGGGTCTAACTAAGCACAAGTCCTAGGGACTTGGACAGGTGGCTTCTAAACACCTTTGCATTATCCTGATCTTGTGGCCACACTCCAGTGGGTGCAGTGAAGGTGCAAAATGCTGATATAACTTGTACCAACTGCTGATAGCCTCAAGGCGCTAATAGAGCAGCTGTGCATTGGTGGGTCACGGGAATGGACTGGCCATGCCTGTCTGCACTTGCTGGAAGAGTGTGTGGCATAGGAGCCACTAAGGCAGCTGTAAGAAGTCACTACAGGATCCTCTATGCTGGACAATCCTTCGGTAGCATTAGAGCAGTTTTGAACTGATGGAGCCCTATGGTTCTAGTGTAACTTTGGGGGAAAGGTGGTAAATCAGGCAGTCTGTGTATAAATCTTAAATTGTTGGTGGATTGTGAGCTAACTAGTAACTTCCATTTCATACGGGGGAGTGCAGGTGCTTGAATATCTACAGTATCCTACAAGCCACTTTTTCTTTGTAAGATGGGCCTTGAGATATATTTGCAATGGGAGCAACAGGTGATGCCAGTGAGTGAATGATTCTAGAGCCTGGTGTGTAGGGCACTTACCTTTGTGATTATTTATCCAAAATACAACAGCTTCAACAGAAGAGATTGAAAGAGAGCGGTGAGGGCACTTTCCTCAGTGATGAAAGACTCTTGTTCAAATCCTTTCTCCCTATCAGCCAGAGGGAAGAGCTGTACCTGGTTCTCCTACATCCTGGCAGGAAGTTATAAGGTGAGCAGCAGCACCACCATACCACTTCCAGCATTTATTGCAAGAATGATCTTAGGTGCCTGACTCTAGGAGGTGGTCACAGCTGAGAGTCCCAAGCAGAGATAGGTGCCTCCCTGCAGCCCAGACTTAGGTACCTAACTCTGTGGGTAGGTCTATACTGCAGCTGGGAGCATTCTTCCCAACTCAGCTAGACAGACACAGACTACCTGAACTCTAACTAGCACCTAAAAATAGCAGCACGGCGAGGGGGAGCACAGACAGCAGCTTGGGTTAACCATCTGAGCACAAACTCACTCGGCCCCCAAGCATGTACTCTAGCTGGCCCAAGTCTCTGTCTGTGCTACCCCTGGCTACTCTGCTGCTTTTAGCATGCTGACATGCATCTTTATACCCGAGCTGGGAAGCATGCTCAGAGCCGCAATGTAGAGATACCCTGTGAGGGGATGAGTCTTAGGGCACACTCTTTTAGTCAGGATCTCCCATTGGTTAGTTTAGGTGGCTCCTCACTCAGTGTGCCCATTCTCAGGCAGCTCTCTCTCCCCAGTCAATGTATAGTGAGCCGGAGCATCTAACACAGGGCTGTGATTCATAGTGATTTTCTTGGTGCCTAAAAGTTAGCCACAAATATACAAACCAAAACTCCAGATGCATTAAGTGTGGCTACACTCTTCTGGTTCTACTTTTTATTTCCATGCCACTAAACCAAACACAATGTTGTTCAGGTACCTTGCACTGAGTCCCTGTCCTCCACGTTTCACAGTCAAGGGTCTTGAAGGCCCCAGGTGTATTGGTTATCTTACCAAAGAAAAGGGATGCAATCTCATTTAAACCACAAATCCCACATAGCCATGTCTTTTTGAAAACAGCCAGGGTCTCAGAAGGGGGATACACATTTATATGGAACACCAATAGCTCCTCCCAGAGTCTTTTCCCACCCACCATGGCCCATTTTAACATAACATTCTGATCCCAAAGTGTGACTGTTGGGCCACCCTCCAATTCCAACTCCAACCACCATAGAAATGTTGTCCCAGGAACATCAATGATTAGTTAACTACACCCTACCCCTCATCCCTTTAAAAAAAAAACCTTTATATTCTCCATAAACACATTGACCTAAGCATCTGACCACTGGCCCCAGCTTCTCTGTGAACCTCAGGCCTCCCTGATGGAAACCATAAATGTTCTAGCAACCTGACTTATTTCTCTCCTGATGGTGAATTACTGTGGCTGGATGTAATGCACCTGTCGGCTCACTCCTGCAAATTGGCCTCACTTCATGCTTTTGGCCAGAGGGTCCACTTTTTCAATCTGTTCTCTGACACCCAAGCCCCCCACTCTAAGTCTCTGGCTTACTTGGCTAGCTGCCAGGGTGAGCAGAATCTGTGGCCGAGACTTCCTCCTCTCTCTTGGACCCTGACAGCCAGTCAGGCTCTATTCTTGTTCTTGGTTCCTCTCTGTTCCTCCAGTGAGAGACCCAGGGAGAGGTGGTGAAGGAATCTAGGGTAGGAAGCACTGAAAAGCTCTCTCAAGAAGGAGAGGGAGTCACAGTAGCAGCAATGAGAGCTACTGTAGCTACTGCCAAAGGAGCATAACGCCATCTTGGGTATGTGGGAGAACCGGGGGAGACGTACTTAAAAGAAAGGAGAAAACTGACAGACTTGAGGGGGAGTGAGACTAGAAAGAAAGGGGTCTAGGTGGAGAATGGGTGACTTGGAAGGGATGATTAATTGACAGAGACAGGGTAGGGGAAATTAGGAATTGGCTGAGGAGGAGAACTGAGGGACAGAGATAAGGAACAGAGGAACTTGTTGGAGATGTTCATCAGGTGGGAGCAGGCAGTGAGACTAATGGATTTCAGAGCAGAATTAAATCAGTGGAAGTGAAAAAATGAATAGAATGGGGTGGAGGAAAAATGAATGCACTGAAGGTGGGAGAATTAATGGAATATGGGTAGAAGAGTGATGTATTTGTGTGAAGGCAACTAATGGGGAGAACTGATCGATTTGTGGAGTTGAGTAGTGGATTGCCCAGTTTTGCATCTAAAATTTACTTAAACATGCATATATGAATGTTATGCACATTTTTTTCTTTTTCTTTTCTTTTTTTGCTGTGCAAATATAGGCAGATCTGTAAGATTACAAACTGCACCAGTGCAGTGTTGAGAAAGTATTGCATGAGAAGCATGAAATCCCATTTGGTTTTCCCTGTACATTAACCCCAGTTCCACACATTGATGAACAACTGAGATCTCTAGACCACTTACATCATAAGCTGGCTTCACAGCAATTTACCATGATATCTCAGAAGTGTCAAACTCCAGTTGCAATCCCAGGTCTAGCCTCACAGCAATATTCTGACCCAGTAGACAAGCCTGTTGACAAGGTGTCTGGAGTGGCTCAGGAGCATGAGTTCCACCCTTAGGGCAGGCTGTTAAGAAAACAGGGCACAAAGCCCACACTGGTTGTGAGTTATATGCTTAGATTTCACCAAGTGTGATATTCCTCAAACACTATAACAGCCTTAACATGGAGTCACCAACAGACCCTTTGGGTACCTCGGTCTGTCTTGCCACCCTGTCTTTGCGATAGATGGTCCCTTACACCAAAAACCACAATATTCAAGTTACTCCCAGTCTCAAAGGACCAGTTGCTTACCCCAGGTCAATTGCACCTTAGATCCTATACCAAAGAAAACTTTTGTAGACAATGCTATGCTAAATTAACTAAAGATTTATTAACTGAGAAAAAGAAATGAGTTATTTACAAAGTTAAAGCAGGTAAACATACACACATGCAAATGAGTTATGGTCTTAGATTCCAAAAGGTAATACACGCTGCTGTAATATGCAAGCTTTCTATATCCTCTATGGGTAACCAAGGCTAAGCAGCTGGGGATCCCTTGCTTATGTGTAGAAATCTTGCCCTCTCAAAGTCCCAAGAGCATAGAGATCCAGTTTCTTCTGGTCAGAGATTTTTATTCCCTTCCCATAGAGTCCTCCTGCACGTCTCTTCTTCATGATTATGGGGGAAGCAATCAACAAAGTCTTTGTCTTTTGATGTTTCAGAATGGTTCATTTGGTTCCAATGGGCCTTCATGTGAGTAGGACCTAACTCCTTTTGTAGGAAGCGTGCCTTTACATTAATTAATGTTTCTTTCATCTTTGGTGAGTTACACAGTTACAGAGGTGTACATTCAAACACGTAATATAACCTTATAACATGGAGTACAGATGTTAAGTGTGATTAACATATGCAGCAATTTGCAAGCATTTTGTAAAGTCTAAACATATTCTTATAAACCTAATGTCTTATTTAACAATGCTAACAGACAAGTGAGCCAGACTGGTTTCCAGCTATGCATTTGTCAGTGTTCAGCTGGAGTCTAGTGGCTTTGGCATGAGGTGGTACCCGGTATGCCAACATCACACTTGTATCCACAGATTCAAGCATTCACGGGAAATCTACTGACAATGACCTCATATATTGGGGATCCATCTTCTGCTGTTGCTGCTGTTGTTTTTGCCACTGTTGCTGAGTGCTTCCTTATTAACTTGGTGAGCAGGATAGCTGAACTATCCTTTGGATTATCGACTTCTTTCCCTCACAGGTGGGCCCTGAAGATAGCTTAGTTTATGGACTTATGCTACTCTCAGATCTGCACTGTGAAGGGAAAAGAGCTCCATCAGTCCTGAGCATTTGCCATTCTACTGCATTGTCAGCCACTAAAGCAGGGATGGTGCAAAGGAGACAAACCAATGATCAGAACTGCCATTTCTTACATACTGTCTGAAATACATAGTTTCAGTGACGCCTTTTTCTATGGCTCTTACCTGCTCATGCCATTTTACACTGCCTGTAGCAATGGCAGCTGAGCTCTGCTCCATGTTGTGCTCTCTGTGGCTGAGCCCCATTTCCAGCTGCCTATCCTGAACCCCTTCTGCAATGTAGCAAAGTCACATAGGAGATATTATCACTTTTGATGGCAGCTATAAGTTGTCTATTATATTTGCCCTGAGAAGGGAACATATAAAGCAGCTGTTTCTCTACCTCCTCTTCACTATTCCAGGCATACCTTCCTCCAACCTTCACAGTTCTCAGATCTTAGCTGGGGAGGCTACAGAGGCAGCAGCATCCTATGTAACCAGCTCTCCCTTCCACATGCCCAGTGCTCACACATTGGCTACAGAATATATGTGGAGGATCAGTGTAATTGGGACAGCAGTTTATACATTGTTCCAAGGCACTGAAACAGTTTGAGACTTTTCTGCTAGGCCACTACACCTGTGATTTTTCTCTTTCCAAGTTTGCTCTACATGTCCCAGGGTAATATGTATGATAGGTGGGTTACAGCCATGGATCTCACTGGTTTATTCTGTCCTCCCAAAAATGCAAAATACTGGATCTGTATATCTTCCACAGTTACAATGGATATCCAGAAAGGTTTGGAGTTTCACCAGAAATGGAGGGAGTAAGCCAAGTGCACATGCCACAGTCAGAAACAGGCAGTGCTGGAACTAATGTCATAGTGAGCTTAAATTACAGTCCACTGAATGTGGAATTACTTAGGTGTGTGAACTTGTGTAAATGTGTAATTAATAATGAAGTATCTGCATACAGTTTTTTGGCACGTCCATGTCCCCTCTACTTGCCCAAAGTCATAACGTGTATGAATGGCTTTGTATGGGTAATGATTCTGAATTTTGCAGATAGCTTGTCTCATAGCTCCTCTGTGACATTGCTAGAAAACAGATTAAATCATAGCTCATTTCTCTTTCATTATTCTGACAATGATTCTCATTTGTTCAAAAAACTTCCCTTTTGCCATCAATATCTCATATTCTCTCATATTTTGGGGGCTTTAGGGTGTTTCGGTTCTGACTGCAGAGCAAAAAACATGTCCCGCACCTTAGCCAACTCATTATAAAGAACATCCTCCCTAGATAACAAATATCAGAACAAACATGCATCAGCTTTAGATAACACAATCCCCAGTTCATTTTCTGGGCTATGTTATTTCCAGTGAAGATTTGACTAGGGAGCCCACTTGGTGCCAAGAAGCCAAAATGAGGCTCACTTCAGGGGGGAAATGCTTTAGTTCAGACCTATATGGGTCAAAGTATACAAGAAACATTGACCATGTTTGGCAGAAGAACAACTCTGATAAGCTCTGGGCACAACTAGAATTGTGAAGCTAAAAGTGTTTGATAGACCAAAACAAACACTGTAACCAGCCACAATACTCTGAAATATATTACAGTCCTTCTCTTATATGTATGTGCAGTACCTGCAAGGATTTGGAAAACAGATTATAAAACCCAGATTCTCAAGTGTGTTGCAGCCACTTTGAGCCACATCATTGGTAGAGTCTGTAAACAGGTGTAGCTGGCCACAAGAGGTTCCTCCTTGAGATGGGGAAATTCTTCAGTGGTATACAGCCAGCATAACAACTCTTATGTCCTGTTCTCTGCATTCCACCAACTACTGCTACCATGGATGCTGTAATGATCACTTGGAGCCATTGGGAGCTGGCTTAATTTAGAGCAGCCTGAAGGCTGCTCTAATATACACCTGGATACTAGCCCAGGATAAAAGCAGCAGAAAAGTACAAAGGGCACTTTTGCACATGTAATCTCTCCTAAGATGCTCTGTGCACTGTAACTAATGATTGAAAAATTCAGCTAAAATTGGAAAAGTTACAGTAAGCATGAGCCTTAAAAAATTCTACAGTTTAGAAGACAAGAGTTTTGCAGGACTCAGATGATTTTACCTAACTAATGTTTGTACATAATACTATAGCAGAGAGAGCCAAGATGTTTATTTTTACACGATAAGCAGTAATATCACAAAGCTTATTAGCTTTGGGCCTGATCCTTCACTTACTGAAGCCATCTGATGTTTTCCCTTTGACTCAATGGGTGCAAAATTAAGCAACATTTTTTAAATGTTGTAATCTTCACATATTTTAAAATGCATTATGGCTGAGGTTTGAGAATGAGGTTAGAAACGACTAGCTGTGTCCTTTTTTATGACACTTGTTTTCTTCGTGAGAGTGCATATGCATTTGTGTGTGCGTGTGTACACAAGCTTAGTCCTCAGGTGGAACTGTGGTTCCTGGGCTTTCGTTCTCGAAGCTGTTATTCTGGAAGGGAATGGAGGCAGCTGTGTTTACAGCTCAAGTCTTGGCATACATTTACCAGAATCTATTATTCATATCATTCAGTATCAGGGAGAGATCTCAGGCCACCTGTCTATCTGACAAATTCACCCTTTTGTGAGCTTTCTGTTCATAGCAAATTATGTTCACATTGATGAATTGAGTTTTTATGAGCATTACTAACTAACATTCTCACAGAAGGCCAGGGGCAATAGACTGAAAGTGTTTCTGGTCCACAAGTAAATGTTAAAAAGAAAAAAACCTGCCAGTATTTAAAGACAATTTGCCATGGAGGGATACTTGGAATATTTGGCAATATTTATACATTAAAGACTATCCACAAATTAATGCAAAGAATATTCTTAGTACAAACAGAACCATAGGAAAAATTATTCTGTGTTATCCTCTGTGACAGTAAAATACTTCTTCTTTTCCCTGTGTATTAACGGGTAGCCGATGACCAGTGCAGAGCTTAGTATGGCAGAAATATGCCTGTTTGTGAGGCATCTAATAATCTGTTACACAAAAACTTCTTTTAGCCACTCCATCTTTATACAGCTATGAAGTATTAGTTGAAATATTTGAAACTAGAACATGTGTTATGAAGGAAGGTGAATGAGGAGAAAATTAAGGGTGAAAATCCCCCATGAGGTCCGTGGTTCAAAGCCAAGAACTTCAGTAGAAATAGTGACTTATCTGACCCTCAGTGTGGAGATAATCTCTCTCTGGATGAATCCATTGTTCAGTCGGGTTGATGGCAGCTGCCATATTAAGATCTGGGTCTAAATCTCCATACAACAGGTGATTTGACCACAAGGTGGTGTTTTTCCTAAGTGCAGCACTCTTCTACATCCTGCCATCCTAAATCTGTTTTAAATGAAGTCTATACCATGCATAGAAACCACTGAGACTGAATAACTGGTGTGTAAAAGCTACTGCAAACCAAAAACCATTAGAGAAATGAATGGACCTACCTATAGGTGACAGGTTTCAGAGTGGTAGTCGTGTTAGTCTGTATCAGCAAAAACAACAAGGCATCCTTGTGGCACCTTAGAGACAAACAAATTTATTTGGGCCTAAGCTTTCGTGGGCCCAAATACATTTGTTAGTCTCTAAGATGCCACAAGGACTCCTCGTTGTTTCTACCTATAGGTGTAGCCAGTCACACATATATATCTGCTATGATAAAGATCACTAAACAAACATGAACAATCAGGAGGACAGTCACTGGAAAATATGTTTTCCAAGAAACCTACAAAACTGATGGCATTCAGACCTACAGAAAACCAATGCTAGTTTTTAGTTTTGTCTTAACATCCAAAGATTAATTTTTCAACATGAAGACTACCAAATATGTAGTAAACATTATTTAAAGTACCCCCTTAAAATTAATACCTTACAGAGGAGCCTAATAGATATCATCCTGGATGAGAAAGCCACACATGACATTTCCCCATTGCAAACACTGCATATTCTTTCCATATTTTGATACCTGTGACTGCATAGTGAAGTCTGTGGTTGATTATCGCAAGAATTGTGCATGTCCCCAAGGGACTGCAGTAAGAGAACATAGAATTAACGTTGTTGATTCTGTTATCATTCTTCAACAGAATATGGGGTTCAGAACCTACTGTTTGATAAAGCAACATTATAGATATGAATAGAATATATGCCCCTCCCACAGCCAGATCTATCATACTCAAATTTGTGTGGCAGGAAAAAGAGGATGTGTAATGTGACCTGCTTGCCTGTTTATGCTCAGAGATCTGCAGGCAACAGGAAGTTCTTCTGACAGACCTTCTTAAGTTTGTATCCACAAAGATATTGCTAAATGTAATAGATTGTATCGAGCTTACATTTTGAATTTGGTCTTTTGGGAGTTCTTTGGTTAGGAATGTTTGGATTGTAATCCTATGTTTCATTCACATAGTCAAGCAATTTATACCACCATTTTGTTCTCTGGAAGCACCTCATCACTTCTGGGATAATGGAAAGCCTTTTAAAGTTGGCCATGAATGGCAGAGCATTGTTCTTTTTTCTTTTTTTTTTAAACCCATGTGATAGGTATCTTCAACAGTGTCAAACAAATTTGTAGAACTGGTGATTAGTTGCCCAAAGAGCATAATGTATGCATTATTAATTATAGAAGGTAAGTTTGGCTAATTGTCATTTCTATACAGTAGCACTGCACTAAGATACATTTTAACAATCTATAAATAATTGATATTTTTTTCTTTCATCTTCCTTCCTAGTTTGCATAAAACTAATGACTTGGTAAATGTTACTCGCTTCAAAATATTTCACTGTTCCTATGAAAATTAAACTAACACTGTAACCTTAGCAAATAAGGAGATTTTTCTGTTTAATATAGGTTAAAAAGAGAGGAAATATAACACTTGTAACAAAAATCTGATTCTGTGAAATCCAAATGAGAACCATAAATAATATAAAAAGACAGCAATAGATTAATTAACAAATAGATTTTGAGTTTTAAAACAGATCCAAAAAATCAGAAAAGTTGTGATTTTACTTTATTCCTCAAGTCTTCAAAATGGTCAGTAGTGTTATTTGTTCAGCTTTAAACAGGATAAGACTACAACACACACAAAAGAAATAGATCAAGGAAGGTTTCCTTGTGAAGTGGTAATATTTTCAATACTTATGAAATAACTGCATGCATAATCCCATAAATCTGGTTAGCCCAGGACTCGAAATTCTTCTTAAATGAGGTGTTTTGGTATAGTTTCTGGCTTCTTTGTTAATATGATTAGAGTACCTTGCTGGTTCCTTGAAATGAAGGATTTGCTACAATCAGAATACAGTATTCTTCTGACTTCTCTGTTATTTGTACAAATCCACAATCTGTCAGAGTACTATGTTACTGCACTGGGGTTTACTCTCTAATTTTCAATGCAACTGAATACATTCCCAGTTATTGATGGTACCGTGATTTTACATTCATTTGTTTTAGAATATGTTGTCTAAAAAAACTGAAAAGATCTACAAACTAAGTACTGTCTCCAATTTCCATATGTTGTTGTTTAAACCTACATAGATACTTACATATGCTTCATTATGATTTAAAAAAAAACAGGTTGTAAGGACTGCTTCTGTGACCTTTTTTCTCATTTTAACCCTACTGATATGTCACCCATGGCAACCTTAAACCGATTTTAATGGAGTCTATCCTATTATTCATTTAAATTGAGGTGCAAGAGCACTTAGACCAGAGAAATTTGCATTCAGCAAATGGGGATTTGATGAGCAAAAATGATAAGATATATGTTGTATAACATGCCCTATTTTGCCAGCAAATAAACAGCTCT